>NC_132789.1:50192520-50495880 GCF_048418805.1 Vulpes vulpes
GAAGGCTCCCCTGATGGGCAGGATTTCCACGACAAGGGACAGCCTGGAGTGAATGCCTAGGAGGGTGCTTAGCACATGCAGATGTCCCATAAATGTTCCTGTCCTAGGCCTCAGTGTGCCCATGTGCTAGAAGGGGAGAATAAGCCCTGACCTGCTTACCCAGAGGTTGGAGAAAGGCCTGATGTGTGTGACCTTAAGTGTTTTATAAGGTGAAGAGGGATGTTTGCCCTGGGTCGGGTGGAGAGGAATGCCCTGTTGAAATGTGCAGACTGCAGCCAGCCGCCAGAGGTTTCACGAGGGATAGGCTAAATGCACTCACACCACAGCCGCAGGTCACACATTTAGGTCCACTCGAATATTTTTCCACTCCTACCAACACAGCCCGGTAAGTCAGTAAATAGCCACCAGGGGAAGGTTCAATATGGAAGCAAAGACTAAAGGTAAATGTAATACTGCACAGCGGGCTCGGAGAACATAGGGTGTTTCGGGTTCATGAAATGTTTACAGTTTTTCCTACAATAGTTTGAGATGGTTTTGAAACTTTTAGAATTTTAAGACAAGTCGTTACTTTTTTAAAGACCGACTTCTCCCACCTGTGATAAAAGCCGTGGTCTTTCTAACTCTCTGGATTATTATAACTTTGGTAAGCAAGCTGAGTGGAGAGATGGATCTCCCACTTCAGAGCAAGGCTCCTGTTAAGTTCATTTTTTCCTTCAATTTTTCTAACATTTTTTCATCCTGAAAGACTCTGGATACCTCTCATTGACTAACTAGATACATGTTGTTTCAACTGCATGAAGGTCAGCAAAGCTTCCAGAAGCTTCCCTTTGAGTCAGGCCAACTAAACTCTGTGTCTTATTTTTCCTTATTTGGCAATTTTGGCAACTGGGAGGCCGGTCCCATGGGATTTCTCTCAGGATGAGATCATATGGCTATAAATAGCCTTCAATAGTAGGTATGTGAGAAATGGAGCCACTAATATTTTACGCATTTGGCCATTACAAGCACCTACCTCACTGACCCAGCTCTCCCCAGCTCCCGTACCCTCCCACAGACTGGGATCCCACTGAGGTCTTAGACTTCACCTTTGTCATCTCTGATCCCTGACACCCAGTGCAGGGCACAGAACTTCCGTGGATGCATTTTGGGTGAGAGAGAGAGGAAAGACAGGCAAGAAAGAAGAAATGCACTCACCAAGACCTAGAATTAATGTGTGAACAGAGTTCTGAAAGAGGGATGAGAATTTGCTGAGTCAAGAGACACACTAAGTCACTCTCCAAATTCTACTTAATCTCCAGAACGCACCCCTAGGCCCACCTTCTCTAAGATTTCCTTGAACCCTTTGGCCCACAGAGCATTTTGTTGCTTTGTTCTTCTATTAGCAGACCCAGCTTCTTCCATCTAGTGGTTTTATTCCATAAACATGCATGGAGTGTAGTTGGGGGCCGTGGTGCCATAGCAGCATCTCCCCTGATGTCCTCTGGTTTCCGTTTCTTCAGTTAAATTGCAAACCTCCTCAGAGCCAAGGATCTACCTCCCTGCTTCCCTGGGCAGGTCTGGCCACTCACTGGCAGCTCAAAGAAGACCTCTTAAGCATTGATTAAAAAGCAGTCTCTCCAGGTGGGGGGTGATTTGGATTTCTGTGGGCATCCCACAGGTGCACCCCTGGTTAAAGAGCACGTCCTGCTGTGTTTTAGTGAGTTTTCCTGCCTCCTTTAGACTGAGCTTCTCAAGGACAGAAGCTCTTTTTCAGCTTCTACCTTCATCCCCTGGTAGGGACCCACACTTAGTAGGCTGTTGATGAGTGTTTGGGGAAATCTTGTGGGCCCCCTCATCTGACACATTGTTTGCCAGCAGGATGGCACTGAAGCAGCCCAGAGAAATCCATGGCACCCTAGGCTTTCAAACCCCCGTCCCCTGCACTTCTCTCTCATTGTTCTGCATTTCCACTGACTCATCTTCTTTCCTTCATCTTTTGCCCTTGCTGATCCCTTGTCACCAATAGCTCCCACATAAGGAATTTTTTCTCAAGCTCACAAATTCAGAAATTCTAGAATGTTAGAATTGAGCCATGTCGGATCTCCATTGCAAATCCACAAATTCTAAAATTCTCTTTACTCTCTCTCTGCTACTGGTGTCTGTTCAACTTACCCTCGTTCCTAAGTTAGACCAAGCTCGCTTCCCCATTTTCCCTAAGCCACGGTCATCCAATTATCTGGCCACAATGAGCTAAAAAGGAGTCTCTGTGGATAGTCCTGGGATAACATCTTTTCCCTTACCCAACCAGTGTAGTATAGCCCCAGCTCATCTTGTCCAGGGGCTTTTCCCATTAACCGATCCTATCTGTTTCTCACCGCTGCCCTCCCCCCTGTAAACTCCTCCCCTTCCGGGCCTCTGGTTTGAACCAGTTGGGATCAGCGAAAGCCTGTTACCCCATTAGGCTCTCAGCCTATCCAGCCTATAACAGAGTACAAGTCACATTTAAGGTGTTGTGTTCAATGTGTGGGGAACTTCTCCGAGAGTTATTTTTGGCTGTTGCTGTTGGGAGGCTCTGGAGCCCAGGAGGAATTCATGCTGCTACATCAAATAGCATATTGCATTTCAGAAATTGGCCTTAGCCATGGGAAATCAAGTAAGCCAGATGCCTAATTAGTCCATTATTTACCGTGGTGGAGAGAGCTGAATTCTGATGAAAAGGACCAAACTAATCACTGCTTCCACTGTTTAACCTTTCATCAAGAAATTGCCCCATCTTCCAGGAGTTCTAATGCCCACCCCCCAAGCCCTGTACCCGTCCCCAGTGTCTGGCGTGGGAAGTCTTATCGGCCTGGACACAGCCTGGCCGCCTGGCCAATGAGCCTTGGTGCTCTCCCGCTCAGCAAGTCCCTCTGGGTTCGCATTGCTCGCTTTCACTTCAAGGCTAGTAAAGCATAAAGATAAAAGAGTAACTTCCCCGTCATCTTTGAAAGAAAAAGATTGTTCATTTATCCATTCAATAAACATTTTCACAGCCCAGGCGCTATATACTGGAATAGAAAGGCAAATAGGAAATAGTCACTTCCCTCAAGGAACTGGTGATGCAGAGTAGAGCAGGGATTTTCAAACTGTTTTTGGAAAAATGGCAAGAGGTCTGAGGACCCCCTTCCTCCCATGCGGCTCCTCTTCATTTTAACAGGAGCAGTATAATTTTGTGATTAAGAGCTCAGGTTCAGGCCCAGGTTTGAATCTCATTTCAATACCTGCTAGCTTTGTTATCTTGGGCAGGTCCCTTCCTTCCCTTCCCCAGCATCTGCATCCTCATTTGTAAGAGGTCGTTGTGAGCATTAACCAAACCGATTTCTGGGACTTGCTGAAGGCACTTTGCGGGGCACATATATTCTCAACAGAGGTTAACCTTTATCAGTATGAAAGATGTGTCTGAATAAAGGATTCCGTAGCCAGAGGAAGCTTGCAAACCCCTGGTCTAGAGCTCCTGACTCAGTAAACCAATCATGGCAGGACAGGTGGTAAGCATCATGACAGGCAAGGAGTCTGGATGCCTTGTGGGAGAAGCAGGTCATGTCTACTGGACTTGGGGTCAGGCAAGGCTTGCTGGGGAAGGTGACTCGGAGGTGAGTTTTAAAGGAAGACTAGGAGTTGTTTAGACAGACTGGGGAGCGTTACAGGCAGAGGGAGCAGCATGTGTGAGCGCACGTGTGTCAGACAGGCGACTACACTCAGAATTCTAAGGAGTTCAGGGTGCTGGACTGAGGGGAGCATGTGGAGAAGGGGGGAAGTAAGGCAAGGTGGTAGGCTGAGACCGCTCATAGAGCCTGGTGTGCTACCCCAGGAAACTTGGACTTCATCCTGAAATCCAGGGGGTTCTCTGTCAGGGACTGGAAATGACTTGGAATTCAAAAGGGAGAGAAAAACGTGTTACTGTGACTTTCTGGGGTTTAAAATATATTGTTTTGTTTGTAGCTTTTAGCCAGCAATTGTAGTACTACAAACCTAGACTAAAATAATTTGAAGTCTGAATAAGGATTTATGCCAAAAAAAGTCCATATTACTTATAAATGGTGAAAAACTGAGAAAAAAATCTAAATGCCTTCACAGTGGGAAACAGTGGGAAACTGATTAAATGAATCACGATACATTCATATAATGGATGTTTATGAGGAGTTTACAATATTGTAAAAATGCTTATGCTATAATTTTAAGTGAAAAGCAGAAGACAAAGTTGCTTATGTATTATATGTTAAGACATATAACAACTAGGTTTAAAACATACACAAAAGAATGGATGTGAAGTAGATGTTAATAGTGGCATTTCTGGGCACAAGGGTTGTTTCCTTCATCTCTGCTTTTTTTTTTCATATTTCCCAGCAATTTTCTACAAGTATATTTTAAGTTTAAAATTTGAAAAAAAAAATGTTATGGAAGGAGGAGGGGACCTGGCCACCCAGATGTAAGGAGGGACTTCATTTTGTAAAATAGAACCAAACTCCTAAGGCAGCTACTTGGTGCTGGGCCAACCCCTAGGACTGGAGCCTGAGGAAGCCAGCCCAGCCCGCATTATAGAAGGAAACCCGTGTGCGTTGATAGCCGTCTATGCATCGATCTTCTGACTAGTTGTCCTTCTGTCTGTCTTTGCATGCAACCACCCATCCACTGTACCTCTACTCCCCTCTGCTCAGAACCCCTGTCTCAGACATGCCAAAATCCAGACTCCTAACATCCTTGGCAGTCTGCCAATTCCTTGTCCTCTTGGTAAGCATGACAGGGACCCCACTTCCCCAGAGCAAACCTCAAATCATGCCCTTGTAAGGATTGAAAAATGACACTGCACTTGGTGTGGGATTTTCTAAGGCTGGTAAACTATAAGCACTCAATAAATGTTAGCATGTATTCTTATCATAAGCTCATATCTGGTAGTGTACAGTAGCTGATATTTCAATGTGAATTTCTCGATTTCAAGGTTAATTTCAGAACACTATCACCATCTTCAAGCTGTATTATTTTAAAAATAGCCATAGCTCTGTTTATTGAAATAGCATTGCAAGTAGGTCTTGTAAAAGACAGGGAGCAGGCCCCGGCCCTCATCTCGGCTTCTCTGACCACCTCCCAACTCCCTTCTGTGAGTCTTTCTTCAGCTGCACTAATAACTTTCATTGAGGGACAGTAAGCTCAGTTCCAGGGGTGGGAGCCTTTCTCTCTGAGGGCTTCCCATATTTGTCTGTTCTAATCCATTCTGGGTGAATTCAGAAGGCAGGAGGATTTGTGTCATTCCTACGGTGTGAGTATGGGCAGCGCGCACGTGTGTGTGTGTGTATGTATGTGTGTGTGTGTGTGTGTGTGTGTGTGTTGGGGAGGGGGAACTCACTATAATCCCTAAGGTGTGACGACAGCAAGGATGATTCTAAAGTGAATAATATCAGGGAACGTAACCCTCAGGAACCGTCTCCTGGAGAATTCCAGACCCCGGGTGTGGCTCAGAGCAGGTTTCACCAGCTGAGGCTCTGGACAGGGTCTCACTGGAAGGTGGAGTTTGGACACTGATTGGCAGCTAAGCCCGTTCAACAGAAATGGCCCCTTTCTGGCTGTGCCCACAGGGCCTGTCAAAGCCAAAGCTCTTTACACTCCTGGCACAACCAGCACATACTCAGCAGTCAGAAAAGTTGACTCCCAGTTACAAATGAACAGTTTCTTTCCTGTTAGAGTTTAGCTCCAGCTGTGACCTTGAAAAATCCTCCAGCTGCTAAGGCACATTCTTTAAGAGACATCTTTGCTATGTGACTGGATCTTCTGGAGCAGGTGGGGCAGATGAAAACAGCCTTTCAGCACCCTGGGGTGGGAGTGGGAGTAGGAAAGGGAGAAGGTGCTGATACTTATTGAGCATCTAGTAAGTGCTCGGCATTGCCTCATCTAATCCATAGAACAGCCATAGGAAATGGGCATCATTATCCCTATTTCTCGGGTGAGAAAAGTAAGGCTCAGCATGCATGACCCCCCACAACTCCCCACCTAAGCGCAGTCTCCCCTGGCGCACACATTTATCACTCCACATCACGCTGATTGGTTTATGTGCTTGTTTTCTCTACTCAGCTGTGAACTCCTTGAAGGATAAAACTATATCTCTGTCACCTCTGCATTCTCTCGCCCAGGGCACAATACCTAACACATCAGTAAAATGTCAGTCTCAAGAAGGAACAAATGAAAAGCGGTTAGAACCTGCAAGGTCATACATCGGGCGGGCGCAGAGCTGGAAATGGAAGCCAGCTCTGCGTGACCCCAGGGCCCACTTCCACAGTGCAGCGTGGGGTGAGCAGCTAGCAGGACTCAACGTTTCTCGGTGGGGGGGTGTCCTCTTTCATGTTTAAAAGACATGTAAACAGCAAACCTAGAAGAGAGGAGTTCTATTGATTTAGCTTTTTTTTTTTTTTTAATATGATGACACCTCTTTTAGTAGCAAATGTTCAGAATTATCTCCACTGTATTTAGATTTAGTTGACATTGTAAATGGAATACCAGGTTTATGCCATTACTTTAGATACCCTGCCCCTCTACCAACCACTATATGGAGCACTTGCTTTGAGAATTCCAGAATGAACTCCATGGGTTAAACATGCCAGGTAAATTAGGAGTTGGGATCTTGAATGGGGCTGGCTGATTCCAATGCGGTCACTTTTAACCTTGAATCAGTAACTTAATTCTGGCTTCTTGGAGAACTCTATATGGAGCCAGAGAACCTCAAGCTGGAATATCTTAAGAGGTGCTCCAAACTAATCTTCCATAGAAAGAGAATAGAGAGAGAAGACATAAGCCCAGGGCAGGGAACCAGCATGCCCAAGGTTGCACACTGAGACAATACTGTAGAGCTGGGACTCAAACTCAGGCCCCTGTGACCTCTACCAGATTGGAGCACATGCACTGTAGGCCCTTGGGATGAGTCACTAGCACATGAGTCTTGTCATAATTATTTTTACTAATATGTCACAGAGATGTATAGTTTTCAGAGAACCATCACATACAAGCATTCATAGGATGCTTGCTGTAATGCTGTGAGGTAGGGATTATGTGTTTTGTTTTGCAAATGGGGAAACTAAGGACTACAGTTATTAAGTAATTTTCCCAAAAGATAGAGTCAGGGCTTAATTTTCATTCTTCTGAGTCCAGATGGCCCCCTTCTGGCCCAGGGCCGAGTTCACAAATGGATGGATCAAAGGATGATGGGAGCAGAACGAACAGGGCAGAGGGTTAGGGCTCTTTTCTTTCTTTTTTCCTTTTAACAGATCACCCACACTCAGTGTCCT
Source organism: Vulpes vulpes (assembly GCF_048418805.1). NCBI lineage: Eukaryota > Metazoa > Chordata > Mammalia > Carnivora > Canidae > Vulpes > Vulpes vulpes. The sequence goes on from NC_132789.1 coordinate 50,199,813, forward strand.
CTCATAGACCTCCAAGGCTTCCCCAAATACCTCCAGGTAGAGTAGAGCAAACTGTGGGTGAGGCAGAGGGAACTCAGCATCCAAGCCATGGTCAAGGCCAACTGAAGGCTAAAAGATCACACGTGGCAGGCTCAGACCAGAGCAAGCCAAGTCCTGAGGAACAAGGGGTCACGCAGCGGGTTGGATGGGTAGGGCAGAGAAAGGACAGAGAGACTCTATGAACAACCAGTGGGAGAGATGGCAGTTAAGACAAGAGGCATCACATGGGCAAAGCCAATAGGGGAAGAGAATAGTAGGAAGAAGGTGGGTCTGACTGGTTAGAATGTCCTTTTGGGGAAGGAATGGATTTTTTTAAGAAGTGATCAGACTCTCAAGGGCCTCAGAACACCAGGCCGAGATATTTGAGTTTTATCGTTTGGGCCAAAGGGAGCCATTAGAGGTCTGTGAGCAGGGAAAGGTGAGAAAGACAAGCATTAGTTCTGATTATGCAATCAGCACCAGCGTTTAGACCTCAAAACGGTGACCCCTTTAATCTGACAGTCTGCTTTGGTATAATTTGTTAAAAATGACAAAATGTCTCATTTTGCTGCAGTTCATCTTGACCTTTCTTAATATTAGAAAGTTAATTTCAGAAGGGAAATAAATGTATTAGTGTTGTCACAGTCATAAAAAGATGAATTCTGTACTGTCAAGCTATTTCTCTGAATGAATCCATCATGCTGTAAAATGGTTGCCTTCCAACACCCAACATCTTCCCAGCTCCCTCCCTCTTTCCCTCCTTTCCTTCCTCCTTCTCTCTTTCCTCCCACCTCTCTTCCATCCCTCACTCCTTCCACGTGCCAGTACATCTACTATGATGTGCTCTGGGGAGACAGAGATAAAAGCCACAGTACCTGTTCTAAGGCAAGACATGTTCTAGTGGGGAAGACAGAGAAGAGAACCAGCCATTGTAGGTGTGTGTAAATGCCAGGGACGAAAGAGTTAAGAGGTACGTGGACACACAGAAGGGGCTATCCATCCTGCAGAGGGAACTCCTATTACATTAGAAAACCATGCCCATTAGTAAGACTTGGATTGACTCTGTGATTAGGAGAAAAGACAGTAGGTAGGATTCTGAAGCGTTGGGTTCTGGCTGCATCTCTGAAATCTCACAGTTACTATCTAGTGAGCACCGGACTGTGGTAAGTATTCCACATACATCTTTTCACTTAACCGCCACATCCTTATCAAGAGGCTCAAAAGGGGAAAATGAGGCTCAGAAAGATGAAATAATTTGGCCTGCCTGGGTTGTACATCTTGCACATAGAGTTGACTCCAAAACTGCAGTCGCTTGCAATATACTGTACTTCATTTCCAGCTAGCTATAGAGAGTTATTTTTTTTTAATTATATTCCATGGTCTACCGTTATTAACCTTACCATACCAATCATACTTACTACTTGTGTAACCTTGGAAAACGCAGTTCTTGCCTCTCTCTGGATCTTAAGTCCTGGTTAGTTCAATGAAGAGGTTGGACCAACTCTGACCTCCTCTGGTTGTAAAGAATTCCTGCAATCTGAAGGCCTGGTGTAACTCAGTGCTTCTCAAACCTTAATGTGCAGGATACACCTGGGTATCTCATTACAATTCAAATTCTGATCAGAAGGGATCCCTGGGTGGCGCAGCGATTTGGCGCCTGCCTTTGGCCCAGGGCGCGATCCTGGAGACCTGAGATCAAGTCCCACATTGGGCTCCCGGTGCATGGAGCCTGCTTCTCCCTCTGCCTGTGTCTCTGCCTCTCTCTCTCTCTCTCTCTCTCTTTGACTATCATAAATAAATTAAAAAAAAAATTAAAAAAAAAATTCTGATCAGAAGGTCCAGAGCAGGATCTGAGAATCTGCATTTTTAAGAAGCTACCAGGTAATGCTGATGTTTTTAGTTCGAGGACTGTTCTGAGCAGCAAGGGCATAACCTATTGTAGGACCAAACCTTTGGGCCCACCATGGCCCCACTGGGGTTGTGGGCTTCAGGTTACTGAAAGAAAAGCAAGTAATAAAAGCAATCTAACTCAGGTCTGATCAGCAAATGGAATTCTGGATTCATTTTATTACCTAGGATTTTCAGTGTCTTGGGTTTAAAACTGGTGATTCTCTTGAAAGATTAAAAGGAAGGAAATTGAACTTTTAAAGTCTTGAAGACATAATCACATCTGTTTTAATTCAAGCTGCAATCTGATGTTTTCCCCAAGGCTCAGATTTCTATGTCAGAGGAGCACCGCAACAGAGCTCCTCTGGGGTGGTGACAGTCTCTTTCCCTCCCCACACCTTGGTTTGGGTGGGGTTGCAGCTTCTCTCCCAAGATGCACCAGCATAGTCACAACTTCCTAAAGCATAATTTCCTAAAGCCTTTCAGGGATCCCCACTACCTACTGGATTAAGAGCCTCCACCTTTAAAGCTTTAGACTCCTTTCTCTATGTCCCTTGCATGAAACTTCTACTCTTCTAACTGCCTGTTCCTTCTTTACTAAAGGACACGACTCCCCACATTCACAACCACCAGCCTCCCTCAATACACAGGGACTCATCCCCAACCTTCGCCCCGCACATTCCTCTCTATGAACGATTGCCCCTCCTCTCCGCTCAGCTCTCAAGATTCTATATAGCACTCAGCTTTGTCTTCACGCCACCACTCCCAGGAAGCCTGCTGTCCTTGTCACAGGCATAAATGAGTGCTATGTGTGCCCATAAGCTTTTTTATATCATTTAATCCTGAGAACAACCATGCTAAGTAAGAGTCACCCGCATTTTATATATGAGCAAAAAGAGACATGGGGATTCCAACCCTGATCTGTTGAATTCTGAGGTCTGGTTTCTCCTCTCTGCTCTCTGCCCTCCCCCAGCACAAGACTGATGTCCTACACTGTGTCATCCCAGCCTCCTTTGGGAGACTCTCCTCTTCTTTCTGAAGAGAGAAAAGAGGGTGAGGTAGGATGGCCTGAAAGGTTGCTAGAAGTTACAAGTTGGGGGAAGGCTGCTGGCAAAAGGCAAGTTAGGAGACAAGGGACAAATTTCCCACCTCTTTTCCATGAAAAATCACACAACAGAGCCCTTCACTGAATGCAAAGCACTTTCCCTACGTTATCTCACTCTAGTCTCAAGATTACCTACTTTGGGCTACGTTTTGATGGATTCCTATGATTATCCTCAATACCACTGGGTCCCATTCAAGCCAGTTGGGACTAATGAGTTCGAGGCAATCAAATCATAGCATGTCGGAGCCAGAAGGAAAATGAGAGATTCTCATTCAGCTTCTTCATTTTACAAATGAGAAAAGTGATGCCAAAAGGAAAATGACCTCCTCAAGGTCACACAGTGATTTGGTGGCATAGATTCATTTGGGGGCATTTACTGCATCTTTTTCTGTAGCATCTTCTGTTTCAGAACTAGGTGGCTGAAAAAAAAAAAAAGAAAGAAAGAAAGAAAAAGAACTAGGTGCCTGTGGGTGCGCATGTCTTATAGTCCGTGCCAATGGCTCTTCATGTGGCAGGAGTGCAAGAAGGAAACCGCCACGTCTGACTCATCTGTCTCTTGGCCAAAAGAGTGGGCTTCTAGCACCAGTTTCTTTTCATCAGAAGGGGACCTTGGAAATCCGGACCTTAGACACCTTGGAAATCTGGACCACAGATACTTTTTTCCTCCTGTACCATATCCTCTTCAACTCCTTCTCTAATTATTTCTTATTCATTTAGTGCTTAAAATGTTCACAAACACAGCCCTTACCCTCATGGCCTGCATTCATAATTATTGCACCATTGAAAGTGACTTTGAGCATGAGAAAAACAGATTTCTGCAAGACACTGTGCTCTATGCATCAGCTTTGCTGTGGTAACAACCTCAAGAGCTTGGTAGCTTATCACGGCCAACGTTTCTTCCGTGCTCGTGCCACACTCTCGTCAGCCCCAGCTCCGCGGGCTGTGCACAGCTCCACCTGCTTCTCATCTGCGGCCCCGGCTGAAAGTGTTTCCCCATCTAGGATCGGCCACTTTCATGGCGAAGGGCAGACATGCAAATCCCATCCAAAGTGTCCACGCAGAAGTGGCAAATGTGATGACTGTTCACATCCCATTGGCCAAAGCACGTCCCAAGGCCAAGGCCAAAGTCAGCAAGGCGGGGATATACGTATACTCCTCTTGGATTCTCAGATAAGCAAATGACAGCAGGAGACCCCTTGTCACAGGGAAGAGAGAACAGTGAAGAGCAAGGATCTGATCCACTGAAATTTCCTTGTTGCCCAATCAAAATATGACTTTAGGGAAGTCGGTGGCCCTTTCTGGATCTCAGTTTCTGATCTTTAAAACAAGGAAGTTGGCTTCAGGAAGCAAAAAACATAATAGAAAGAATCAGCTGTATCTGAGTTCACGTTCCTTCTGCACCACAGACTAGCTGTGTGATCTTTGGTAAGTGTCTAACTTCCCTCTTCCCTCTTTAGTGTTTCTACTAAAATTCAAACCTGTAGTTTAAAAAAGCCAGAATGGCTTCAACCTCTTAATGTTTCTCATCATTTCTTTCTTTTTTTTTAACCTTAGAAATATCTTTTAGGAAATAATGTCTCTTATGAGGAAACAAGGCTGTCTTGTTTGTTTGTTTGTTTTGTGAAGATGATTCTTTTAAGTTCTATTAAACTCAAGAAGAATTGAATTCAATACCTCTGCAAACAAAATATTTATAGTATATTCTGCTTTTATAAAAGCTTTTCCCTTTAGCCATCTATTCAGCCAGCAGCTATCCTTAGGTTTGTCTGCATTGGGGGGAAATCGTTAATGGTCCCTGTTCCTGGGTTATAGGATTTCAAGGACTGTGACTTTCATCTTCGACCAGCCACCATGTGCAGACCTCGGCTCTGAGCCTCGTAGGGTTAGAGCCCCCTGCCTGGCCTCACCTTCATCTATGTAACCCAGTGGGTCCTGCCCTCACCATGTAGAGCCCACTTCTCCGGGGAGCCCTCTGTGCCCCGGCCACCCCCAGGGGTCCGTGCCCTCCTCTGCCCCCTTGCCCTCGGGCCTCGGACCTCTGTCACAACCCTCACCATTCTGCATTGGAGCTGCCTGATTTCTCCCTCAGTCCTGCCTGATGGTGCAACCCCCTGCTGCAGGAACTGGGGCTTATTTCTCTTTATGCCAGCACGCAGCACAGGGTGGGAGGCACATAGGTGCTCTGAGAGTATTTGTTGAATGAATTAATGAATGTGGTTCTGTTCTATCCAAGCAAGCCGCTGATCCCCACAAAGAGAAGCCCCCCTGGCCTAGCAGCAGGCCCTCAAGCTCTCTGGCAGTGGGTGGAGCCAGCGGCCATCCCCACCTCTGCTTTTGCAGCCTTCAATCCTCTAGCTCTCACTTCCTCCCCCTTCTCAGCCTCCCAGGGCCCGGAGAGCTCCCCATTTCTGAGCCTTACTGTGTATTTTTCTTTTCCCCATCGTGGAAAGTTGCAGCACTTAAACTTTAAAAATAAGGGGATTGATTTTTATCTTGAGTTTGTGTTTGCTTCTTTCTGACCAGGGAGTCCAAAAAAAAAAAAAAAAAATCTTATTTCCTTTATATCAGTAGAGATACATGGAGACAAAGAAGCACACAGAATGCCCATCTATAGTATGGCCTACTGATGAAGGGCATATGTTTTGCAGGCTTACAGATTGGTTTTAAATCCTTTCTCTTATTTAGCTTGTGACCTTGGGCAAGTCAGGCATTCTCTCTGAAACTTTATCTTTTAAATGAGGACGATATTTCATTCTCATGAAATGGTAAGGATTGCTGGCTTAGAACACATATATGTGTGTATATTTGTATTTGTTAGTTCTCACCACAGTTGGATAATATTATTGTTGTCCCCATTTTATGGGTCGAGAAACAAATGCATTGTCCCTGCCGTCCTATAGACAGCACTTGTCCCTGGAATGTGAACTCAATCCCTACAGCTCTCTACCCGTGGGGAAGGGGGGCACTGGGAAGCCCGAGGTCCTTCCTTATGACTCTCTTCCCCTCCCCTGCTCTTTCTTGCTCTCTCTGCTCCCGGCCTTGAAGTCAGGCCCTCTGACAGGAGATTCCCTTCCCTCCCACCCTTCACTGAAGCTCGCAGCCCTGGGCCTCCGCCAGGGAGCCTCAGGCCTGCTTCTAAGCCATTTGTCAGGCTGCCAGAGGCCCAGGCAATGGTCACTTTTCACACAGCTATCAGGGCACCTGACAGAGCTGGGCAGGCTGGGCAGTGGGTGCTCCCCTGTGAACAGAATCTCAATGAAGGCTCTGGCCCAACCCCTAGCGGGTGTTTATGGCCAGGGAGGGGTGGGGGTGCTGCTCTGGCAGTCAGGGAGGAGGATCAATGTGCTGGCCAGCCCCTGTATCTCTGCTGTGGGCTGGTTTCCTGTCCTCAAGCATGCTGAGGCTGTTTACTTGCATTTGATGCCCCCTTTCTTCCAGATTCCACATGTGCATGCACGAGTGAAGGGGAAAGGAGTAGGTCCTCATCTTCCAGAAGCTGGTTTCCTGGGGTAGAGAATGGGCCCAACCGGGAGGGACGGTGGGGGGAGGAAGGAGAGGAAGGAAGGAAGAGAATGACAAGGAATCGGAATCCACTGGGAAAATAAGTAAGAAGGAAATGAAGAAAACTGGGGAAGAACAAGAAAGAAGGGCACTTTCTCCCTAAACATGCTTCATGACGGTCAAAACGAAACATAGTTGCTCTGGAGGTTTGGAGGTGAGGAAACAAAGCAGCCTTTTAATGTTATTTAAACATCATCTTTTATCTTCAAAATACATGAAACCCAAACATGCAACACAAACCTTGTATAGGTCTGGGTCACCTCCCCTCAGGGTGCACCCCCACCTCTGCAGCCGTCCTTCTCCCCCACCTCCGCAGTTCTGTGGGATGACCATAGGCTGTGCCTCTGGCACCTGCAAGCACATCCTACCCAGGGGCCTTAGTGTGGGTGGGAAGGAGTCAGCAAGCCCAGTCTGGGTGAGGCACTGGGCACTGGGATGCAGAGAGCAGGTGGGCCCAGCCTCCACCCTCAGGCAGCTCACAGTCCAATGGGAGAGGCAGGTTATCGGCAAGCACTCTATGCCAGGCATTTCCTTACATTATCCCTAATCCCGAAATAATCCTGGGGCAGATGCTATCAGGTTTCTTGCAGAGATGAGAAAAGCAAGGCTAAGCAGGTCCATGACTTGCCCCAAGTCGTGCAACCGATAGGTGGGTGAACAGGATTTAAATCCACATCTGTTATTTCCAAGGTCGGGTTTGTCCTACTTCATAGTAATAAAGAAGAGGGTGACCTAGAAGGACAGAAAATGAAGTCAGGCTGGGAGGTGGTCAGGAAAGGCTCCCTAAAGGAAGCGATGGTAATGTTGAGCTTAGGGGATCGGCAGGTTCTGGCCAGGCGTCCGCAAGCAGGGGAAGATAAGGAGAAAAGCCCACAGTCCTGAAAATAGCCCGGCACTCTTAGGGCTTGAAGAGGGTCCTGGGACAAGAGAGAATAATGCTCTAGAAAAGTGATGAGAGAGAAGGCCAGAGAAGTGGGTAGGAAGGCTCCTCACGGTAGATCATCATCCTGAAGCCTTTAAGAGAAGCAGCAGAGCTTTATAGAGTAGAGACATGCCAGGGTCAGACCTGTGCTCAGGAAAGTTCCTCCAGCCACGCAGAGGGGATGAGTGGAAGGGGAAGAGCTCCTCCTCCGTCCGTCCACCTCCACTTCTCTCCGTCACGGACCCATGCCTTGGTCTCCTCTGTCTTGTCTCTGCCTATATCTCGTTATCAGTCTTTGCCTCTCTCCAACCTGCCTGTCCCTTTGGGCCCTCCGCTTCCCCGTATAACCCTAAGCAAGACAACTCACCACGCTGGGACAGAGGTCCCTCATCAATAAAATGAGGATCATAATGCCAGCCTCAAAAAGTTGGACTGGGAATTACGGCTGATATTGCATGTGAAATCTTTTTATATACCATAAACTACTGTACAAATGTGAAGGATTATTGTTGTCTAGTGATTTCCCTCTCAGGTGTTACATTCTGTGTTGGTGGGGTGGGTTTTTTTGTTTGTTTTGTTGTTGTTGTTGTTGTTGTTGTTTTGAAGAAACATTCATCAAGTATCTAGTCTAGGCTGGGCGCCTGGCTGTCTATCTGGTAAGAGGGGGAGTTTATAATAAATCAGAACAATACCATCCTTCTAGAGGACCTGAGTGTAGTAGAAGCACACAAAAAGCTAAAATAGAAGCTGCTGTTTCGTGTTTCTAGCTTGGTGCCTGTCTAGTGGCCTGTCTACCCGACCATCCATGCATCCATCCATCCATCCACCTCTCTGGCTCTCTAGTTGTGCTTACATCTATTTTCACAGATAAGTCACCAAGTTAGAACTGCTCAATCACATTGGCTCTCACAGCGACCCCCTCGCCTACCCTGGACCCCTTTCACCATGCAGTGGTTGACCATAAAGTAAGAGAGGAAAGTGAATTACAAAGAGGCCCCTGCTCTAGATGGCTTGGACAATGTCTTCTTTACCCATTCATTTGGCTTTCAGAACTTTCCTGAAGATTTGAGCTGGTCCCTTGTAGATGGGACACTGCCACATTCCATACGTCAGGAGAGCTAGGCTGAAAGCCTTGAGGAACTGATTTTATTGAATTCTACAGTTTCTGTGACTCATCCCCACATACTCCCCAGGCAGTTCCAAACATCCTCATCTTTAACAAAGACTGTAAAGACTGCGTGGTGACTTTGCCCTGCAAGCCCTTTGTCTCTGAAATATCCTTTAAGAAGCAGTATTGTCTCTCAGGAAGCAAGTCCTGTTCTGCTGCTTATAGGCTCTGTGACTACAGTCAAGTTACTCAGTCACTCTGGGCCTCAATGTCCGAATCAACAAGCTGAGGATAATATCTCCTAAGAGGGTCCTTGTAAGGACGTAGTGATATAACGTCCAGTGTGTTTAGCACAGGACCTGATTTTTTGAACGCTCACTGAATTGGCTCAGAGTCAAGGGTCAGATTTATTTTTCCTCAGTAATGAAACATATTGTCACTAACCTGAACACTCAGTTTTTGTGTTTTTTTCTGTGTATATGTGTTTGTGTGTATGGAATCATATGTGTTTGTCCAAGTATAGTCGTGTATGGATCTATGTTCTAAAGTCCAAGGCAGGGGATCCCTGGGTGGCTCAGGGGTTTAGCACCTGCCTTTGGCCCAGGACTCAATCCTGGAGTCCCGGGATCGAGTCCCACGTCAGGCTCCCAGCATGGAGCCTGCTTCTCCCCCCTCCTGTGTCTCTGCCTCTCTCTCTCTCTCTCTCTCTATGTCTATCATAAATAAATAAATAAATAAATAAATAAATAAATAAATAAATAAATCTTTAAAAAAATAAACTCCAAGGCACCCACATGTGACTACTGTATTAGTGCAGCCATAGAATATTGTTTGTGGTGTCACCTGAAATAATTATTAAGGAATGAAAAAGAAATCCCTGAGCACCTACCATGTTTCAGGCACCTGGACACACACTAACTCACCGAACCCTCATCAGCCCTGTAAGAGGAATGGTCTTATAATCACCTCCTGTTTGCTGACAAGGAAACAGAGACTTGGAGAAATGAAGTGACTCCTCCAATGTCACACAGCCTGTTCAGGGTTTGAGCCTAGATCTTTAGTTCCAAAACTCTTCTCTTTTCATGACCTATGCTCATGCTGTCTTACAGCAATGTCTCCTGTCTGCGAACATCAGCTGCACTCCCACTGCCTCATCTGGGGGCAGGGAAGCCCTTGCAGTGGCTCTGAGACCCACCCCACCTGGCCCTGCACTCTCGCTTGGCTAACTCTGCTAATTCTGCTCCAGGTACACTGGCTACCTTGCTTTTCAGTAACCTCTTTAAACATGGTGCTGTCCTTCGGTCTTCCTGCTGGCATTTACCCCAGTCTCGCTCCAGGGTGTACGTATAGTTTTCTCTTATTGCAAATTGATCACTCTGGCTGCAGGGTCGACAGCAGAGCTGGGTGTCAAGGGAGGGAAGGGGGTGTTGGAGAGGAAACGGGTCAGCTGGGTGGTGACGCGGTAGTTCAGAACCACAACAGCCAGTGTCAAAAGCCAAACCACTGGCCTCTTTGCCCAGAGCCTCACAGTTAAGTGTCAGAGCTAGAACAACCTTTAGAATGTTCTTTCCATCTAGTGAAGGTCCTTGTTTGAAGAATGATAAAACTAAGGCACAGAAGCAAGAAGGTAATTTTCGGAAGGTTGGCTGAATTCTTAACAAGAGCGTCCATCTACTGCTGTGATCTTTCTCTGCATCACAAGACCATCATAAAAATAGAGATTTTACTATCGCCAGCCTTCTTGACTCCATCCCAATCCTGCTTTCGTTTTTAGAGACAGCCTCTGTTTTCTGAAAGGCCATCGAATCACCTAAAAGGCAGGAATTCAGTTCTCCCTAAACAAATCAATTTTTACAAAGAATGAGCAAATCTTCCCCCAGAAATCTGAGCATGGCCTCCAGAGAATACAGAAATTCATACAAGATGTCTTAAAAGAAGATAGAAAAATCTTATTCCATTTTTTAGAGACGAAGGAAAAAACCACACACACAAAAGCCCAAACATAATTTTTCTGATGCCTGATAATATTCTTCTCTCATCTCTCATTTCCCCACAACCATTTTGTCTTAGGCTCCAGGAGCCTGTGGGAAGCTGCCGTGTGATTTTTATCTCTATGATTAAAGTGTTACACTTTATTGAGTTCTTTACATCAGCAGCAAAATCTGCAATGCAGGATTTTACATAACACCTCATTTTCTTCCCGCACCATTACTGTTATTAACCTGGTGGCAATAAACAGAAAATACAGCTTTGCTTATGATGTACTCTTTATTTTTGTTCCAAGAGCAAGAAGAAAAATAAAAAGAGAAGGAACCAGAGAGAACAGGGAAGAATTTTTTACTCATTATATCCCTTTAATGTCTGACCTTCTCTCTCCATGTTCCACAACAGCAATGCTCCCAGAAAATCAAGGATGGGGATGGGCCCTGCTCAGGAATGTTTTCTTCTCCACCCGTTAACTCATCCATTTACTCATTCAGGAAGGATTTCCTTAGCACCTACTATGTGCCTAGTCAGGCACTGTGCTAGGGGTGGGAGGTATAAAGATTACAGATCTCGACTGACACTTGGTCCAATGGACCAAATAGACACACATCGCAATACTAATGAGACCATGAGGTAAGGATAGTAAAAACATTGGGCTAAGTGAATGACACATGGAAGAGGGTGTTGTCAAGCATATCCACATGGGCTTAGGAAGTCTTTACAGAGGAAGGGAAACTTATACTAGACCCTGGAGAATGGCCAGCTAGGGCAAGGCCTTCTTGGCTGAGGGAACAGCATAAGTGAACCTTGGAAGGCACGGAAGAGCGTAGCATGGTCTAGAAGCTGTCAGTTTGGCATGGTGAAAGCATTGCATGCCTGTTAGCAGACAGCAGGAAATGAGGTTGAAGACGGAGGCAGGTCATCGAGGATCCGATACTCCTATACCGAGATACCTTCCATGCTTTGTGTTAATTCACCTTCTGGGCTCCCCTCAGAAGCTAAATTAGAGGATCAAGGCAGAACGATAGAGAAGAATAACTTGTACTGTGGACTGAAGATGTAGGTTCTGTCCTTGGCTCTGTTACCTCCTCAGTGTAATCTCGAGCAGTGTATTTATCTGTGAAATGGGTGTGGTGGGAATGAGACAATGACTGTGAATAAGTTGTGTAGCTCATATAGTATTTTATGTGTCAAAGGAAGGGATCCACCCAGAAAACTTCAGACCACTCAAGAACAGAGTAGCCACAAACTAATTCTATGAGATTTTAATAAAGGCTTTTTATGGGACGCCTGGGTGGCTCAGCAGTTGAGCATCTGCCTTCAGCCCAGGGTGTGATCCTGGAGACCCGGAATTGAGTCCTGCATCAGGTTCCCTGCATGGAGCCTGCTTCTCCCTCTGCCTGTGTCTCTGCCTCCCTCTCTCTGTGTCTCTAATGAATAAATAAGTAAAATATTTTTTAAAAAATAAATAAATAAAGGCTTTTCATGTGGATGTGGATGTGGATGTGGATGTGGTTGTAATGAAGGAGCCTGCCCTGTTCTGGGATTTGCTTTCCAACAAGAGATAAAGCCTGGTTTGTCCCCCACACCTCCCTGTCCAACCCTTGCTTGACTCTCAAACTGCCCCCTTCCTCCTTGCTGCTTTCTGGCCAAGTGATGTGGCCCATAACCATCAAAATTTTCTGTTCGGAGGCAGTGAAAACCTGTAGCAAAGATATTGCTTGAGAACATCCTTGCCCTCATCCCATTTAGGGCACCCAGGTGTTTGATTATGGGTATTTAGGGGTTTCATTTTTTTAAAAAACACTCGCTCTTATTTTATATCCTATAAAAATGCACAATGCTTATCTTTAGCTTAACAAGGAGCTCCATTTTTATAGGAAATGCATAGATTACATGGAGAAATATGTTGCTTTCACTTAAATAGCCATGCCTATGGAAAAATCGACTTGTTCATATCAAACTGTCATAACCCAAGACCATAGGCTCTCTGAGAGCATCATCCTCTAACTAGGGACCAGTACCTAGGAGGCAGGCATCCAACTCACACTGAGAAGATGATGGCAGGACCAATCTCAGGGAATGCCCCCCCGCCCCGCCGCTTCCAGCCAGCCATGCAAGCCAGAAACCTGAGAATCCGTCCGAATTTAGGCCCCGTATGCAGCACCATCAGTCTTATTTTATAATAGGTTTCAAATGTGTGCCCTTCCTTCCTCTCTCCCTCCCTACCCCTGCTCTAACTGAGAACCTTATCATTTTTCAATCAGTTCCCACTTCAACTATAACAAAAATGTCCTAACTGTTCCACATGCCTTTGAGTCTTATAACCTCTAATTTTTCCTCATCAGAGCCTCCAAAAAAAATCTTTCAAAAATACAATACAAACATAATCATGTTATACTTTCATAAAATACTTCTCTATATTTTCCACTTTATATGAAAAGTCCTTAGTGGTTGACAAGCCTTCCATGATGGGTCCATGGAAGCCTCCTCAGCTCCCTTTGTCATGCACTGCCCCCCTCCCCAGTAATACTCTTCAATCATGCCAAACACCTTTTTGGTCCCTTCATGGGCCGGGTGGTTTGGGGTCCTGTGGGTTTTTCTCACATAGCTCCCTTTGTCTAAAATGTCTTTCTTTCTACTGGGGGCTCCTTTCCTTATCATCCACTTGGTGAACACCTTCTTGTCTTTCAATACCTTTCTCAGTAGCCACCTCCTCTCTGAAGCCTTTCCTGACTACCCAATAAATTGCTGGTTCCTTCAGCTGTATCTTCCCCCAGTCTCCACATACATCTCCCAGAGCACCTGAATGGCTGATGTGCACTTGCTTGTTCCCTTGGCTGTCTTCCCCCCACCACACTATAGAAAGAGAGAGGTGGGAAGAGGGGAACAGAGAAGAGAGGGATGAAGAGAGAGGAGCAAGATGAGAGATAGGGAGAAGGAAAGAGGAAAAGGGACAGAGGAATAGCTACAGGATCTCTGTCTGCACCTCTCTCCTCCCCTGTCCCCATCCCCAGTCACCTACACTGAATAAAGCGGCTTAGCAACCACCTTATTTTTCTCCAGCATACCGTACAGCATTGCAGCATGAGTGTTGGCACCCCTGAACACTTCTTTGAAAAACAGTGATGCCAACCTTGCCCAACGGGAAGATGCATTATCATGGGGAAATGGTTGACTGCCGTCTTAGAGTAGGTTCTCACATAGGGCCATACCAGGGAAAAGGATCAGGTACAGGTCTTGGAGGCAATAAGGTGGGAAACTCTGGCAGAATCAGTCCTCAGAGGCCAAAGGAAGGAGAAAAAAAAAAAAAAGCAACAGTGCAAAGCGGAAAGATGAGATGATTGAAAGATATGACTCTTGGGGCGTCACGGGCCACGAAAAGTCACCAAATCCATTCTCTAAATTGGGAAATTGAAGAGAAGGAGAGAAACTTCTCCAGGGTCACAGAGCAGGTTAGTAGGAGAGCCAAGATGAGTTTCCTGGGAAGAAGAACTAAGATTTACTGAGGACTTACCAAACCCCCAGCTCAGTGGTTAGACATATATTTTTCTCTCTCTCTGGATCAGCTAACAACCTCCTACAGGAGATGTCTCCAAGCATTCAGGCCACACATATTTATTGAGTTCCTAACATGTTCCTGGGGGTGCCCTAGTTTCATCAGCCTTTGATTTATAATGAAGCAACATTAACTTTTAATTATGAAATTAAAATGTCCCTCGGCTCTCACAAGCTTACATATTATATCTCCGTCCTCTTCTTAGTTTGTCTTTCTGCTCAGACTGGGGCTTTCTGCAGGGAGGTTTGGCTTTTCCACTTGTATCTGTATCCACTTTTGGTGCAGGATTGAGCACCTGGGGTGACCCCCAAGAGGGGAGGAGCAAGCGGAGACTTTGGAGGTAGTGAGATGTTAAGTTAAAATCCAGCTGAGGTCCTTTCCCACTATGAGATCTTGAGAAGCCAGTCTGTGAGATTTTTCTGAGAAACTAAGCTCCCGTTTACTTCAGTGGATAGTTGAGAGAACCACATGAGCTAACTGGTATGAGAATGGTTTATAAACTCTGCAAATGTGAAAGACAATCGTTATTGTCGGTAGATGTCTATTGAACAGGGATGAAATGTGCATTTGTGTAAGCGGGGTCTCCAAGCCCCCTGAGCTCTGTGCTCCTATGGACCCTATACTTCTCCTCAAGTCTGTTGCACACACAGTTAGTTTTAAAATGTCCATCTTCCTTGCAAGCTTTTGAGCACAAGGAGGTCCAAACCCATGGTGCCAAGCACAGCACCTCCATGTAGCATCACTGTGTGATTGGAAAAAAAAATGAATTAAAAGTATATAAACTGCCAGACATTTTGCTAAGCACAAAGCCAGATACTTCATGACAATCCTGTGAGGTTGAGATTATTATCCCTACTTTTTAGGGATGAGAGGCTCAGAGATGGAGGGTAACATCCGTAGAAAGTTCCCCCATGGCTAAGCTGACACCTGAAGCCAAGCCTAGTGAATCCAGAACCACCTTACTCCATGAGTACCCTTCCGTCATCATCATCATTGTCATGGTCAACACTGGTCCCTGCTATGGGGAGCAGGAGACAGATCAGGGGTTCTCCTTTGCCCTGGGAAAGTCTGTTGTGAGCGCAGCCCTCTCATGCTGAGCCTCTGGTCTCTCTCCCTTCCGTAGGCCAGAGGTGAAGGAGGATAGAAGCAGGGAAGGCTCCCTCCCACCAGGCCAGACCCAGCTCCTCCTGGGTCATTAGAAGGAGGAGATGCAGAAACGCCTTTATTTACAAAAAGATCTTACTTTTCACTTCTACATCGAATGGACTATGAAAGACAAATTGGAAGCAGGAAAATGTTTTTACTCTCGTCTTGTTGCTTTTTCCCTACACCTACACGTGACTGTCACAAATTTCCTGTGTCCCAAAGTTTACTCTGCTGAGGCAAAGAGATCACAGATCCCAAGGCTGGGTGGTTCAGAATAGTTTAGAGATGAAGAGTTTAGCTCTAGGTCAGAAAGACTTGGGTTTGCATCTCAACCTTGCCGCTCGCAAGCTTTTTGCTTAATTTTCCTCCTTTGATTATAACAGTGCTTAACTCGTAGATGATCACTAGAATTATTACAAGACCACACATAGGAAGCACTCAGTAAAGGTCCGTTGCTTTTGATGAAGTCATGGTTAAGAGCACGGACTGCAGAGCCCGGCAGCTTGAGTCCTGCCCCGTTACCACTATGTAGTGTGGAGGCTCCTTTGCAAGTCACTTGAACCTCTCTCTCGGTCGGTTTCCTCATCTGTAAATGATGTTTCTAACTGAGAGGTTTGTGGGAGGACTAAAGGGTGCCTGGGGGTAAGCACTGTGCAGTTATTACTATCTTGCTTCCATGGCACCTTGAGTTAGAGTCTAGGCCCTGAAACTCCTAGCACCACACCCTTTCCTCTGCCCCTTTCTGAAGCCAGATATCTGCTTCATTCATTTATGATTCATGTAGTCACTCAGCAAATGTCCCCTACTGTGTGCTGGGCCCTAGGATATACCCCGGGGATACGAGGTGAACCAGACATGGTCCTAGACCTTACTGGCTTCACAAACTACTCCTTCCTTCTTAAAACCTTTCTTTCTTTTTCTTTTTTGCTCTGGTTTTCATGAAACCACACTGTCCATGTTTCCTCCTCCTCCTCCCTGCCACTCCAGTCTCCTTCATGTCCTCCTCTACCCAAACTCTCAGCTTTAGAGGGCTCCTGAGATGCCTCTGTGCTAATGATGCCTACATTCCCCGAGGGGGCTCCAGGGACCTGCGTGTCACTGCCAAATATTTGTCAAATGAATGAATGAATGAATAAACTGGATGACAACTACTTTAAAAGAGGATATTTTAAAAATCTAGGGTAGTCCAGAAAAGAGAGCTGTTGCTCCTAAGAGAGTCAAGGAAGGCATCTTGGACAAGGGGGCCCATTGGGCCTAGCAGTGAAAGATGAGCAAGCTGTTACCAGCAGGGGAAGGACGGGGAGATAGACATTCCCACCCACAGGAATGGCAGGCAAGAAGCACAGAGCAGGAGAGCATGTGTGCTGGGGGAGCTGCAGGGGGTCTAGAAGTAGCAGATAAGGCTGGAGCATAAAATGGAGGAAGGCAGAAGAAAACGTGTCCATAGCTCCTCCCCTCAACCGAGGCTAGCTATCTGGGTTTCCTATGTGGTTGTTCCTCTCTTTGTCCCCATTGATTCATCACATCCTTTCTCTGTGACCAGAAGTTCTGTTCAGCCATCTCCAGGGTGTACGTGAGTGGAGAAGCCTTAATTGTGCCCCTTCAGATGTCTAGATCATGCACAACAAAAGACTTTGACATTGTTTTGTTTCATTTGCTCAGTTGATTTTAAAGAAAGAGTTCTTGTTTTTTTTTTTTTGAAAAATTATTCTTCCTGCCTTAGGACATGTGCCCTGACTTCCATAAACATCTACTTCAACTTTTTATTTTTCCTTTAGCTTTATATATATTGTACTGATTTCTTTTCTACTTTAACTTGAAAGAAAGAAACAGGGAAATATTTTAGTTGATAATATAAATATTAGATTTGGGGTGTTTTCACCTGAGGTCCATGGGGTCATAGCTTCCCAGGGCACATCTCAGAGGGAAGCTGTCTGGAAGTTCTCTAATGCTCCTTGCTCCTCCAGCCCAGCCCCCCAGCCCCAGTGCCCACTAGGATGGGCCCCCAGACCTATCAGCTGGGAGATGAAGGAAACCACCTAGGCCTCGCAATCCTAAGGCCAGGGGGATTCCCTGGCTAGACTGGAAGCCCTGAGACCACAGTAGGATGCAGGGCATGGTCCTGTAACTGCAGGGACATGGGTCCTGGCTCTACTGCTTTCCTCTACTGCTGTCTGAGCTAAGCCCTCCTGACCTTCCTGGGTTGGATTTCCCTTCTTTCACTGGATTGAATATATGATCACCCCAGAAGTGCTGTCCAAATGGGATCGAGTCAGCACCACATCCCAGCACTGAGTGCAGATCTGAGGTGAAGCAGGGAAGCGGCTCAATGTAGGGGGAAAAAAAATTTCCTCCCTGGTGTCTAGGAAGAAGCAAACTCCACACTAAATTATGTCGCAAATATGCCCTAAGGTAGTTTTAATTTTATTGGCACTGATTTTAATTTACTCTTTAGGCCCCTGATAGCAGGATGAGCTGTTGGCTGCTGGCAAGGGGACAGCCCTTCATCACTTGGTTTTAATTAAGGTTCTTAAGTTTGGAAGGAAAGAACAGAGATGCTTTCTTTCCCCTCTAAGCTCAGTCCTAAATTGTAATTAAGGGCCCCGCGTCAGCCACACAGTCCTTACTCTGACATGGCCACAGAGAGGTACCTCATTTGACTGCTGGGGAAAACTTAAAATGCCTGTATTTGTTCTTATAATTCACTCATTCTTCCATCATTTTATTTTCTGTTCATTCCTCTGCCAAACCTTGAATGATAACCTACCACACACCAGTCTTGCTTTGGCCCTATGGATTTAAAAAACCAACAATGTATGGTCCCTGGCCTGAAAGAACTCACATTTTTAACAGGATGTAGGGATAAACAAAGCATTTATATGCCATGTGGTGAGTGCCATGAGATAGAGACCCGTACCTTGACTTGTGAGAGCACAAAGGCTGTTACCTCATCCTGAGGAATAAGATAGGCTATTTGAATTGAGATTGTATACTAGTCAGATGAATAATATTAGCCGCAATAACAATCCCCAAATTTCAGCGACTTAGTACAGTAATGGATTCATCACAGTCTGAAACAGGTCAGGAGGCTTTCCTGGTCATTTTCCTCCCAGGGTTGATTCAGGCATATTGGCTTCTTTCTCCTTGTGATACTGTTGTTTTTATACGTGGCTTCCATGCACAAAAGCAAGAGAGAATGTGGGTGATTGTGTATGAGTGTTATGGTCAGGTCTGGAAGTGGCACGTGTCACCACTGCTGACATCCCACGTGATCCTAGCCAGATAGCAAAGGAGACTGGGTGATTTCTTCCACGGTCCAGGAAAAAGCACTGAGACTGGTGAGCATCCACTCAGCTTCTGCCTTACATTTGAGGCTTGCATCAAAGTTAGCCTCATAAAATGTACTTCAAACAGAGGAGATATTTATTGTGTGTCAATGTGGAGACTGAAGTCATGAGCATAGCAGTCAGACAAGAGCTGAGAACTAGATAGGGCAGGGACTGGATTGTGCAGCGCCTTTCAAAATATTTGAGGGGGCTTTGACTCTATCCTGTGAGCAGTAGAGAAATATAAAACAGTTTTAACTAGGGACATGACGTGATTTGTTTGCATTTAAAAAGATTACTCTGGAGTAGCAAAGAAACTGGGTAAGAAGTTATTGTAGTTGAACAAGTAAAGGGGATGGGACTTGGATCAGACATTGTCCCTGCCCAAAAGCACTTATAGACGTACAGACATAATCAGCCAGATTAGGTGTAGAGCAACAAGTACTGATACCAAGGCCTAAGCAAGGAGCTGCTTGAGGAAGAATGAAGGATTTATTTTAACTGAGGATGAGAAGAAATCATAGCTCCTTTATCTCATCCAGCAACCACTTTTAAATTAAGGAAAAGAGGTACAGTGATGAGTTGCCACTTCTCCATGTTCACACATTGTGTTAACATTAGAACCAGAGTTAGAACCCCTGCTCCTGCCTTCTAACTGGGCCCACACAAGTCCACAAAGCCAGATTAGGTACAAAACATAATAAGGATGATCTTGGAATTAGTATTTGTGGTCTTCAGTATTTCCAGCAAAGTGCACGGCCTGATGAAGAAATGATGTGATGAAGATAAAGAACTTAGACCCTATTCAGATAAATACCCTAGACTTTTTTTTACTCAGCTCCAGCACCTAGAACCTCAGAGTGGGAAACAGTCTTAGAAACTAATCCTTGGGCAGCCCGGGTGGCTCAGAGGTTTAGCACTGCCTTCAGCCCAGCACTTGTGATCCTGGAGACCTGGAATCGAGTCCCACGTCGGGCTCCCTGCATGGAGCCTGCTTCTCCCTCAGCCTGTGTCTGTTCCTCTCTCTCTCTCATTCTGTGCCTCTCATGAATAAAAAAATTTAAGAGAAAGAAAGAAAGAAAGAAAGAAAGAAAGAAAGAAAGAAACTAATCCTTAACATTCTTTTGGAAGTACTACCCAATGTAGACAAGAAAAAGAAATTAGCATAAAAACTAGGAAGGGGACAGGGAGGAGATAGAAGTACTATGTACAGGTAATAATTTTACAAACCCCTTTCTTCCCTCCTTCTTTCCAGGCATCCTGACCTCCTTGCTGTTCCTAAAACATGCCAAGTGCATGTTGCTGTTACATTTACTTCTCCTTCTACCTGGAAGACTCTTCCAACTGATAGTCTCAAGACTAACTCTCCTGCTCCATTCATGCTGCTGGTTTTCAAGAACCCTCTATTACTTTCTATTCCATTTCTTTACTTTATCTGTCTCCATGGCACTAATGCCTCCTGATATCTTGGATATTTAGTAATTGGTTTGTTTGTTTCCTTTCTCTCCTCATAGAATATAAACTCTTCAAGCTCAGGAACTTTCTGTTGTGTTCACTGCTGTATCCCTAGCACCCAGCACACTCCCTGGTGCACACCCAATGCCTAGGCACTGTCTCACACTCGGATTATTTGTTGAATAAGCAAATGAAAATCCAAGAAAATAAAATGATGAGTTATTATAAAGAATAATAGAATTAGTGAAGTATTGGGTACAAATTTAGTATGTCAAAAACAGGAGCCTTTGAGGTGCCTGGCCAGTTCAAGTGAAGGGACATGCAACTCTTGATCTCAGGGTTGTGAGTTTGAACCCTATACTGGGTGTAGAGATCACTACAAAAATAAATAAGAAAAAGAACAAGAGCCTTTGTATTTAGGAACCATTAGTTAGAAGAGTTAATGGAAGAAAGCATCACATGTACAGCAACAAGTAAAAATGTAAACTACCTTGGCATCAAAAAGAAATATTCGTGGTTGGGATCCCTGGGTGGCTTAGCGGTTTGGTGCCTGCCTTTGGCCCAGGGTGTGATCCTGGAGTCCCGGGATCGAGTCCCACGTCAGGCTCCTGGCATGAAGCCTGCTTCTTCCTCTGCCTGTATCTCTGCCTCTCTCTCTCTCTATGACTATCGTGAATAAATAAATAAAATCTTAAAAGAGAAAAAAGAAAAAAGAAATATTCGTGGTCTATATGAAAACAAAACCAAAAACTTAAAAAATTTCCTCCTGTATCCAGGAGAAAATTTGACTAAATGGAAAGTCAAAACATATCCTTGGATTGGAAGGCTCTAAGTCTTAAGAGTCAATTCTTCCTCTAGTAATACAAAAGTCTGGTATGGTTATATTATTGAGAATATCGACAGAGTTTAGGGGAGAAAGAAAATTAAACAAGCTAATTATAAAGATAATATAGAAAAATATGCAAGAAAATACAGGAAAATTTAGAGAAGGAGGCATAATGAGGTGATAATAGCCATTCAAATATTAAAATGCATTATAAAACATTAATTTGAAAAGATACATGCACCCCTATGTTTATTGCAGTGTTATTTATGATAACCAACATATGGAAACAGCCCAAGTGTCCGTCGATAAATGAATGGATAAAGAATGGTATAAATATGTGTGTGTGTGTGTGTGTATACACATATATATACATTTTATTTTATATAAATATATATTTATGAAATATTACCCAGCCATAAAAAGGAATGAAATCTTGGTATTTGTGATAATGTGAATGGACCTAGAGGGCATTATGTTAAGTGGAATAAGTCAGATAGAGACAAATACCATATGATTTCCCTTTACATGTGGAATCTAAAAATCAAAACAAAAGAAGCAAACAAAAAAACAGAAACAGACCCATAAATATAGAGAACAAACAGGTTGTTTGGGATGAACAAAATGAGTGAAGGGGAGTGGCTTCCAGTTATGGAATGAACAGGTCATGAGGAGAAAAGGTATGGCATAGGGAATATAGTCAGTGGGATTGTAATAGAGTTGCATGGTGACAGATGTTAACTACACTTAAAAATATAAAATGAAACAAGTTACATTATAAACTTAATTAAAACTGTATTGTACTGACACATGAATAGATAAATGATTAGAACAGGATAAAAGTCCAAAAATGGTTGGTAAAGTTGACTTTTCAGGTCAGTGGAGAAAAGATGCACAATCTCGTAAGTACTGTGGGACAGTAAAGTGCAATCCCTACCTCACAGCCTACGTCCACATAAATTAAAATTGAAATGGAATATTTAAATATTAAAAAGTGAAACAATAAAAGTAATAGAAGAAACAATGAAAGAATTCAACCCCAAAACCACAAAAGGAAAGACTGATAAATCTGTGTAAAAAATTATCATTTAAAAATTTCTGCATGGAAAAAAGTGCTAGTAGAAGTAAAGTCAGAAAGCAATGATAAACTGAGCAAAATGTTTTTGTACTACACATAAAGGCCAACAATCTAGCTTTCAAAATGGGTAGATGAAATTAACAGATAATTCATAGAAAGCAAATTCATGTGAAAAGCCTAAACCTAACCAAGTAATAAAGAGAATTGTACTAAGAAAAATTCAGATAAAAACTAATCTTAGGGGTGTCTGAGTGGCTCAGTCAGTTAAGCGTCTGATTATTGATCTCAGCTCAGGTCTTGATCTCAGCGTCATGAGTTCAAGCCCTGCATTGGGCTCCAATTTGGCTCTACTTAAAAACAAAAAACAAAAAAAGTAATCTTAGATATCCTTTTTCACCCACCCACCAAATTGGCAAATATCAAGGAGTTTCATTCCACCCATGTTGTCAAGGTAATTGCAAAAAGAGACATTGCAATATTTTGCTAAAAATGTAAATTGGTCCTTCTGAAGAGGTCAGTCTGTCAGTATTGATCAGGACTGCAAATGCACAGGGGACTCAGAAATTCTACTTCCAGAAATTTATCCTGCATGTAATTATATACGTGGGAAATAGCATATATTCAGAGTCAATCACTAAGACATCGTTGGTAACAGGAAAAGGTTGGAAATCTCTGAAATATCTGTCAGTAGGAGACTGGCTGAACAGTGTATATATGGCTGTTAAAAAGAATGAAGTGACTGTTTATGTATTGAGAAAAAATTACCTCCAAGACCTGCTAAGAGATAAAAAGCAGATCCAAATAGTGTGTCCAGTGTGCCCCCATTTGTGTGTCCTGGGGATGGCGGGGTTGGGCGTGGGGCAGATATTTGTTTCTGCTTAAAGTGTCTCTGGAAGGATGCAGGAGAACATGACGCCAGGAGTTGCTTCTGAGTAGTGAAACCGGTGCCTGGAGAGGCACAGGGGTGATAGGGAGGTTTCTTCCTATAAACCCTTTCCTATCTTTTTTGACTTTTGAAACCATGTAAGTCAATCAATATAATTTTCTGCTTATTTAAAGTGAAATCACATTAGGTGCCAGGTGTCAGGATAGGGCAGCGGAAGCCACTCCAGAATGTTATCAGAAGAACCGGGTTCTAATTCTTATTCCTTCGCTAACGCACTGGCTGACCCTAAGCAAGCGGCCTCCCCGCACGGGGCTGACCCTGGCGAGGTCAGAGCAGCTGGCTTCCATGGCCCCTCCAGCTCCGGCATCCAGAGACAGAAACTGCAGCTTTTCCTTACACATTTCTGAAGTCATCTCTCCGCCTCCTCCTCTCCTCTGCAGCTCATCAAAAGCTCAGAGGAAAAGACAGACAATTGAAGAAAATAAAATTGCGAAGATGACTTTTATAGGGCTCCTGTTGAATCATTGTGTATTCCACCTCCAAAGCTGAAAATGATGAGTTTAATATCACACAGAGCAGTGCATCTTGTGTCTCTCCAAAGACAGCTTACGCTACCCAGAGAGTTGGGAGCTCGGCAAGACGTAATTTTTCACTCCAACTTGGAGGCAAATGAAATGACAGTCATCAGGCCCACATTCTAGAAGCAACACAGTTTTCATTTGGTTTTAACTTTGTTTAAAAGTGTCCGAAGGAGGAAGAATCCTTCTAAGCACAGGCTTTCTTTCTTTCCCAGGAATGCATGCTAGAAAGGGGATGGAGAGGTGGCCAGGTTTTGCCCCTGAGTGTTCTAGAGCTGGCCCGTTGAGAGTGAGAAGTTAACTGTGCCGGGGGTCAGGAGACCTGGGTTTCAGACTCAGTTATGCCAGGTTGGACAAGTCTCTTTCGCATTTGAGCCTCTGTAACTCTCGAAAAGGATTATTGGGTATACGTTGGGCTGATATATAGGAAGAGAAGGTCAGATTCCAGGGACATTGAAGATCTATGGGCCAAAATATTTCCCCAATTCTTGCTAATCTATGGTGTTGTCTGGGCAGTCTCTCTGGGGTCATTTGTTCAGTGGTTCTGTGTGCAGCTCCTGAGCACCCTTCATGTCCAGCCACTGGGCCCTTCCCAGACATCTCCCTACTGTCAGGGAGCTCGTAGATGGGAATGTTCACGAAGAATACCACACCAGGCTAGGGAATGCCTTAAATATGTGTAAGGAAAGAGCAGAGAAAGCCTGGTCAAAATCATTTTTATGGAGTACAAGGTATAATGTGTACTATTTTATCCATGCACTATTTAGATATTATTGGGGAGCAGGTGTGGCAATATGAAATGAGGTTAAATAAAAGAATTAATATGTCATATGTAAAACTCCCAGAATTGTGCTTGGCATGCATTAAAATATGCAGTAAATGATAGTAATTATTATTATAGTGTTTGGTTCCCACTATAACTCTTGGAGGTTGAAATTAAAATACCCATTTGTCAAATACAAAAGGCTGAGACTCGTTGTAGGGCCATGATCTACCCCAGACCTCCTCAGCTAGAAATGGCCCAGTGGGGCCCAAACCATAAGCAGGGCCAATATTAATACAATTGCGCTACCTCATTAGTCAGGAAAACGAAGTCGGCTAGTGCCTTTAGTCACGGATGTATGAACTGTTCTGGGTAAGCAACATCAGGACTGAACCCAACAAAACCCTCACCTCTTCAGAACCCCAAAGTGGGACACTAAAGGGAGTGTTCTCAGCCCCCCGGGTGGGGGGCGACGGTGTTAAAAGTGAGGAGAAATTGATCTTCACAAGTCTCAGCCTCTCCAATTACATCGCAAATGGTGCTAAATCTGCTGACACAGGGGTGCAGCTTGGAAGTGAGTGTGTGTGTGTGTGTGTGTACCTCGTTTAGCGTCTGGTCCTTTAAGGCAAGCTCAGTGACCCCAGACTTCTCATTTGTCATCCTTTCTCTCAACAGAAAACA
The DNA here is from genome assembly GCF_048418805.1 of Vulpes vulpes. Classification (NCBI taxonomy): domain Eukaryota; kingdom Metazoa; phylum Chordata; class Mammalia; order Carnivora; family Canidae; genus Vulpes; species Vulpes vulpes. The sequence continues at coordinate 50,224,695 of NC_132789.1, forward strand.
AGCCTGGAGTTTTATATCGACATCCACGCCCACTCCACCATGATGAATGGCTTCATGTACGGCAACATCTTTGAGGATGAGGAACGGTTCCAGAGGCAGGCCATTTTCCCCAAGCTCCTCTGCCAGAATGCCGAGGACTTCTCCTACGTAGGTCAAGAGTTCTCCCTCAGCAACCCCCTGGCTCCCCCCCCCCTTTTACTTCACCTCTCTCCCTCCTCACTCAGTTCAGTTGGGTTCAACCCTCAGAGAACCCAGCTCCAGGCCAGCCCCGTGTGTGTGAGAAAGATCCAGGCCAATAAGCTGTGCCCAGGCCCTCGAGCGGCTCCTCACCCACCCGGAGGGAGACTCTTTGGAAAGGCAGCCCTGGGTCTTTCTGAGGACCTGGGATTTGTTCCGTTGAGCTGACGCCAGCATTAGCTAGAGAAGGGACTCGCTGAGCATCCACCCGTGCTGGGCCCTGGCCCACGGTCTACTTTCACCGGCTCCGGCCCTTTTAGCAGGAGCCTCCCGTACCTGCGGACAGGGGTCTTGTGCCCCCCATGCTCTCCCTCCCTGACCATTTCTGGGCCCCGATTTCTTTGTCAGGAATTTGTGGGCGATCATGTTTTGCCCTGCCTGTGCACAGCCTCCGGGGAGGCAGTCGTGGTAGCCGGAGCCTGCCGACGCACAGACCTCAGCAGGGGCCAGACACCGGCTGCAACTGCCTGCCTCACACGCAGAGGAGAGGCTGTGGCCTGGCCATGAGCATAATTTGCAGCAGAAAGCAATCCTGGGGAAAGGGCAAGGAGAAAAGATCAGGAGAATTGGCAGGTGGTATCAGGACAGAGGAGAGAGTTTTTGCACATTTTCCTTTGTTTTGATACTAACTCTCTGAGGCCTGTTATTTCCATGTGGCCAGAGGGGGAGAGGCCCACAAAGGTCATAGCAATTTTTGAAGTTGATGAGCTGAAAACTTCCCTGCCCATTCCTCCCGGGCTGGACATTAGTGGGGATGATGTGTTTCTCCATGAGGTTAGATGCATTTTGAGTCCTAAACATTTCTAAGGCCTTACCAGGGAAGGAATTGGCCCAGTCTCCTCTCTGTACCCAAGAGACACCTGCGGCCCAGAGACGTTCAGTATCTACAGCAAAGCCACTCAGCATCGGGCAGTAGAATCAAAGCAGGCAGCTCCCCATTTGCACGTCTGGGACAGAAAGAGCCGTATGCCTGTTTCTGTAGGGACCTACAGGACGACCACTTTTTGAAACCACTGCCATTCCAGAGCACAAGCACACTGTGGCCTCCTGGTCCACGCTTCCTGGGCGACAGGCCTCAGACACCCTCACAGAGGTGAGGTTCCCAGGGCAAACAAGAGGGGCACAGTCAAGGAGCTTTGTTTCTGGCCTTGCCTGGCGTTGTTTCTCTACTGCAGCCCCCTTAAGAGCTCAAGGCCTGTCCTCATCCCGTCCCTGTGTCCCCTCTTCTCTGACCCTCAGTAACCGACTCTAAAATGATTTTAGTCCTGCATGGACTTCAAAGGTCCTTTCAGATGTGTCATTCTGATTTTCTGACCCCTTTCTTTGCCTCAGAATTCACACACACACATGTGCATATGCAACATAGGGACACACGTGTGCACACACACAATTTCTCTTCCTTTAAATATGTCTCTAATTTTCTGCCTTGTTTTACTATTTTCTTTCTCCCTCTTTTCTTTTTTTTTTTTTAATTTTTTATTTATTTACGATAGTCACACAGAGAGAGAGGCAGAGACGCAGGCAGAGGGAGAAGCAGGCTCCACACACCGGGAGCCCAATGTGGGATTCGATCCCGGGTCTCCAGTAATCGCGCCCTGGGCCAAAGGCAGGCGCCAAACCGCTGCGCCACCCAGGGATCCCTCTCCCTCTTTTCTTTCTCCTCTTATATCCTGCTGAACAAGATACATATTCTCTCTCTTTGTTAAAGATTTTATTTATTTAAGAGAGAGAAAGAGAATGAGAGGGAGGAGAGGCAGAGGCAGAGGGACAAACAGACCCCCCACTGAGCGGGGATTCCCAACATGGGACCCCATCCCAGGACCCTAAGATCATGACCTGAGCTGAGCCACCCAGGCTCCCCAACACACATTCTCTTATTAAAAACCCCAACTCTTATTTAGTTAGATCTCCACGGGTTAGCACAGAATGCCCTGTTAGCCACAGAGGAGTCACCCTCACATTTCCATGATAGAGATGTTCTTATTGCCTCCCCTTTACAGATGAGTTAACAGGCTAAACCACATAAGGCAAGGTGCCTAACAATCTCGCATCTTTTTGAACGAGGGCCTTGAGACGTGGACCTGCTTGCTCTATCCTCCTCTGTCCCCCGCGATGGGGGAGACCGACGCGCTGTGATCCCTACCCTCTGGTGACGTTGGGCAGGAGATGGGCTGCCCCTAGGGGAGGGGGAGCACCGGGAAGGCATGTCGGGGTGCCTGGAGTCGCTCAGCCCTGGGTTTAATCTGTGCTCTAAAACTTGCTTGCTCCATCTCTGGGATCCTCGTTTTCTCACCCAGAGGGCCCAAACTGCAGCACCCACGTCAAGGGGTTATTTTGAAGCATAAATGAGATGCCATGTGGGAAACTTTATCAAGTTGAAAGCACTACCCAAATTTTCTCATTTTGGTTATCATCATAGTATAATTGCTTCTTGTTCTCTGTCCACTTTTCCTTTCTCCGTCTGTCCCCTTTCAGATTCCCACAGGTATTTGTTAAATGGCAGGTACTATCCAAGGAACTCTGCTGGATACTTTCTTTTAATTCTGCCTTTATTTCATCGGTCCTCGTAATAATCCTGTGATGTGTGATCACCATCCCACTTTTCAGACGAGGAAACTAAGACGCAGTTGTGTTGTTAGACTCACACAGGCTGATAGCCAGCAGGTGCCCAGCCCTGACTCTCTGCACCCGGCTTTGTCTTTCCCAGTCCAGCACGTCCTTTAACCGGGACGCCGTGAAAGCAGGAACCGGGCGTCGCTTCCTTGGCGGGCTACTGGACCACACTTCCTATTGCTACACCCTCGAGGTCTCCTTCTACAGCTACATCATCGGGGGCACCACGGCGGCCGTGCCCTACACTGAGGAAGCCTGTATCCTTGGCGGGTCCCCCCAGGCCTGGGCCAGCCCACATCTGGCGGAGAGTATCCAGGTCTGGCAAGATTTAACGGGCAGGTCAGGACTCTGGTCTCCGGCTTGGTGAGGGCTGACACTCTGGGGTGAGGATGGAGGCTGTTCTGCTGGTGGCATCTTTGGATTGTCCTGTCCTCGCCCTTCTAAAGGGCACCCCCCTGCCCCTGCTGTGGTCCTATGCTGCTCCCATCTCTTTCTCCCCTCCATGGCCTCATGAGGGGGTGAGTCTGCTCTCCCTGCTTCTTATGTCCCCTTCCTCCTGGCTTTTCTTTTCTCTCCATCTTCCTCTCCTCTCCTTCTCTCCCTGTGCCTCCCCGCTGTCTTTCCTGCCTTCCTTCCCATCCTCTGTACATCTTTCTCTTTGCTTTGGCACTTCCTTTGCCAAATTGCTTTTCCCCTTAACTTCCTCATAAAATTTCTCCCAAAGCCCCCATGCTTCTTCTAGTGAAATTGGAGGTTACTTTCTAGCTGCTTGAATTTCTAGAGATTGTTTAGTCATTCTAGTTTCCTGGGTGTTGTTTTAATGTCAGGTCACTGCCTAAGGATCGTGACAGATCGTGACAGTTTTTCCTTTATCCTTTTGTTTTTGGATTGACCCACTTCTCCTTTCCTAACACTTAATTTTCTTAAAATTATAGTTGATGAAGGAGAAAGGAAAAGGATGATATTAACTCTGTATATATATATATATGTTCTCTCTCCCCAGAAGTTGAAGTGCTCCTTTTAGCCTTTTTCAACCCTTGGTCAGTTATACGGAGTTCCTACCATACTCCATACAGGAATCATCCTTCCTGGTTGGGGAATGACTCAGGACTAGTCCACCCAGTCAGTTGCAGCCTGGTGGCTCTGGGAGGTCCAGTTACCTTGCTGAGTATGGGAGGCAGAGTGATGGCCCCCCCATGGAAGGGGGAGCAGTAAGTAGGCCAGGTGTTTGATCTATGTTTCAGATCCAGTAGAGCACTGGAGAGGTCATGATAAGATCTCAAGAGTCCCCTCCTTCCAGTCACCACACCTGGGACAGTCATCTTGAAATCTGCTTTAATAAGCACTTGCCCTAGGAAGGCCAAGGGAGTAGGCTCTGCTGTGAGGCAGAGGAACCCGGCCTCTTCTATGGTCCACATGCCCCCCACCCCCAACACTTGACATGTGGCCTTGACTTCTTGGGGACCTGCTAACTCCTCCTGTAATACAGGGTAAGTGTCATTCCACGTTCTCCCTGCTTTGCTCTCCCCTGACCTTGGGGGAGTTGCCTGGAAGAAGCATTTAAGCATGTGTGCGGGGTGGGATTCCACATACCCACAGCGAGCCACAGGTCCCTCAGAGGAGACCTGCACTTAGTCTGTGGTTGATTTCTGATGTCACAGGTGCTCTCTGAGCACCTCACATGCTTTTGTGTTGGAAGTAAATGTGTGTTTCTTAGTAGAATGCCCCTCCCTTGGCCCAGGCCCAGGTTGCCTCCTCAACACCCAGTCCTCATTCATCAAAATAAGCACACTGTCAGTGTGTGCCAGGAATCATACTAGGCATCCAGGGTAAAATACTGAACAAAAAGCCACGGTCCCAGACTCGCAGAGCTTCCGGTCTGCTTGGAGAGACAGAAAAGGAAAGTGGCAATTATAATATGTACGGTAAGTTCCCTAGCGGAGGAATTCCAGAGAGCCATGGGCAACTTTCCTGTAACAAGTACACGTGAGCATCTGCCATAAGCCAGGGTAGGTTCTAGGCACGGCAGATGTAGCAGAGAAGATACTAAGGACTTCTTTGTGTAAAATGTCTTCGTGTGGGGGTAGGAGGAGACTCAGGCACAACTTTGGGAGGTCAGGGAAGCCTTCCCGGTGGAAGTGACATCGAAGCTGAGTTTCTAAGACTGAATTGAAATTAGCCAGATTGGGTTGGGTGGGCTGTTGGAAGGAGAACATGGCAGACAGAGGGGAGGCAGAAAGGTGTGCAGGAGGAAGGAAGTGGTCCGAGGATGGCAAATGCAGGAGGTGTCACTGAAGTGGCAGGCTGTGAGGAATCTGAACTCGAACGTGAAGGCAATGGAGAGCAAGAGAAGAGTGTCGCACGGTGGTGGGAAGCCACTCTGGCTGCAGTGGGAAGGATAGATGGGGCAGGGAGGGGGCGAGACTGAGGGCAAGGACGCTCACCGGGGGCTGTTCTGACAACCCCGGGGAGATGAGTCAGGGCTAAACCTGGGTGCTACCAGGGAGAGCGTAGACCAGGGAACCCCCTTCATGTCGATTTGGTAAGTGGTGGGTGGGGGTGTCAGTGGGGAGCAGGAGCTAGCGATGGGAAGGAGCTCAGGGTGGCCAGGGAGGCGGCACACAGCAGAGCAGACCAGAATGCCCTCAGAGCCACCCTGCTTTGAGCCGCCACCTGGAGACAAGAGGAGCCAGGATTTGCACGAGGAGGCCAGGCCCGCTTACCATATGAGTGATTTAACCTGGTTCTTGTTCAAAATACACCCTCCTCTCATAAACGAGGGAGACTTGAAGCAGACAGATTTTGATCTTTGCTGGCTGCTAGCTTCATGTCCCAAGCGGAAAGAGAAATTACATGGTCTGATGGGAGAGGCGGTAGGGCCTGGGAGGACGTGTCCTCAGCCCGGAGTCAGGAGACCTGGACTGTGATGACAGCAGCAGCGTCATCCCAGAGAGTGCCCTTCAGCACGTCCCGTAGCCTCCCCAAGGTGAGCCCACGCTCTTCCCAGAGACTGTGAACCTGCGCTCTCCTAATCCCTGCTAAGGGAATGAAGCAGAGACAGCCATGAAAAATGCGCCCTTGAGCAAAGGGCAGACTTTCAAATGAAAGAAACCTGGGTTGGAATCCTGGCTCAGCCACCTGCTAGATGTGTCACCTTGGGCCAGTTTCGCCACCTGCCCAGGGCCTCAGTGTCCTCATCAGTAACAGGAGGACACAGCACTAAGCCTCACTGAGCTGCAAGGAGTTAAAATGAAATAAAGCATGTGCGTCTGCCCTGTCAGCTTTAAATATTAAGTGACTGTCGGTTAAAACATCCAATAGGTGTATGTGCCTGTGAATGAGGACCTCCATTTGCATTAAGAATGTGCTGTTAGGACAGGAGGCTGTGGTGGGGTTGGCAGGGTTCATGGGGCAAAGGGTCTGGGTGGAGTCTCCACGACCGAGGGCCTTGGCCTCACAACACCAGGTGGCTCGTGGAGTGGGGTGGGTGCCTGCCCCCGGAGCAGCCCTTCTCACATCAGGGTACACAGAGGACATGTCAGCTGTCCAGGGCCTGCTGGGTGAGCGTAAGACCAGGGAAGAGCTGGGGGACAGGGAGTCCTGAGGGATACCACCCGGGCCCACAGAAGCGTCCGCCTCTCCACCCACTAGAACATAGGCATCTGTCAGTTTAATTTTTCTCCCTGGAAAAGCACCAGCTAAACACTATCAGCGGCTTGTTCTCTGACATTCCTTCTCCACTCCATCAGGAAAATAGAGCAGAGGACAGTCACTGATGCTTCCCGAGCTGTGTGACCTTGGGCCGCTTATCTCACCGCTCTGAGCCTATTTCTCCATTTGCAAAACAAAAATCGTGATAATACTCACTCTTCAGGGATCCTGGGAGAGTGAAATGATGCCCTGTATCTCCAGTCCACTGGCACTGCCTGGCACCTGATAGCTACTCAACAGATGCTCCTCCTGCCCCAGCTCTTCTCACCCCCATGCAGACTGCATGGCCTTCCTTTTATTGGGTGAGTCTTGACCCTGATGATCTGGCTCTGAAGCCAGCATGTGGGGTTTGAATGTTGACTCCACCACTGTTACTGGAGAGCTCTGAGCAAGCCTTCTCTTAGCCTCGGCGTCTGATATTTCTACCTATCAGAGCCGTGGAATGACATCATGGGTGGGCTTGATCTCTCCTGTGGTCCCTTCTGGCTCTGATACTCTAAGGTCTTTCTCTGAAATCTGAAACTTTATAACCCCATGCTTAGGTGAATTTATAAAATCAAGAATCCACAATTCTGTGTTTTGGGGAGTCTAAAGAATGGAGTGATCCCGTGAGCGTTAAGTGTTCAGTCTAATAGGGAAGAGCAACACAAAGGTGTCCTGGACAGCCTACCACCCTAAGCCCGTAGCTACTTTCATTCTTATAGTTAAAGGTTCTTAATGGAGGGGCTTATGGATGGTCTTCAAGAACAGCCTACGAACAGTCTACAGTTTGTGCAAAACTGTGAGTAAAGATACATAGTTCATTTTCTGGAAGGAAGACTTGTGACTTTGAGCAGAATCCAAGAGGGGGACATCCTCAGAGGCCTCTGCCCTGGTCTCCCTCTGTGTGTCTGATGTAGGAGTCCTGCGGGCCAGTTCTGCTTTGCATCATTCTAGCTGAGGGCTCTAAGCCAGGTATTTAACCACTCTGAACCACCGTTTCTTCGTCTGCAAAGTGAGGGTGACGATTATTTGCTTCACAGAGTTGTTTCAAGGGTTACATGAAGAATGCAGATAAATCACTGGGCACACACTCAGTGCCATTAAATATCAGTTCCCTCGCCTTTCCTTCCTGTGGTTTGTTGTTTTTGTTGTTGTCGTTGTGGAATGATAAATTCCTAAGAATTTTGGGCCATTCTTCAGCAAACCCTATTTACAATTTACTGGCCTGCCAAGTAATAAATATGCTCTGTTCAAACGATTAAAAAAAAAAGAAGAAAAAGACAGAGAGAAAGGCTAAACTGAAATCATAAAATAACCCAGAGCTCCTCTGGCCTTTGTTTATGGTCTGGTTACAAGCTATAGGAAATAGCTCTTCGATATAATGGATGAGGAAAACACTGGGAACAGAGACCTTGGGTCCCAAGTAAACTGGTTTCTACATAGGCTTATAGCTTATAGCTATGATTTCTTGAAATCAGAAAATGCTGGCTTTGGGAGAAGAGAATGGTTAGTGTGGCCCAAAGAAGATGCAGAGATTTAGAATTCAGGTAACTGGCTTGGTCCAAATTCAGAGCCGACTATATACCTTGTACTGGGTCTTCTCAAATATGCATCATTTATGCATCATAAATGAAAATATCATTTATTCACTTGCCCATCAAATACAACTCATTAGATGCTAGAAATAGATGGATAAGGCATGGGCCCTGCCTTCAAGGAGGAGATAGTTTGAAAGGAGGGAGAAAGGTCGGGACAGCAGCATCAGAAAGTAAATGCTCTGGAAGAGGGGACTTCTGCTGGTCAGGGAAGTATCTGGGAGTCCCTAACCCTGCAGGGGTGGAGGGGAGGCAGACGGAAGAAAGATTTCCTGTAGGAAGAGAAGCTAAGGCTCAGACCTTGAGGACGAAAGGCACACAGGCAGAAGGAGGGATGGGGGCAGCCTTCTTGGCAGGTAGGTGTACAGGGGAGAACCCTGATGCCAGAGAGAGGATGTGTGTCCCAAAGTATCAGAGGATAGTTGGGGCTGTGCCAGAAGCAGCACGTGACTAAAGAAACATGGGCAGAGCCGGATAGAGGCAAGAAAGAGAAAGATCTGGGAACTGCATAACAGGTACTTTGAACAAACGGTGTCCACAGGCTAGGATTAGAAAGTATTTTTTGTCCCCCACTGACCCTCCGGATAGATACAGATAGATTATAGACCTAGACCCAGACACACAAGAGCTCTGGCGGGCCTCATGACTTTCTAATAACTCTCAGGGAACTACAAGTTTTCTAATTAAGTCTGGTCACAAAAGAGTCTCAGTTCAGCAATGACCACATCTGGTCCAGTCAGAGCCATGACAGCTGTTCAAAGTAAAAACTGTCCCATCCTCCAGCTCAGGCTTTTCTACACAGGCTCATGGTGACTTGTGTTTGCTCAGCCTGCCTCGCAGCCCTCTCCTCCATCTGGCTGACCCCAGATGTTCAGCCCTCCAAGCTTGAGCAGGATGAGGGAGAGGAGGAAAGGGGCAGAAAAGGTCTTGGCTGACGGGGATGTTCTCAAGATGGCTTGAGCAAGCCCTCATAAGCTTCTTCAGACATAGCATCCCTGGCCCTAGAGAGCCGTTGATGTTGGCAAATACGTCTGCTCAGGCTGGTTGTATATGTATGGTCCTTCCTCAGTCCCTGGTGGTCTGGTGGTTCACCTCTTCAGGTCACTGCACCCCTCCAGCCACCCTCTTGTCTGAACGGGAGCTAAAGGTTGCAAAACTGGCTTTCTGTTTCCCTCTGCAAGTCCTGCCTGGTGATTTCATAACTCACTTAGAAATGTGTAGTTATAGACTTGGGATCCTGGCTAAAACCAAGACAAAGCCAGTTTCATTTTAACAACATGTATCAATATCTAACAAATAGGATTATTTTTGGTGATTACTTGGGTGTGAGTGTGAGGATAAAGGAATAAGTCAAGGAAGATACCCAATTTTCCTGATTTGAACGTGGTGCATGGTGGGGCCAATCACTTAAATTGGGAGAAAAGGATTGGGGTGGGGATAGTTGAGCTCTGGGATGAATGGAGGGTAGGGAGCTTGTGTGATATACAAGTGGAGGCGTTTAGTAGTCAGATGACTGTATAAGCCTGAAGTTCTGGAGAAAAGTGAAGGCTTTGGACAGAGTCATAGTGGATTTTTCTACAAGCTACTGTAGAGTTATAATGAAGGGAGTGATTTTCTTGGTGTGCCCACTCTAGTATGGCCTTTTGCCTCTTGTCTCCTTCATAAAGCTGTGCAACCTTAGTTAAATCACTTCACCTCTTTGGCTAAAGACTGATACTGGGTAGAACCTCAGTGGATGCCAAGGAATGAAAGAAAGAAAGAAAGAAAGAAAGAAAGAAAGAAAAGAAAGAAGAAAGAAAGAAAGAAAGAAAGAAAGAAAGAAAGAAAGAAAGAAAGAAAGAAAGAAAGAAAGAAAGAGAAAGAAACAGAAGCAGCCCTTACCAGCATCTCCTAGCTGGCTCACTGTAGGACAACGGGGGATATTATCTGCGTTGCTCAGAGGAATGATCAGAATATGTACGTGTGGGTATTGGGGCTGTTGGAGGACGTGCTGGGAGCAGGAGGGAGGAGATCCTGCCCGGATTTTCTTTCTTGCTAAAGAGACTTCACTTTTGAGACAGAAGAGTAAGAAACTGTGATGTCTGGCCTGTTGGTTGGCATGTACAAATATCTAGGTCCTTCCCCGTTCCTGATTGTCATGCCCAGGGTCAGGCCTTTGTTAAAATTCATAAGCAAAAAATGCTTCAATCAGAGGGCTGTGGGAACAGAAGACTAAACTAGATGGAGGCCTGTGGCTTTCTTTTTCTCCTTCATGCAGGATGGGGACTAGAATTTGACCTTTAAACATGAGTGCTTACTAAATGGCTGAATGAATGAATGACTAATAGTAGCAATAGTAATGGTAAAAATAATAACATTGAGATGAGCTTCACGAGACGGGTCAGGATCCCTGCACTGGAGGACTGGCTTGCCTCTACTTTACCACGTTGGCTTGGAAAGATCTGTTCCCCATTCTGGGTTCAAATCTTCCTATCTTTAGATTAGAAGATGAAATTATATGATTTCTAAATTATTAGCTAGCCATCTAGCTAGCTAGATGGACAGACAGATGCAGAAAGATCATTTGATTTTTGGCCTTTGAAATAAGCACCTCCATTTTACAGTAGAGAAACTGAAGCCCCGAAAACTCAAATAACATGCTCTCTTCGTCCTGCCTGGTAGGCTTTGTCTTACCTTCCTCCCTGCTCTGCTGTTGGCCTAGATTCCCTCCATTTCCTGTAGGACAAAAGCCCTTTCCTGAACCCCGCAGAGGTTGAGACCCACCAGCCAGCCCTGTCCATCTGCTAGCCTTGCTCTCTGTAACCCTCACCCCTGGCACTGACCCGAGTGCAAGCTCTGATCACCCAAATGCCACGCAGACCCCCGCCTTCTGTGCTGCCCAAGCTAAGCTGCCTTGCCCTTTGCGAGTCCTGCCTTGGCCCCGTTGCTCCTACCTCCACGTCAAAGCGTGCCTCCTCTCCAGGCCTAGAAAACCAAAATGTCATTACCTTCCCCCAGCCTCCCTCATCCCCACAAATGAGGTTTCTAAGGGTTTTATCTGCTGTTGTCAACTTTATAGCCGTAATTCGAAATGCTGTTAATATTACTGACAGCAGAGAGCTACAAATTACAAAGTTGTAAAGTTTCTTTATGGTGATAACTATCAGCCTTCTCTAGCAGCACTGTGAGGCTCCATGGAAACCAAGTTGATGATAAAGAGAGTTGATATTGTTTCAGGATTATGGCTGTTAGCTGATGGTCAGAAAAATCCCGGCTAGTTCTTAAGTAACTCGAACCTGTTTGTTTATATTTGTCGCCATTCGCACACTTATGTGCGTACTTCCTTGTGTCCCCATCCTCTTGTTTGACAAATGTGGGGAGAGCCCCCAACATGGAAGAATTTTACCCAAGATCGGTTCGAACCCGTTGCAGAGTTAGGCCTAGCTCTGACCAACTCGAAGGACAAAGTGAGGGACCATGTGCCACACTGTAGGTGTTTAATAAATAATTGGTGAACGGCTGAAGGTAGTACTGATTTGGGGAAATCAGGTTTTCTGTGTAGCAAAATGGTATTGACATCTTAATTGACACTTAAGCTCAATGTTGGCCACCAAGGCAAATGTATCAACCGCCACATCCACCCCACTCTGTCCTCCTGCTGAAATTGATGCTGACTGACTGCATTAACAGAAGCGGATGTCAGGAGCAAGGAGGTGGCTGGCCTTTCTTCGTCCTGCTGTGTTGTTGACTCCTGAGCCCTGTGTTCATTTCTGGCCCCTACTGTATGCAGGACATTGAAAAAATGATACAAGGCTTCTGAAGGACTGAGATGGAAAAGGAAGACAAAACTAGGTTGGCCAACTGTCCAGATCTCCCTAGGTCCTAGGGATTTCCTGAGACAGGAGGCTTCCAGGCTATAACCAGTACAGTCCTAAGCAAACCGAGATGGTCAGTCACCGATAGCTTTGAGTACAAAGCTATGACCGGTGAAGAACTTGTTAAGGAATTGGGATATTTTCCTTGGAAAGAAGATATTTGGAAGCCATGATTTGGTCAAATTTCTAAAGAGCCATCATGGAGCATAGAAAGTAGATCTGTTCTGTGTGGCCCTAGAGGTCAGAACAAGAGCCAATGAGAGGCAGCTTCGTTTTTAAGCTCTATGAGGAAGATAACAGGGTCACACTTACTGAGCTTCCTCTGTGCGCCAGAACCTGGCCTGGTTTCTGGGGATGCAACGTCAAGTGGTCATGGCCTCTGCCTAGAGAAGTTCCCAGTGTGGTGAGGGAGACAGGCAGGAGAGTGCCTCCAGTACAGTGCTGTGACAGAGGGGGCTACAAGGAGTGGCTAGAAGGAGCAGCAAACCCAGCCTTGGGGATGCCGGGGGTGGGAGTAAGTGCAGCGAGGAAGGTGCTACGAAAGGGTCTAGTAGGCTGGGAGAGCGGCATGTGCAGGGCCCAGAGCGCTGGGAGGGCTGCTTCCCTCCTTTGGACGAGTCTAGCCCTTGGGGTCTGAGGTAGGGGGTGAGAGGCAATGAGGTTAGAGAGGACTGTGGGAACCAGTTGGTGGTTTCAGGGAGAGCACCATGGTGCATGGGGAGGACAGTGGCTTAGTGCAGCATGGGCCCATGTCACACCACCCCTCCAAGTAACACGCCCGCCTTGCCTTATTCCCACTTCCCTCATCTTTAAAAGGATGTGCTCCCTGAGAACTGGCTCTGCAAGACAGAGGATTCACTTCTTCCTGATTCCCTAGGGAACCCAAGGTTCCAGCTTCCCAGACTTCCCCATCTGACCAGAGGTTTTGGGATATGTCCTGGTAGCATCATTGTGTAACAGACAGTGTTCCCTTGTAAGATTGGTGATCCATGGACTTTGTTAATCTGATCTCTGCCACCGACCTGCTGTGTGATCTTGAGCAAATCACTGGCCTTCCCTGACCCCATTTACCCACCTGTGAAATTAAGGGTTTGGACAAAGGGCCTCTATCCTCCAGATGGCATCCAAAGCGCCCACTGAACCTGCATCTAACTCATTTATTGAACATCTACTAAGTACTAGACACAGTCATTCGAAGGATTTTGTCAAACCTCTGAGGGCACAGGCCATTCTCCACAGGACCGCCTCCCTCCTTTTCTTCCAGAACACCCTGGAACCAGCACCTTAAAACTCATTTCCCAAGCAGCAGACTGCCTGCCCAGCAAGACACACTGCCTGTCTGGGGTTTCTTATCCGTCAATATTTTCCTCAAGATGATAAATGTCCTGCCAATAAGAGGAGGCAGCTGCCAACCCTGTCTGAGACAAGGGCCTTTCGCTGGGGTTGTGACCGTGCCTGGCCTGTCGATGTGTCTCAAGAGGCAGGAGGTAGGAATCGCGGCTGGGAAAATGAAAGACAGGACTTGGAGGGAGGAGAGTCGGGACCTGCTCTCATTCTATGCAGATTTTGCAGGAAGTCAGTGGAGAAGCAAAAGGAGACTGAGAGTGCTTGGATTTCAGTTCAAAGCAAAATATATTTATGGATTTACAGAGCTCCTGGAACGGAATGCGAAGCCCTCTGGTAGACTCTTCGGCAGTGAACAGCACTTACCAGTATATATAAAGTACATTCAGAGCCATCATCTTGTTTGATCCCCCACAACAGCCCAGAGAGATGAGTATCATTATCTGTATTTTATAATAAGGGAGGTACATTTTGACCCTGAGCACCTACCCAAAGCCACAACGGGTCCCCGATTCCAGAAGTCTGCAAAGTGAGAGTCAGATGGGGGAGGCCGGTCAGGTGACCCAGTCTGGAGGTGGTGGGGCAATGCCCTCCCAGGAGCTTGGATTTGTGTCTTTTGATATCAAATCCAAATCTGAGTGCCCCACTAGAGGACACTTCCTTTAAAGAAACCAGTCATGTGGCCGAGGAGCTAATAATAGCTGAGATGTAACAGATGCAATTGTTCGGTAATAGGATAAAAAGGAGATGGGCTTCAGAGCCAGGCTGACCTGGGTACAGATTGTGGCTCTGCTGTTTACTAGTTGCGTGACCTTGGGCAAGGGACCTCGGCTCTGAGCCTCACTTTGCCCTTTTATAACAATAATGATTATGAAACTTACCTCACAGGATTGTTCCAAGTAGATGGAAACATAAAAAAAAAAAAAAAATCTCAGGTGCCCAGTAGATTACCTGGAACGTGGTAGGCACTCAATAAATGATAGCTTTATTATTACTGTTACTAGTCAAGTACCGAATTGGGTGAAATCTAAGTAATAAATTTCTGGGCCATCAGGAAAGGATGAAATCAGCGCAGACTGGAGACTTGATGGAACCTCCCTTGAAGGGTTCTTAAGATTCTTAAGGGATTTCTGAGATTCTTAAACAGCAATCCTCTTAAAAGTGTTTGGAGTTCTCAGCCATCCCCGCGGACTCAGACTCCATTATTTGTACTCATGTGCATAATGCAAAAGTCTTTCCCCGAACAAAGTCATTAATGACCAGGCAGGGACCGGTCTGTAGGCAGGGTGTGTGACTGAGGCCGAGACAGCCCGGGACAAAGCTAGGTCTTTGGTGATGCCAACATTGAAGAGACCTGTCACAGTAAACAGTTAACACACTTGGGTTCTCATCATGGGCCATAAGGGCTGGAAAGTACAGTGATTTTTATTTGTTTTCGTGTGATGGCACAGCACTGACATTCCGTCTCTGTGCCTCAGTTTCCCATTCTCCCTGCTGTGCCCACCTTTGCGAATGGCTGTGTCGATCAAATGGCAGAGTGTACACGGCCTGGTTTTGGAGATGAGTCTGCGTGTACTCATGGAAGGGGTGATTCTGGGTGGGCGGGAAGAGGGAGGCGGTGGGGGGAAGCTGGAGGCGTGCCGCTCCACAGGACAGAAATCTGGGATAGGGTCAGGCAGAGGGGAGGCAGGAAGCAGGTGCCGGGCTGGTGTGGGGGCAGCCGGGGAGACCCAAACCAATTCGTGCCGCCCTGCGTCCAGGGGCATGTGCGCAAGTCCTGGCTCCGCGGGACAGGTGCAGGTGCAGGTGCAGGTGCCGGTGCTGGTCACCCAGGGCCTGAGGCCTGAGCCAGAGGCGGCCCTCCTCCCTGCTGGCTCTCTGCCCCTTGCAGCCTGCCCCGCGGCCCACCAGCTGCAGCTCTGCCGCTGTTGCATGAGGTTCAAGTGCCCTCTCCTGGCCCCCAGGGTGCATGGCGGCCTGGGAGAGTAGCTTCCTCCCCGCGAGGACTGGGAGGCCACCAAGTCCTTTGTCTGGGCTGCTATTGGAGCTCTGGGGACCTTGGTTAGGGTGAGGAGCACATCCCTTCACTCCCCCAGTCCCCAGTTTCTCTCCCACATGGACATCCCTCCTCTCGACTCATTTCCTTCTTCCCTGTCTCACAGCCTCCTTTTCTTTTTTCTTTTTTTTTCCTCTTCGTCTTTTCATCTGTCTCTCTGACTCTCAGGCAGGCACAGACACAGTCCAGGACACCCTCCTCCTACCTCCCCCTCCAGTCCCTCCTCTCCTCTCACTTTTCCCTTCTCCTTCTCTCTCCGTCTTCCTGCTTAGCTCCCTTCCTCTCTTAAGGCCAACAGTGGCAAATAGTGGAAATGCTCTGCGTGCAAAGCCACATCCCAGTCCAGTGTTTTCCGCTCACAGGATCTTGAGCAGGTGCGCAGGGCTGAGCCAGTGGCCGCGCAGGGCCAGGGCCGCGAACCCCCCTCCAGCCTGCCAGCAGCCCCACTCGCGGCCAGTCCTTCCTTGGCTTCTCCAGGCCTCTGTCCCCTCTCTCCCTCCTCGTTCCCTTCTCCTCGGAACTCCGTTCAGATTCAGATTTGAATACCATTTATTGAGCTTTTCAGAAAAGTGGGGATTTGACCTTCACCTTGAAAAAGCTGTCTTTCAGGGATCACTGTTTCTGTCTCCTGCCTCCTGCCTCCCCTCTTGACCAAGTGCGTGACCG
The DNA here is from genome assembly GCF_048418805.1 of Vulpes vulpes. Taxonomy (NCBI): domain Eukaryota; kingdom Metazoa; phylum Chordata; class Mammalia; order Carnivora; family Canidae; genus Vulpes; species Vulpes vulpes. Next base: position 50,240,753 of record NC_132789.1, read on the forward strand.
GGACATGTGAACGGAGCTAGGGACATGGGAAGGTGTAAGAATGTCAAGGGGAGAGTCTCTCTTCCCAGTGCCTCCTATGGGGAAGGCCTGTAGTGAGGAAGGAGCCACCTCCCTAGCCTCTCACAACGTCCTGGTGTGTGCGTCCACGGGCTAGCTCTGCCAACTGGCTTGCTTATTTCTTTACCATGTGTGTTCTTTGCAACCGAGGCACCTGCCATGATAAAGCACCATAGATCATTTCCTGGCACTGAGCTCTTAAGGAAACCTCTCACCCAGGGACCCGTGTTGGGAGAAGTGACGTCTGTCTGGCCTCTTGCGCAGTCCTTCCGTGTGTGCCGGCGCCTCTCATGGTGCTGCCCAAGGAAGGCCAAGGGCACAGTCCCGAAATATGTTCCAAGCCCGCCACTGTCTGAGGTCCAGCTGACTCCAGTAACACAGGCTGCATCCTCCACACCAGCCTTGGGGAATGGAGGGTCCCTCAACCCAGTTATGGGGAAGCCAGCCAACTGGCCCGGACTTGGGCAAGGGCCAGGACCTTAGGCATTCGAGCTGGAGTGGTTCGGGCCTTAGGAGCCCACCTTCTCTGCAATCATGCACAGCTGACCTCAAATCCTCACTATGGCATTTCTGAGCCGTGTGTAACTTTGGGCAAGTTCCTTCACCTCTAGGGACCTCAGATCCTTACCTGGAGAATAGAAATAAACCACCAACTCCCCACGGTTTGTGTGAGGTTAAATGCGAATGTATGTAAGTACTGAACACCCTGACTGGTTCCTAGTAAGAGATGGAGGCTATTATCACACGTAACAATTCTGTGTGATCCTTTACGATGATCCCAGTAGGTCAGGGATCTGCTGCGTACATGGAGAATCTACTCAGATGGAGAGTCTGCTGTCTGGATGGAGAATCAACCACACCACCCCTAAAACCAGAAGACTAGTTTTAAGGCAAAAGAGATTCTTCCTTTGAGTTCTCTCACAAGAAAACTGTGGCTTGAGTCTGCCCCTACTTGTTTGCAGTGAGGGCAGCCTGGGAAATCCCAAACTCCCTTCCCTTCGGCCAAGCATTTCAGTATTAATTTGTGCAAGTGGGTGTCTCTGGGATTCTGGGAACGCACAGAGGGTAAAGCATGAGGAGATAGCTGAGTCTTAGAAAGTTGGAAAGCTCTTCAATGAAGGAAAACATCTACAGTTTGCCTACCACGTGGTAGGCATTGTGCTAAGTATTTTGTTAGCTTGTTCAGTTCTCACAGCAACCCTATGAAGGAGCTATCCTTCCTGTCTTGCAAGTGAGAAATTGTTGGCTCAAGGTATTAACTCACCTGGGGTCACACAGCTTGTGCAGGGTAGAGCCAGCCTCTGACCCCAAGCCCTGACTTCCCATACCACATGCCCTGCTCCTGTGCTCCTAGCCCGACTGCTGGAGATTTGGCCTGTCCCGTCACCCCACCCCACTCCTCCCCAGCCCTCCAGCCCCCTCTGCTCCTCAGAGAGGCAGCACACCACCACACCTGACACAGCAGACCCTCTCTCCAAGGATGCTGACTCATGCTGTCTCTCCTCTGGTCTGGCTCTCTTCTGAGTGATGGAGAGTTTTCACTTGGCCTAAACTCCTTGCATACCTCTGCGCTGAAGAGTAATTGTTGAGGGAAAGTTACTGGGCTCGGCTGAAAGTCATTTTTAGATTCCAGACCAGGACAAGTAGGAACAATGACATCACATGTGCATGACTAATTCAAAGCACTTTAATCTTCAAAATGTCAAACTTTATGGTCAGTGGCTGTTCACAGCGAGCAGTGGCACTGTGAATGTTAAAATACCAGGGTGGCGGGGCATCGAGCCTGGGAGTCTTTGTAAGGGCAAACCATCTCCAGAGGTGATGGCTGGTGCTTGCGGGCCAGCTCTGAAGTACAGTCTGAAACACAATGTCATTGTAAGTGAGTGGCCACCGATGATTAATATGTTCTAGGTAAATGCACATTAGCAGAGGTCTCTACTACAACCCTGAAAGATAGGCATTGTGGTCCCCTTGGTGCAGGAAGTAGGGGAAGGAAACTGGTGCTCAGAGTAAGCAGGGAATTTATGCAAGGTCATGTAGTCAGCAAGTGCTTCTGCTAATTCCCCAAGTCAGGTCTGTCAGCCTCCAAAGCCAGCTCTGCTGCAGCCACAGCAATTGCCTTTTGCCTTCATGGCTTTAAAGTTGGATCTGTCAATGATCTGAGACAAATTTGGAATAAGTAAAGTCCTACTTCATATAACCTTAGGTCTGTGTTAAGAAACCGGAGGAGCCTCACCAACTGGTGGCCCATGGATGATTCTCTTCTGCAGATGGTGGGTTTGGCCAGATTCTATCCATTGGGTTCTGACCTCCTGGGAATCAGGGGAGCCAGGCTGGAATCCAGACATCCAGAAACTTCCTGTGTGACCCAGGGACTTCATGTTCCCTCTCTGGGCTTTCATTTTCATATTTATAGAAGTGTTAGAGTGATTGATGGAAAAACAAATACTTACCAAGCACCCACTCTGTAACAGGTCCTGTGTTGGGCCCTGGAGATCAAAGATAAATAGACATTGCTTCTGTACCCAAGGGGGCAGTTGAACTAAGGAATCTCTGATATCCTAGGTATGGTATGAACTCAAATTGCAACTATAAGTACAGATGATGAGTTAAGGGTATTTGACCCTTTTCAGTGTGTCTTAGATCTACTGGAACCTAGACACAAGGCTTTGAACTATATCCCAATGGGTCCAGGCAGGGAGGCAAGTGAGCATATACAAACCCAAAGGGCCCAGACATTGGCCATTGATTTATTCAATTATTTACTCATTGTTTAACAAGGAGTTTCTGAGCACTCCTTCTGTGTCAGGTCCCATACTGGGAGGCTGGGGACATAGAAATGGACCAAGCAAGGCCCCTGCAATCCAAGGTACAATCTGATGGGAAAGTTGACGTGCAGATGTTACAATTAACAGACATTCTAGACCAAAGCCCAGAGACATGACATGACACAAATGCTGGGTGAGGAGCTAGAAAAGTCTAGAGCTTCAATGCTAGGAATGACAGCAGATGGAATATTCTTTCTCCCCTCACTGATGTTGGGTGTATCTGGGTGACTCGCCTTGGTGAAGGTGATGCTAACAAAACTGACTTGGACAGAGGTCTTCCACACACCCACGCAGTTGGGCTTGACCCTGGCTATTACAGCCAGCCGCCAGGAGACACTGGCACCTCAGCCCAGCCCTAGGATGCACACTGGGAACCAGCCTGCAGCCAACGCAGCCTGGAGCCCTCCCTTCTGGCCAAGTTTATCCTGGATCAGTCAAACCCGTCACATGCATACCTGGGAGACAAAGAATAAAAAATAGATAAAATCGTTAGGGAGTGCTTAGAGATGGGACTGCACAGAGTGTGAGGCCCTGGCTTTGGGTGCCCTACTGTGGAAGGTACGTGCTGGTCATTCTGAGTGATCATGATCAGATTGTCAGGATTCTCAACCCACCAAGAGAGCTAGCAACCACAAGCCCCAGTGGAGCGTAAGGGGCCAAATACGACTTCCCAGCCGAGGATTCCATGAGGTGTGTGCCATGAGGACTGGAGCATCTTCTGTGCTCCCAGCTGAGGGGGGAAGTGTATCACAGAGATTCCTACCCCCCAGAAGGTACTGATACCTCAGCCTGTGCACAGCTGCTCAAGGCTGGAGTGGAAGGCCCTGGGCCCAGTAACCTCCAGCAGAAAGCAGCCCCTCCCTTCCCCCTTCACTGTGCAAACAAATAGCATCTTCTCTGTGAGCCTCCGCATGAAAGATCGAGAAGCACTGGCTTAGCATGAGGGGTCCAGGCCCTGCCTGTGCTGCTGAGGATGCACTATCTGCTGTTTCCCTCCCAACGAGGTCTGTCCCCTTTAGGCCCCAGACATGTCTTCCTTCCTTCAGACGGTGAGCAGAGAGCAGAAAGCCAGTATTGCACCTTTGCATCCATAATATACCATCGGAGGATTTTTTTATTACCTTGTCAAGACAAAGAGCAATGGGCTGCATTTAAATTCAGGACCCAACCGACTGCAGCATCATGTCTGAATCCTTTATAGCAGCCTCTGCTTTAGCTTTGAGAGCTGCCCCAGACAAGCCTCCACTGGGTCCCTGTCCCCACCCTTTCCGTCTCCCTCCAGTGCCGGGCCTCACATGCACTTAGATGGTAAAAGAAAGGACAGAGTCAGCATGGTATGGGCCCAGACTGCTCTCAGAGCACAGGAATGTCTGCGTGTAAGGAGGGCTGGAACAGGTGGGGACGCCTTCCTGGAAGTGGTGAGTCTCCTAATAAGATTTAGTAAGGTGCTCACGGTTTCCAGGGCTTTCACATATACAGGGTCACAACAAATCATCACAGCAGTTCTGTGAAGGAGGAACAATTATCCTCATTTTACAGCTTAGAAAACAAAGGCTCAGTGAGGTCAAATCGCCTGACAGAAATGCACAACGTGGTTGTATAAGTCAGGCTTCTCCAGAGAAACAGAACCAATAGGATTTAGAGAGAGAGAAGGATTTATTTTAAGGAATTGGCTGGGGTGCTTATGGAGGCTGGCAAGTCCAAAATCTGCAGGGTAGGCCAGCAGGCTGGAGACCCAGGGAAGAGCAGACTTAACAGTTCAGACCTGGACACCTGGGTTACTCAGTGGTTAGGTGTCTGCCTTACGGCTCGGGGTGTGATGCTGGGGTCCTGGGATCGAGTCCCGCATCCGGCTCCCCACGTGGAGCCTGCTTCTCCCTTTGCCTGGGTCTCTGTTTCTCTCTGTGTGTGTATCTCTCATGAATAAACAAAATCTTTAAAAACAAAACAAAACAAAACAAAAAAATGTTCAGACCTGAAGGCTGTCTGCTGCAGAATTCACTCTTGCTCAAGAGAGGGCAGTCTCTTGTTCTACTCAGGCCTCCAGTTGATTGGATGAAGCCCACCGACATTGTGAGAATAATCTGCTTCACTCAAAGTTCACCAAGTTAAGTGGTAATCTCTTTCAAAATTCCAGGTCCTGGGATCCCTGGGTGGCGCAGCAGTTTAGTGCCTGCCTTTGGCCCAGGGCGCGATCCTGGAGACCCGGGATCGAATCCCACGTCAGGCTCCCGGCATGGAGCCTGCTTCTCCCTCTGCCAGTGTCTCTGCCTCTCTCTCTCTCTGTGACTATCATAAATAAATTAATTAATTAGTTTTAAAAATAAAATTCCAGATCCTTCACAGAAACATCTGGAATAATGTTTAGACCACTTAAGTGGTCATCATGTCCCAGCCAAGCCGATATGTAGGATTGGTGGTCACAGTGGCAGAGCTCGACCTTGCCCCCAGGTCTGTTGGTTCGGATCTTGGCCCGGACTACATCATAGTACACACGGGGAGCTATTGACTCTAAAAACAAAGAATTTGAAGGGGTGGCATGTAGTCCAATTTAACACATTTTATTGAGAGTCTTCATTGTGCCTAGCTCTGTTAATACTGAGATTTAGATTTTTTTAAATTCATTTTGAGAGAGAAAGAGAGAGAGAGAGAGAGAGAGAGAGAGAATGAGTGGGGGGGAAAGAGGGAGAAGCAGGCTTCCTGCCAAGCAGGGAGCCTATGTGGGGCTCAATCCCAGGACCCAGGGATCTTGACCGGAGCCAAAGGCAGACACTTAACTGACTGAGCCTCCCAGGTGCCCCTAATACTGAGATTTAAAATGAAATAAAACAAAATAGCATCCACTATCACAGTCTGATGGAGGAACTTACAGTCTGGTGGTGATTAGAGAAGGCCTCTGGAGAGTAGATCCTCATGAAGCAAGCCTCAGTGGTATAGGACCCAGCATGTTAAGGAACTGTCCCATCTGGAATGGCGAGTTCATACAAGGGAGGCCCAGGAAGTAAAGCCGGCAAAATCTTCTAGAACCAGATAATAGCCTTGGGTGCCATAGTATTAATTTGATGTTTTAGCTTATAGGCAATGGGGAGCCAGAGAAGGTTCTTGGGCAAGAAAATAGCATGAGGAATTGACTATTAATAGGAGAACAGATGGTGTATATGGGAGGAGGTAGAGAAGGGGAGCCAGCTTAGTTTACCCTAGACTAGTGGGCCCTTCCTCTCAGTATGATTTTGGGAGCACTGCAGGGTCCATACTTCATTCCCCAAGCACTAGAGAAACAACTGGCAGGGGCCAAGTGTTTCTCCCACCTACTGACTTCTCAGGGAAGACACAGAATTAAGAAACAGACTGGGGTAGGCACCTGGCATTGCCCTAGGTGTTTCCCTAAAGAACCATGTGGAGAAGATAGGACTGGTTACTGCTCTCATTAGACCGATGAGGTCATTGAAAGTACCTGTCCAGGGTCACACAGCTGAGTCCATCTGGCCTCAGAGTCCGGATTCTCACCGTGTGACTCAGCCAGGGCTCTGAGCCACTGAACCATGCTGGGCTGTGGCCTTGGGAGGGGCCCTCGACGCTCCAGTGTCGTAAGGAGAAAAGAGGAGTAAATGGAGGGGCAAAGAGAAAAAACCAAGAGTTGAGGAAACAAAGGCCATTTTTGGAAGACTCCCATGCCTTACCAAGGCCTGACTCAGGAACAGGTGCTGGAAACGGACACGTAGTCATATCTGGGAAAACAGAATGCCAGCCAGAGAGACCTCAGAGAGACGATGATCACTTGCCAGAAGCCATCCCAAGCTAGAGGCCCAGCTCCACCCACTGTCCAGACTGTTTCTGTTGGCACTGGGAGAGGAGTCATTGCTTACTGCTCGCAGGGCCCTCTGCTGGACTCTCGACCCTACAAGCAGGCCAGCCCTTCCCAGTTAACCCTCCATGCTAGGGTGGGGTGAGCCCAGGAGAGGGCAGCGATTTCCTGGTTTGCTCCCATCTGTAACCATTGTCTTACCTGGTGGGAGGCATCATCTGCTGTAATTAGGCTTCATTAAAATGCTGATTAATAACATCCTGCCTGGGCCAGGCGGATGCTTGGATTGGCCTCATCACTGTAAATGTGAGTGTTTTTTGCAACTATTTACACACAGTTAACACCTCTGCAGGGCCCCAAAGGAAGGAGGCAGCGCAGGCTGTTCAAATAGCCCCGCGCACAAGGAAACCCAAGGCAAGGAGGTGGCCAGAGATGGAAGTGGAGTCTGAGCGTGGAGGGCTGAGGGGCCGAGCTAAGCTCCCAGTCTAGGTTACAGATGGAGCCTCACCAACTGGTGGCCCACGGCTGATTCTTTTCTGCAGATGGTGGGTTTGGCCAGAAGAATGTTTGCTGGCTGGTGAGTTGGTTGGTTGGTTGATTGAATGTTGAGTTTGAGGGGTTTTGAGTGTGGCATTTGCTGTCCAATTTGCCACTGATCCTATTGTTTCACAGCTGTCGTTGCACATATTTCTTACCTGACAGGTAAGAGGTGAGGCGGTAAAAAGAACACATTTATAGGCAGCAGATGTGTGTGAACAAAGAGTTAGAAAGGTAAGAGCAGGAGCAGGGATCAGATAGGCATTGCAGTGCCCAGAGAGGATGAGACGGAGCCGAGAGGTAAAGGCAGTGTGGAGTCTCCAGGTTCCCATGTCATCTCCAGGGGTTGGAGTGTGAGTGTAGGGGGGGTGAGAGAGATGGGTCAGGAGAGGCTACAAGGAGATGGCAGGAGCCAGCGCCCAGAAGGACCTTGAATACTGTGTTTAACGGGTTAGGGTTGACCTAGAGGAAGTATGGAACCCATTCAAAAGGAGTTTCAGTCAGAGAGAAACACAGTCCTACCCATGTCCTAGAAATATCACTTTGGCAACAGTGACAAGAATGGCCCGGACAGCAGCAAGGAGAGACCAGAGGCCATTGAAACCATCTAGAAGCGTGACCATAGGCCTGAACCAGGGCAGAGGTGGTGCAGTAGGGAGGAAGAAAGACTCAAAAATCAGGTCTGGGGTGAACTCAGTGAGAGATCCACTGGTTTCCTTCCTTGAGGGAGACAGCAGTGCTTCCGATTGATCACAGGCCTGGCTGTCACGCCCGTGAGGTTTCCAGGAGAAAGCCCAGAAATGGAGGAACGCTGACCTCATACCCCACCTTCCAAACAGAAGCCAGGGCTCGTGAAAAGCCAATCTTCAGTGTGAGGTGGGGCGTGGTGGGGGTGGCGGGACCAGAAGAGCTTGGGTGGGGTCTTCCCATCTCTCATCTCTCGGGCCTCATCATAGCAGCCGAACTTTGCCAACTTCTCATTTGCTCTCACAGGTCAGCCTGGTTTTATAGTGCAGAGATCAGCCACTTTCCCAAAGCTACTGGTGGCCAGAAGTTTTTTGTCATATCTTTTCTATATTTAAGAAGCTTATTTCTGTTTCTCTGTGCCTATATGATCCCTATTTATAAGACTTCTTATTTGTCTCTCTCACACACACAGTGTCTGTCTCTCTTTGTCTCTGAGAATTTCTGTCTTTGTGTGTTGCTTCTCTCAGTATCTCTCCCTCTCCGTGCTTCCCTTTTTTTACTAGCTCATTTTTTCCCCTCCCTCTCTCTCCTCTTCCCCAATTCTCTTTCTCTCTATCCCCAGTTCTGATTAGACAAATGACTCAGGGTTGGGGCCAGTCTCTGCCCGGTGGCTAGGCTAATTGATGGCTGCTATAGAATTGCCTAAGCAAGGAACTCTTGTCATTAGCAAGTGATGGGTTGCCTTGGCCTACAACTAGGAAACCTTTGAAATCCTGCATCTAAATTGCCATTCTTTTGACTGCTGCTAGTGATGCTAATTAGCTGTGTTAATTGGATGTTTTGATATTTGAAGAGCAAAGCAATCCAATTCCTTCCTCCAGAAAGCCAAAATTATTAATGAACTTGGCAGCAGCCTTGGCTTTCTTTCCACAGTGGGCACAGCCAAAGATTTTGGGGCAGGGGAAGGGCTGGTTCTGAGGAAGTGCCTTGTGTGCTCCTGGGGAGAGGGAGAGGCTGAGAAGCTGGCTATGGAGCTTCCTAGTGGTGAAATCACGCAGCGGGACAGAAGGGTCTCAGATCCTGAGTTCAGAGACCAGCATAAGGAATTTGACTCTGCTCTGCCATTACCTGCCCTGTTTGAAATTTTGCATCCCGATGCCGAACACAGTGCCTGACACACAGTCAGCATCTAACACATATGATTGAATGAATAACCAATACAAGCACTGATTTTGGAGTCAGATTCAAATTCCAGTTGGACCATTTTCTAGCTTGATGATTTGAGCAAAAGTTACCTCACCCATGGATCTCAAATTTTCCTCCAACTACATATTAGTGAACAGTTCTGATCAACATAATTTTCTTCAACTTGCTATATTTTCATTGATGTTTTAGCATCCTCTCACACATGCCTGGTACCTCAAATGCCTAACCTGTCTCTTAATCTGGTTTGGATTATAAAACAGTGTCATTAAAGCTGAAGGAAAGGTAGGTCCAGGATTCTGTGGGGACACAGAGAACAGATCAAGTAAGCAACCAAATTCAGTCTTGAGGAATCTGGGAAGACTTCTTAAACAGGACAGACTTTGAACTGGGTTTACAAGGGTGATTTAACATTCACTAAGAGGAAAAGAGGAAGCCATTCCACAAGGGCCTGAAAGCCCAGAGCTGTGGATAAACTCACTGCTCTGAATTAGAGACCTAAATGATCTCTTACAGCATTGTTTAAGGGAGAAAACTATAATCAAGGGCAGGAACAGGAATCTAGAGAAGAAAAGGCTGGGTGTGGTAGACTTGACATCTCACTCACCAATGGAAGGAAATTTCTTCGGGAAGCCAAGCCCACAGCCTACAATCTAGTTAATTGCTCCTTGGGATGTTTTCAAACACCATGAGGGGCACAGCTTGGACAGATTGATCATGAGTTCCAAAGATATAGTACAAAGATTATGAGTGATTATTGCATCTTAAAAGTGTTGGAATCTATCTAATCCAATCTAAACTGCCCCTTTAAGGGAAGCAAGGAAAGAAGGAGGGAGGAAGGAAGGAAGGAAGGAAGGAAGGAAGGAAGGAAGGAAGGAAGGAAGGAAGGAAAATCGAAGGAAAGAAGGAAGTAAGCAAGCTTTCTTAAAATCATAATATTTAAAATCATTTCCAATTTACAGATGTGATGCTCCTTCTGTGCATACCTCATACTTCGACTTTGTATTAAAGGATCATCAGAAATTTAACAGGAAGAGAGTTTTGCAAGGACATCACATGGGCAAAGGCACAAATGACAATGGAGCATTGGGAGTACCGGGTGCTAGAGTGTGGCCAGGGCATGGGATCAGTATTGGGGAGAGACTACATAGGTGGGTGGGGGCCACATCACAAGAGGTGCCGGGTGAAGGAGATTGACAATTTATCCTACAGGCAATGAGGAGCTTTCTTCACGTTTTCAAAACAAAGAACTATACAATATGAGATATTACAACATCTCTTTGATGTTCCTTTTCATAGTTCCTGCTAGACAGTGTCTGTGTCTCCAGGACAAGGAACATTGTAGGTTTTCACAATCGTTGGCTGCCTAAAATTGAGGTGGCTTAACTGATACCCAAAAGGGGTAATGACTTGTTCAGCATCACTGTGAAACCTGATGGCAAAAGTGGGGCTGACCCCAGGCCAGAGCTTCGGCAGGTATACCGCTAAATCAACATCCCTGGGCACCAGATCTCAGCTGATTCGGGGATTTGGATTTGAGTGCATCCTGTGTGACATGGTCTAGGGACACGGCTCATTACCTCCAGATCTCTCTCGGTAGTACTGAATCCTTTCCCTCAGAAAGCCTAGCAGAATCCGGGCCCAACCTTAGGAAGTTCGTTGGCCTTTGGTATCCTCATAAGACCCACTGATGTCCTGGCCCAAATGTTCTCTCCTGGGTCATCCATTGCCATTATCACATATTTAAGGATCACCATGGCTCCAGGCCTGGGGGATAGAAAAAAATGAGTCAGACACAGTTGCTGTGCTCAAGGACTAGTCTGAACCTGAACATCTCAAGACACAGACCAAGTTGGATGCCTCTCAGCATCCATGGTGCCTGGCATCCACTGGCTCAAGTTGATTCAATGATGGAGTGAAGAACCTTGAGGAGATAGGGAAGCAAGGACACCACATATACCTTATATCACAGTGAGACGCTGCAGGTATCATGAAAGAGGAATGGAGTTCAAAGGAGAAGAGAGTTGCTCCCAGGAACCAATTTCAAAAATTTTGTGAAGAATGTGGTGGGGCCCAGGCTAAGCCTTGAAGAATGACTGGACTGAGGCTAAGGTGGAGAGAGAGCATGAGCAAAGGCACAGGCTGTGTCAGTAATTATTTAACAAATGTCCGTGCAGTGCCTCCTGTATGCTGGGGGCTGTGGGGGGCAGTAAGGATACCGAACCGCCCTCCCAGAGTTTGCCATCCTGGAGGGGGAGGAGGCAGGAGGGAGTGTATTGTGTGTGCATGCACATGTAGCAACTGTGTGTGTGTGTGTGTGTGTGTGTGTGTTGGGGAGGAGGGGGAGGGCAGTGATATAGGATTAAGGGGAGGTCAGGGGGAGACTATCAAGTTTGCTAGTCCCAGTCCAGAGCAGCCAACCATCTAAACTTGCAGGTCACGTTGGCCTTTATTCTCTACCTGCTATAAAAGGTGTTTGATGTGGAAGGAAAGAAAACTAGCACTCACTGAGCTCCTGCTACATACCAGTGAAAAGCACTTTACATACAATATTCTTATTCAATTCTCTGAACCACTTTGAAGTAGGTCTGTGCATCCTTGTTTTACAAATGAGGAGGCCAATTTTAAGCCACTGGTTGGTGATGGAATCTTTGTGACTCCACAGTCCTTGATTTTTTAATACTACGCCATGCTGACCAGCCAGCATGCTATGCTGGGCCCTCTCCTGTGCCCTGGTTGGTTGGGGTAGGGGGGTGGGGGTCGGGGGGAGTGAGGGTGTGTGTGCACGCGTGAGTGCGTGAGCCTGCCCCCATATGCCCGCATGCAGGTACCCACTGTGGGCTAAGGGAGATGCTGACTGCTCCGTCCAATTAATGCTCCGTCTGTCCCTGCTGTCTCTTTGAGATCAGAATTAATTGCTGCCCATGACGCTGTGTAGAAGGGAAAGGACGGCCTGCTCGGGGGATAAAAACATTGTAACGCAAAACAAAACTGGCTCCCGAGGATTTGAAATAGGAAATTCTTTCTGTTGGAGAAAGATTCGGTGTTCTGTGACCAAAGTCAATATTCTATGACCCTATTCAGGGAGAAGGACAGCCTGTTACTGTTCTGGTCGGCGGTACTGGGTAAAGGAAGTGTGGCAATATATGGATTTGGAAAATTAGTTGCATATAAAAACTGACCATGTGATTTTGCAAATCTCTTCATCTGTAAAATTAGGAGGTTTGATGAGGTAAACTCCAGGGTCTTTTTACTCGAATTTCTTGGGTTGCCAGTGATAGAAAAACCAATTTGAACAGGCTTAAGTAAAAAGTTAAAGTCTGAAGTCAAGTCTAACGGAGCACTGGTTTTAAGCATGCCTGGATCTGGACACAGTGTCATCAAGACTTGGTCTCAAGCTGCTCCCTGAGTGATGACCCTGTTCTCTGCAGGCTCTCCCCCAGTGGGAGCAAAATGCAGCTCCTGGTGGACATCCCATCCTCTTAGGGTTACGGGTGATTCCCTCTCTCACAGGCCCCAGAGCTGAGTCTCCTCAGACATATGCACACCTGACTGGTCACTGTGGCAAGAGGCCTCCAGCGCTCAGAATGGCCGGATTGGATTGACTCTATCCTCCTGCACCATCTGGTTGGGGCCAGTTCCTCTGAGCCTCAGGGACTGACACTGGGGGTTCAATATGGAAAAATGGGGTGTTGGGAAAGGGGAATCGATTAAGAGCAGGAAAACAAAACCAGACAGATGTCTGCTGTTGGTACCCTCCTGCTGAGATGTTTTAGGATCCTCTAGCTCTTTGATACACTGTAAAGTTCAACCTAGAATAAGTGAAGGTCAGCAAACTTCAGGGAGTACTTAAAGCCAGGAGATGTGGTTAAAGGCAAAAGAGAGGATAAAGTATTTTTGAGCATCTACTTTAATGCAAGAGTCCCTCCCCGGTGGTTTCCCGTTCATTAGGTCATTCAATCCTCACCGTGCTCTAGTTAGGAGCTATTGTCATTCCCGCTTCACAGAGAAGGACATTTAGGATCAGAGGGTGAGCTGCTTGCCTACAGTTTTTGTTTTGTTTTGTTTTGTTTATTTAAAGATTTTATTTATTTATTCATGAGAGAGAGACAGAAAGAGAGAGAGAGACAGAGGGAGAAGCAGGCTCCCGGCAGAGAGCTCGATGTGGGACTCGATCCCAGGACCCCGAGATCACGCCCTGGGCCGAAGGCAGGTGCTAAACCTCCGAGCCACCCGGGAATCCAGCCTATGGTTTTTTATCCATTCATTTATTTATTCTTCCCACAAGCAAGATGGGAAAACGGGGGAGTCCTGTTAAGCTGTGGGGAACCGAGGATGCGGAGGATGGGGAGCTGCCCTCCGGGAGCTCACAGTCTAGCTGGGAAGAGACAGAAGCAAAGAGGAGCGGAGATTCAGGGTGTAATGGTCTGGTCCCAGCCGGCGCAGGTCGGACACGCAGCTCTGCCCACTGGCTCCCAGGCCCTGCTCCTTCAGGTCCCCTCCAGACCCAGGCCCGAGGCTCCCAGCTCTGACTCCCCGGGGCGATGTTCTGAGAGGGTTTGGCCTAAGAGGAGCACGTGTCCCTGGAGGCCACTAGTTCTCAATGGGGTTCACCCTCTGCCTATAACCAGCTAGCTGTGGAAGGAACAGGACCCCTAGACCCCAGGATCATAGTTTTCTCCATGAAACATTTTCATCTCTGCATCTTGGGCTTTACGTAGGCTCCTTGGAAATAATCAATCACGTGGTGCTGGAGTCTCCTTCTCCTCTTCATCAGGCAGTCCTCTTCCAGGGACCCTCCTTCTGGACTTTTCCTGCTTCCCTAGAAGTGACAGGGGAAGAACAAGTCCACTTTACCTGCTGAAGTTGGTGACGCTTGCTCTCAACCTGCCTTGTGCTAACCCCCATAGCTCAGCATTTCTCTTCCCACAGTCTCCAGGACCTGACCTCCATTCCTCCTCCCAGTGAAGTCCTCAGATACCCGGGTTTCCCTCCGATTTCCTACCATGAGCAGCAAAATATTAGCTGAACACCAAATGTGCCGTACACCGCCAGACACAGGGGAAGTCACGGTGAATGAAGCGACACAGTTTTTGCAACCACAGAACTTGGTGGCCTTGTAGAAGAGGCGGTTATTTACCAAAACCACATAGACACATGAAGTTACAGACAGGAGAGGCCTATGAGGGGGCCCCGGGGTGCTGGGAGGGATACGACGGCAGCCCCTGACTTGTCCAGGGGCTCATGGAAGGCTTTCTTGAAGGAGTGGGAGTTGGGCTGAGGGTGAAGAAGGAGTGGACGTTCCCCGGAGGCAGTGAAGCCGAAGGTCTGCGGCAGCCTGTCAGGCGCAGGCTGTGCCACAGAGGGAGAATACAGCGGCACACAGCTGGCGTAGGAAGTCCTGTTCTCAAGGGATGCCTGACAGCACGGGTCACAACGGGACTCGTCTGTCCTATTGTTATTAAAATAGGGCAGGATTGAACGAGACGTGGAACAGGCATGTTTTATATCCTGACACTGGACAGATCTGATGAGTGTTGGCCAGAGGGAGGGAGGGAAGCAGACGGGCCGACAGGCAGACAGACAGACAGACAGACAGCGGTGTGGAATAGTGAGGATAGGAAAGTTCCTAAGAAAATATATCCTAGCCTAAAAAAAAAATTGGATATATGTGTCAGTCTCATGGAGAGCTCAAGCCCAGCTCCTTAGACATCCTGTCAGTGGCCCCCCTTCAGCTTTGCCTGACAAGAAACCAAGATGTTTGTTGGACACAAAGAACGTTTGGTTCTTTTGGTTCCCAAAGAACGTGAGATGCAAGGAAATGCCAGTAACTGGACATCACAGTGGAGCTTCGTCGTAGGAACCATAGGAGTCTTGTGACACAAACGTGCAGCAAAATAAGATTAGGCAACCCTCCCACTGAGGAGAGAGGCATAGAGGGATTCCAGGGAACAAAGAACTCCCTGGAGTCCAGGGGAGCCACAGTCCGACTTCATATCCAGGATCACTGCGGGCAGCACCACCTGACTCCCCAGCACAGGAACCTGACGTGCTACCCTTGATGCTTTTTCTAGTCGGCCAGAACCCTGCATTCAGCCCCCCGGCTCGCGTCCATTTCACACGACCAGTATTTCTAGTTCTGTCTCCTCCTTCTTGCCCCACTCTTAGTGTCCTAGCTCAGGCCTTCTCCATCCTCCCTAGACCAGAGCTGACCTCCCTGCCTCCAGTCTTGGTCCCTTCCAAACCATCCTCTACCAGGGCCACAGGAATGATCACGATGAAGCCAAATCTAATGTTCTCTCTGCCTCCCTTACAACCTTGCCATGCCTCCTTATCACCTGCGGCATAAAGTTCACGTTCATTACCTCACACGAGGCGCTCATGACCTGTCTTTGTGTATTTCTCTTGCTTCCTTCTTCATCTTGTAGAAGGTATTCCAGCCACACCAAATGTCTTCCCACCTTTGAGGGGATCAGCATGCCTCAGCATGCTTGCACATGCCTCTGCCTCTGGCCAGGGATCCCTTTCCATGCACGCCATCATCCCCTCTGTGCCTGGTCAGCTCCTACTCTTGACTTCGGTCAAGTCCCTCAGATTCCAACCTCATCCTACATGCATTTGTTCATTGACTGTCTCCCCTACTGGGATGTGAGCTCCATGAGCAAGGTGTATCTCAGCATCTAGAAAAGTACCTAGTACATAGGAAATTCTTAATTATTTGTTGACTGCAATTACTTAAAGCACATTTATCTCAAATAAAAGACCCCACCCAGTTTGGCGCAGGTGTTACCTCCTCTAAGAAGTCCTCTGGGGTCCCTCCAATGTCAAATCTTATTTTCTGTGCCCCTGCTTCCCTCTGCCACAGTAGTCATTGCCCTGCAATGCAGTTTTTATCTACCTGTCTTCTGTGAGGGCTGCTCAGGACGGAGGTTGACTTCTCATCTCCAAGTCCGTAGCATCTGGCTCAGAGCCTGACACAGCAGGGAATAAATATTGAATAAAGGAACACAGTCGGGGCAGCCCTGGTGGCTCAGCGGTTTAGAGCCGCCTTCAACCCAGGGCATGATCCTGGAGACCTGGGATCGAGTCCCACATCAGGCTCCCTGCATGGAGTCTGCTTTTCCCTCTACCTGTGTCTCCGCCATTCTCTCTCTCTCTCTCTCTCTCTCTCTCTCTGTGTGTGTGTGTGTGTGTCTCTCATGAATAAATACATAAAATTCATTAAAAAAAAAAAAAGGAACACAGTCATTTTAAGACAGTTAAGATAATAATTATATCATGATCATAATTCCCAGAAACCTCAGGCCTTGCAGTTGGACAGACCTGAGTTTGAGTCTTAACCTCCAACTGTTAGTTGAGCAGTGTTAGACACGGGACTTCTCTGAACTCGGTTTACTAACCTGGAACATGGGAATAATAAAATCTGCCCTTTTTGTGCATAATAAATAGCACAGTGCCTGGAAGATAGTAAATGATCCTAAATGTGAGTTCCACCCCCTGAGTTTCAAGTTCAAGACAACAGTAAAAAGAAAATAACACAAGGGCAGGAAAGAAAATCATAAAACATTAGAGCCAGTGGGGCCCTAAAGAGTAGAATTTAAGGGATGGGATCATTTCTATTTTGCTTAAGATGGAACAAAAATGTCCCCAAATGAGGATTAAATGTAAAGAGGTAGCCGAGAATAAGGTGTTATAGTGGAGTTTGACTGTAGTGTAGCCATCCCTTGGAGAAACCTTGGAAGAAGCCGAACTCCTGATGATACAAACAGGGACGATGAAGCCCAGGGCGGGATGAGTGACTTAGCCCAGGTCGTCCGGCAGTTTGGTAAAAGCTGACATTCAAATATGGGTCTCTTGACTCCCAAGATATTGCTCATTTTATTAATCCATGTAAGCGCTTCAAATTCCGGGCCAAATCAGAATGAAGACACAAGGAACAAGGGAGTGGCCTTCTTTAAAGACCATATCCCGTCCCTTTAGTGAGCCTCTTCAATTCTAAGCTAGTTTCAATTATTACTTTTGCTTTCCAGCCTAAAGACTGGCCTGAGATTCTCAGCCGCTGAATAGCCCACCTTTCTGTTTGTAGTCGCTTCTAGGCCCATTTTAGCAGAGGAGGAGCCATTCTTCTCCTTACACAGTCATCCAGCCCAAATGTCTATAGTGCCTGGACTGGGAGCAGCTTAAGGCGGGACCATGCCTGTTGTGTTTAGCCCCCCAGTGTAGCCTATAAATCTATTACCTGGTTCAACACATAGGAGGTGCTTGATAAGCATCTGTTGAATGAATAACAAATAATGAATGACAACCTGCCCAGTGTGGTCTGAAGTTCAAAAATCCCCCAAGGCCATCTTGTCCAGACTCAGGCACATTATTCCTAAGGTCGGATCTGCATCCGTTCTAGCCCAGCCAGCTTCCAGCTTGATTTCTCTTCCAGATACCCAGTCAGAGTGATGGGTACTGCCGCATGCCTGAGAAGGCCTGCTCTGACCTGGGTGGCCAGAAACGGTAGCCTTTTCTCCTAGGATGGGGCAGAGAGAGAGAGTGAGGACCAGATCAGAACTAGAGACCATTTCAGCTCACCCTCTAGCCAATTTTACAGAGAAAACTGTAGGAAACCTGCAAGACCTTACCCCTGAAAATCCAGATAATTCTAAAAACAATTTCTTCATCTCTCACTCTCTCTCTCTGTGCGTTTCTCTGTCCCTCTTTTTCTCTCTCCCACTTTATCCTGTTTTTTGGTTCATTGTCTTTTTCTTGCTTCTGTGATAGGCCTAACGTGTGTTAAATGGCTCTGGAAACAAATCTGAATGTGACACACCCTTGTCCTTGAGGAGCTCGTGCTTTGTTGGAAACGACAGATTCATACATAGTAATAATAATAATAGAGAGTTACCACCTGCCTGCACTGTGCTAGGGGCTCAGGATCCATGATTTCTGATCCACACGAGAGTCCTTCGAGATAGGTAGCATTATCCGTCTCAGAGATGAGAAAACTGAGGCACAGAGATGTTAACGCAGCTTGCCCTAAACGTGTAGGAGCCAATATTAAAATCCATGCTTTAAAAAAAAAAAATCCATGCTTTTGGGACTCTAAACCCCACATCTAAACAGATGCAGGATGGGATGCAATGTCAGGGGACAGGCTTAGACTAGCTTATGCAAGGCCCTGAATGCCACATTTAAAAGTTTAGATCTTACCCTACAGGTGACAGGGAATTGGTGTAAGGTTTTAAGTCAGGGAGCGACAAGGTTAGCAATTATGAGAACATCGCTCTCAGTGCAAAGGGAGGGAAACTGAAGTCAAGAAGACCAATTAGGCTGAAGCAATAGTTCAGATAAGAGAGAGGATCTGAAGTAAGGGGATGGATGGTAGAGCGAGAGGAGGAAGGCCACGTCCACGACACGTTTAGGAGGCAAAATAAGCAGCATGCCGCCCTGTACGGGTATCTCCTGCCCCTGAGAGGCAGCAAATAATGTCAGTAAAAAAAGACTGGGGTTGGAAGTGTCTGGATCCAAATCCGGTGAATGCACCTGCTGCTGTGCAGAAGGCCCTGGGGGTCAGGTGGGGGAGGTGGGGGTTGAGCACCCTGCAAGGTGCCCAGCACCCAGCCAGAGCTGCATTGCCCACCCGTGGGCAGCACCTTCATCCCCCGCCCTTTGGCACCTGGAGGAGTTGTGGACGCACGCCGGAGGCTGGATAATGACCCCAAACACGTCTAGATCCTAACCCCTGGATCCCATCAGTGTCGCCTATGTGGAGATGAGGCCTCTGTAGATGGGATTGCCACGGCTCTTGAGGCAGGAGCTCAAGGGCTCTTGGGCTCCAGGGCTGGGCCCCACACGCAGCCTTCTAGGAGGGAGCCGGAGCACTGGGGGGTTCCCCCTCTTGATCTCAATTCAGGTCTAGATTGCAGGGTTGTGAGTTCCAGCCCTGCCCTGGGCTTGGAGCCTACACAGAAGCGGGGGGGGGGGGGGGGGGGGGGGGGGGGGGGGGGGAGCAGGGGAGGTTGGCCGCACACAGAAGGAGGGGGACGCAGTGTGGGGGGAGGCGGACCCCAGAGTGGCGGCGTCAGAAACCCAAGAAAGCGGGGAGAGGCCTCCACGGGGAGGGGGGCCCCTGACGCCCTGTCTGTGCCCCAGTGAGACAGACTTCAGGTTTCTGGGCCCAGACCTGCAGGACGATAGATGCATGTTGTTTTAAGCTCCCGAGATGGGGGGGCTCTGCAGCTGCAGATGAGCTGGGAGCCTGGGGACACGGCAGCCCCGGGGCCTGGGTGTGAGCCCACCTCCCCTCCTGGACTCCCACCTTCCACGTGGCATCTTGGTGCCAGGGGAGCCCTGCCTGTCCCCCTGTGTCCTGGCTCCGTCCCAGGCCTCCCGCTGTCACTGTCGCTGTCTCCCTGGGTCCCCGCGCCGTCTCCTGGACGCCTGCCTTGCTCTGCTTGTGTTGGTCTTTCTGTCCCACCTGTTGTTTCTCCTTCTGCCCCCGCCCCCCGTGGCTGCACTGCTCGCTCGTTCTCTCCCTCTGCTGTTGCCTCCTACTCTGTCTCTTGTCCTCGCTCCCTTTCCCTCCACTTTTCAGGGTCCAGTCGCTCTCAGCCCCCGAGATGATCTTCCTTCCTGATCTTTCTGTTGCATCCTGACGGTTCCTCTTCTGTCTTCCTGGCCCCTGGCATCTTTCCCTCTGGGTCTCCGGCCCTGCTGTCTCCCTGTGTCGTCCTCCGTCACGTCCTCCCTTGCGTCCTCCCTCCCTGTCACTCTCTCTGCCGTGATCTCCACAGCCCCCACACTGCACTTCAGAGATGGAGCCTGTGTGGCCCCGCACCTGTCCCACCACGGGGACGGCTGCAGGGGGCAGGGACAAGAGCTATTTCCCTGTTGCCTTGTTCTTCTGGCTTCACCTGGAGGCTCCCGACAGGTGCCCCTTAACGTTCCAGCGGCGCCGTCGTCTTTCCCCTTTTTTTTTTTTTAATTTTTATTTATTTATGATAGTCACACAGAGAGAGAGAGAGAGAGAGGCAGAGACACAGGCAGAGGGAGAAGCAGGCTCCACGCAGGGAGCCTGATGTGGGATTTGATCCCGGGTCTCCAGGATCACGCCCTAGGCCAAAGGCAGGCGCCAAACCGCTGCGCCACCCAGGGATCCCCGTCTTTCCCCTTTAATGATGATCCTCCGCTGCTGGCAGAGGCAGGAGTACGAGCACACAAAGACTTCCAGGCTGCGGTTTTGGAACAGGGAACAAGTGGGAGTTACATTTTCTTTTTTGGAAGCAGGATGAGAGCAGGGAAAGATCCCCATGAGGACCGGGGCTGCGTTTTCTCCCTGCGTCCCGGCTCCCAGAACGGCATCTGGCAGGTCAAAGACAATAAATAGACAAATGAACGAGTGAACGAATGAATGAGCGGGTGGGCTTCCATCCTTGATGTGCCGGTTCTTGAGGTGCCTCCCTGGACCAGTCCCTGGCAGGTTGACATCTGCGGTGGGGGATGGGGGGGTGAGGGGGATCCGAGCTGCCCGCAGCACAGGGCATGAGGAGAGAGGGAGGGAGACGTGGCACAGGATGGGGCTGGACTTGGCCTCAGGGCAGGCCGGGGCCTCTGGTGGTTCTGGAAGAGCCACCGGCAGGGAGCAGCGTGGAGCTGGCTGCAGGGACGGAGCAGGATGGAGAGGGCAGGGCTCAGGCCGCAGGAGGACGCGTGTGATGGGTGCCACCTGGGCCTGCTCAGGGAGGTGGGAGGACCCTCCCCGGGCAGCTGCCGCATGCCAACAAGGGGGTGCCTCCCGAGGTTAACTGTGAGCTCCAGTAGTGGGATTGGGCTGGACTCGGCGAGAGCCAACAGTGGCATGGCCGGACAGGGCTTGCGTCTCAGAGAAGGGGGATCCCCGTGGTGGGCACCCGCCGGCTCCTTCACCCCTGCAGGCACAGCTAACCCCCACCTTCCCCCCAGGCCTCCCAGGCCGCTCTACTTGGGCCGCAAGGCGCCCCTGACTCCGTCTTTATCCCTGCGCCTGAGCACTTAGCACTTTCACTTTCTGGCATCGGCAGGAACTTGCAGATGTGTTTGTTACATGGACGGTTTGTCTCCCAAACTCCAACAGAAGCTCCAGGACGACAGGGATCTTTAGGGGTCTCGTTTGCCGTGTATCCCAGGGGCCTCAAGCTACTTGGCGCATAGTAGGTTCTCAGGAAACATTCCTTGAACGAAACAATGGGAACGGGATTTTTCACGAGCTTATAGCCTTGAACACACAATGTTAATGCTGGAAAGGACGTGAGAGACTATACTTCTTTACCTACAGAGAAACTAGGCCCAGAGAAGGGAAATGGCCAAGGTCACACGGAAGCTACTGATTGAAACCAGGTTGGTCTCTGGAATCCCCACGTAGGTGCTCATTCAGCGCACCTCGGATCCCAGGAGGCAGGAGAACGGAGGGTCCCACAGTCACTGCCCCTCGCCGGGAGGCCTTGGACACTCAAAACTGGGTCTTCTCTGGGAGCAGGAGCAAGGGGTGGGGAGCTGGGCACAGTGGGATGCACCGGACAGTCGGCAGGGCCTGCAGCGTGACTACTCCCAAAGGGCTGGTTGTCCAGAAACCATCTCCATGACCTGATTCTTTCCCCGGTTCTGATTCAGGACCTAGACGCTTAGTGTCTCATCAGCATTGCCAGCTCATAGTGAACTCCTGGTCTGTCCCCTGAACCTGTGCCACCAGCCCCAGCTTCTGCACCGCCCCCATCGGGGCATTCCATCGGCCCAGCTGCCCAGGGTACAAGCATGGGAGCTGCCCTCACGCCTTCCTCCCCTCAGGCCCCACTGCCAAACTGCCAGTTCCTCCCCAAGGCGGATCTTCCCATCTCTGCCCCCTCCGTCCTGGTCCAGACCTCCCCCACCTGCCCCAGCCCCATCTCTCACCTGGACCACTGCAGGAGTCTCCTGGCCCATCTGCCTGCTTCAACTCTTGCTTCCTTATTTTTAGCACAGCAGTGACCTTTTAAAATTATAAATCAGACTGTCTCATTTTCCTGCTTAAAATTCTTCAGCTTGCCATTCACTCAGAAAACCCAGACTCCTTCAGGTGACCCAGAATAAGGCTTCATGTGATCTCGCCCTTGCCTGTCCCTCCACGCCACCCTCCTTCAGACCCTGTCTCCCACCCAAGGACCCTTCCCACTGCCCTTCCTTCTTCATAGATGCTGCGCTCTTTTGTCCACTCTCAGTTCACACGTCCCCTCCTCGGGGAAGCCGGCCCACACCCCCGATCAGAGGCCTTGTTGTGAAGCACCCCATCACCCTCTCTTCCAGACCCTGTGCATTGTCATCCTACACTAGTACAATCACAATTACATATTTATGTGGGTTTTTATTCCTTTGTTATCTATCTCCACTTCTAGACTTAAGAACCACTGTCTTGATTGTATTTTTTTTTTTTGTTTTATTTTGTCGTTGTTGTTGTTGTTTATTTACCACAGTAACCCTGAGCCTTCCAGAGGGCCGGAACATAGCAGATGATCAATAAATATATATTGAGTCGACAAATGATAGATACAACCATAGATACATCAAATATTTTTTATTGCCTGCAGAATACAGGTTTAAATTCCTTAATTGGGCATTCAAAGCTGATCTGTCTGCAGCCTCAGCTTTCACCCTACCCCGAGGTTGCCTGGGCTCACGGGGCCCCTCTCTGTCTTATTTATGGACCAGGGTCACGTGTCCTGGCTGTACTCCGGGCTTCCCTGACGCCAGCCTCTCCCTCCCCCTTGTGAGTGGTCCTTGGCCTTCCAGTCTTTGTTACATACCCACTTCCATGAAGCCTTTCACAATTCCCGCAGCTGGATTTCAATCTCCTACGTGTCCACAGAGTCTAGTGTTTGCACGTATGATCACACTCGATGGAGGAGAAACCGTAGGCACAGACGCTCTGGCTCCCAGGCCACCTCCATCACTTTCAGGCCACAGGATTCCAGGTCATTTGTGCACGTTTTCCTTTTTACAGTTTCCTTTTCTGCAAAGTATGTGTAGAGTTGTACTTGGACCTTGCAGGGCTGTGGTGGGGACTGGTGAGAGTAGCTACACCGCACGGTGCGTAGGGGAAGCTCTGGAGTGAGTTTTGTGAAGGTGACCACGCAGCAGGCTGCCTGGCGACGTGGTTACTCAGGACGCAGTGGTTTCCTGTCTACACTGTCAGCTGTACTTGTCTAATTTCTCTGTCTCTTCCCCCAGTCCTTGTCACTGTGCCTCCCACTATTCAGGGGGGAAGAGCCCAGTGAATGTTTCAATGAACGAATGGATGAGAGTGAACAGCACGTGCCCAAGCCCTCTTTACCTGTTAAAGGGTCCCAGGAAGTACCAGAGCTACCGACACTCACCCTTTACCTCAATGGCTCTGAGCAAAGGTGGCCAAGTCTGTCTGGGTCTCACACAATTCCAGCCAAGCTCCCCTGCTTCTCTGACTTGGGGGTCCTGACCCCCGCCCCCTGCTGTCTGTTCCTCCATCTGTGAGATCCAGAGCAGTGAGCCACATACGTCTGTGAGGAAATGACATTTCCAGCCTATAGGCCATTCGGAGACTGTTGGCGGCAGTGCAAAGCGGGGAGCTCTCACCACAGCCCTCTCTCATTGGAAGGGGTTCCAGCCGTTCATTGCCTTCTCTGCCTGCACCCCAAGTCCTTGTCCAAAGACACCTAGTTTAAGTGAAAATATTCAATCAGGCTCTCCCGTCTTGACTCAGACACCCTCACCCCGTAGCCAGTAGCCTGGGGCAAAGCTCTAGGGTTTGAGGAACCCCTGACACGGTCGGAGAGGGGAAGAGGGTGTCCCAGACAACCCCCACCTTTAAAACACCCTCTTTCAGCAGAGCCATCAGCACCTCACAGCCGGACGTTTTGCTGGAGCGGCCCGACTCGGCCCGACGACCAGGATTTCTGGAGGGTGGCTGCGGGCCCGGGAGGATAGACTCAGGCTCCCCACTCTTGCATTTGCTTTGTCAGCACCCCCGTGGCAGCCGGCACCTCGGCACGAGCCCAGGGACGGGGTTATGACCCACATTTCGCAGGTGCAGGCCCATGCCTTGTCGGGGCTGAAGCAGGGGCGGGCCTGCCCAGTGGGGCCAGCTTGGACCTGGCTGATGCCGCTGCCAGCAGCCTGTGGGCTGGCGGGACACTCCCGCCCCGTCGGGCCTCCGCGCAGCACGGTGGCCACAGGTTGCTCCACTGCTTGCGAGGCGGCCCCCAGCCCGGGAATGCCAGCAAGCAAGGGCCAAGTGACAACCCCTTGGCCCACCTGGCCTCCCAAGCCCCACGGTATCGTGACAACCACTGCGGCCGTCCTTGGCATTGCTGGAGAGTCACAAGCCCGCCCAGATCCAGAGCGAGGAGGCACAGACCACACGTCCCGGTGGAAGGAGGGTCGGGGTCAGATCATAGAATCCCATGTGAGGTGGAGATACTGGTGCCGACATTTT
The DNA here is from genome assembly GCF_048418805.1 of Vulpes vulpes. NCBI lineage: Eukaryota > Metazoa > Chordata > Mammalia > Carnivora > Canidae > Vulpes > Vulpes vulpes. The sequence continues at coordinate 50,265,336 of NC_132789.1, forward strand.
TGGAAAATGCAGCGTGCCAGACACAGAATGTGACAGGGCCAGGATCTGCATTAGAGAGATCTGATCCTAAAACTCCTGCTGGGCCCTTGTAGCCAGGACGCAGCGCGCCCTCCTTTCCTCTGTGGCCCTGCAGCTCTGGGCCCCACACACAGGGCGATTCGGCCCCCCCGGCCGACTGGGGCCCAGCTAGGTTAGAGCAGCAGACCAGGGCCTGCCGGTCACAAGCCATGCCGACGCCGGCTTGGGAACTTTTTAAAGAAGAGGACAGAGAAGGTCGGTCACATCCAGAGGAGGAAAGCAGGTGGCGGCCCCACAGCCCGGTGAGCCTGCGGCGCGTCGCACTGTCATAAACAACTTGTCTGGTGTTTTTCCTCCTCCCACCAGGCACTGGCCTGGGATGACTCAGCCCTTGACAGAAAAGGTGCCTTCGAGCTGGGAAACAGCCCAGGCTGGGGGACCATTCACTGCTCCCGAGTCAGACTTTCCCAAATTGGAGTCCTGGCTCGCCCGCTGCCGGTTAGACAGCCTCGGAGAAGCTCCTCGACCTCCCAGAGCACAAAGGGAGACTAACATGCCCTCCTCACTGGATTGTTTCAAATGTCTGTGGAAGCAAAGTACCAGTGTTGGGCCAGGAACATAGGAGATGCTTCGTGGATGCCAGTTTTCATGTCCTAGGCCATGTCCAACCCCAGCTCGGGGACTTCTTGAAGACTGCGGTGAAAACTCACCCGACCATTCCACAAACACTAGTCCAGCTCCATGCCCCTGGATGGAGAGGTGGCTGACGCATATCCAGTGACGTGACAGTTAAACTGAGGTGCCCGGAGACTGAGAAGTCAGCCCCATAAGACACGTGGAGGGAGGGAAAGTGGCCTGGAAAGACAGAAGGGTGTAGGAAAAGGCTGGAAAGCGAAAGAAGTTCAGTTGCTGGAGTGTGAAGGCCAAGGGGGGTGGAGGTGGGGGAGCATAAGCACAAAACTAAGAAAACAAGTAGGAGCCCAAACATGAAGGACCTGGTCAATCAAGTTCCAAAGTTTGAACTTTAAGGCAACTGGGAGCCCCTTGGGAATTGAACTCGGTTGGATGCAGTGGTTAGCTCTGCACTTTATAGCCTCCCTCTGATTACGTCGTAGGAAATGGAGTAGAGGCAGGGAAGCCTGTGGGGGGGAGGCCCATTAGGAGAGCATGATAGTAATCCAGGGGAAAGGAGATGCTGGCCTTCTCTAGCAGGACAGCAGGGGACTGGAGGGAGGTGGGCAAACTCTTAGAAGAGATAAGTGCTTTAAATGAAGTCAATTTAGAAGTCTCATGGTAGCTTGGGGCCAGACCACCAATCACAGCCCTGGGGAGAGCGGTACCGTAGAAGGCTTTGCTGAAGGGATATTACCTAATTGGAGAGTTGATGAGCAAAAAAATAGCCAAGGGAGGTGGGGAGGCACTTCAGGCAGAGGAAATAGCTCGTGTGACGGCCCAGAGATATAAACTATAATGCACAGAGCAGGTACTCTGAGTTGTTGAAGAGATGACTGGTCTACCAATTCATACTAGAATGGTAATGGTTGATACAGAATTGGCCCTGTTTCCTTCCCTAGAGAGTTTGTACTTTAACAGGTCATGAACTTTGCCCTCAGGATTCATTATTGGTAGATTTCAAGGTGGAACAAGGACACTGTTGAGGGTGAGAGGGTTTGGCCATTGCCCCCCGAGGTTACCAAAGTACATGACTGATCCCTAAAGGTCAAACAGAGCCTGGTCTACACACAACAAAGGGTCTCTTGCCCTTGGGTCTCACTTATCGGCCTCCACCCTGAGCCACCTGAAGCCAGACCGTGGAAGCTCAGTGATTCCCAAAGGGATGCAGTATATTCTAGAAGCTTCGAATGAACATAGCTTTGAGGTGAGAGCACCTAGACCCACATCCTGGCTCCTCTCCTTCCTGGTCCTGTGACCTTGGGCAAATTATTTAACCTCTTCACACCCCAATATGCTCATCTGTAAAATGAGGAAAAAGTAGTATCTAAAATTTTAGAAAAATCAGAAAAGGTCCTACAGAAAGCATAGAAGGCTGAGCGGCGTCCCTGCGTCTGTCACTGCTGTTATTATCACCAGCACTTTTCACTCTGTCCCAGTCGCCTTCCAAGTTGTTCCTTGACGCTCACACTTGCAGATATGAAGCTGGGAAGGAATGTGGCAAGAACGTTTTTGGATTATTATCGGCTGAACCCCCTGGTGGAGAAAGTGGCGATCCCGGTGCCGAGGCTGCGGTGAGTGACACAGCAGAGCTGTGCAGCTTGGGTCCTGCTTCTCTGGCTTTGCCTTCCGGGGCAGCTTCCCTCGGCTTCGTCTGGCCTCGGTTTCCCATCCAAGGGGAACCCCATCCTGTCCCAGACCGAAGAGCCCCACCGTGTGCTTTCTGACTACTAACACCGTGGCAGCATCAGACAGCGCCGGGTGGTCACATTCTGGGTCTAGCGTGGGAGTCCACGGGGGCGAGCAGTGCTGGGGACCGAGCACAGTCATTGTTCTAAGTTAGTCTGGGTGTCTCCATATGCTGCCTCAGCTGGTGGCTCATCCACCAGGATTCCTGTTTCATCTGGGCCCACGAGGCCTCCGATCCCTGTGTTTTCCCAGCTGTGATGCGGGGATGATGGCACCCACCTACAAAGTTACCGTGAGATGGGTGCTAAAGCACCCTGCACCCGGGTAGGCATGCACGCATCCCCTTGTGAACGTGATAGTCCCATTCCCTCAAGACGAGGGTTTGGGGCTGGGGGGGACACACCCCTAAGAGATCATGTCACCTCTTCTGCTGGAGTCAACGTTTTGGGCCGCCAAATAGAGTAGGTCAGGGATGCCCAGCCTTTCAGAGGGCTAGACCCAGCCCGGAGCACCGGGCATTCCCAGGCCTCTTGGAAGGAAGCCCAGTGAACATTTGCACAGGGACACCCAATGGCGTCTGAAATGTGCTGGCCCTGCCCTACCTGTGGGCCGCATGTCCTGCTCTCTAGTGATCCAGCCTCCCTAAAGGACACAATAATGTCCAGCTTACTCCTCGTGTCAGGCCAGTCTTCCCCCCAGACCTTGCCCCTCACCTTGCCTGTGTGCTTGGCTGCCCCAGGGCCTTTGCACTAATGCACCTGCCTCCATACCCTGTTACTAACAAAAACAATATTTTTTTAAGATTTTATTATTTATTCATGAGAGACACACACACACACACACAGAGAGAGAGAGAGAGAGAGAGAGAGAGAGGCAGAAACACACAGGCAGAGGGAGAAGCAGGCTCCATGCAGGGAGCCCGATGTGGGACTCGATCCCAGAACTCCAGGATCACGCCCTGAGCCTAAGGCAGATGCTCAACAGCTGAGCCACCCAGGCATCCCAACAAAAACAATATTAATCACTGTTATTAATTGAGCCAAGTACTTTTTGTACATGATCTTATTTATTCCTCATGGATAGTAGACTCCCCAGATCACAAATGAGGAAAAGGAAGCCCAGAAAAGTGAAGACAATGCCTGAGGTCAAAGAGATTTTGGCAGGGACAGGAATAAAAAGATTATTTTATTCCAAAACTAGACTGAGGTCCGACTAAGCTCCACCATGAGCAAGAAGCCTTGCTCACTATCGGCCGTGGGTTCAAACTCGGTCTCAGGCTCATGCTAACCGTGGGATCTCAGGCAGGTCTCCGGGCCTCTTGAAACCCTTCTCTACCTACCTATAAAGTGGATGTAATAACTGAAATCTCTACAGAAGGTTTTGAAGATTAAAGACAAGCATGGCATAGTGCCTGGCAGTCAGTAGGTGCTCAATAAATGTTTCCATGTCCTCTGGTTTCTGGGTTGCAATCCCAGATTTCCAGCCAGCTCGTCATCAGGGCCTGGGGCAAGTCCCTGCACTTCTCTGGTTGGGGTGGGTGATCTCTCGGAGCCACGTTCCCCTGCTGGGAGTCCCACGTCTCCACAGAGTCTACAAAACAGTGTACTCTGACTCATAAATGCTGTCTCAGGTTGTTCACCCATCACCCGGGGTCTTTGTACCCACCCTCATTCCTGGTGGATTAAAAACCCCTTCACGAGGATCATGTCCGGATCTCCTCTGTGCTCCCACAGGCCTAGACTACGTGCTTGCCTGCCTTCCTTCTGTCCTTCCTTCGGTCCCTCCTTCCCTCCTTCCTCCACTTAGGAAAACCAGCACTGAAGCCAGGCCCCTGGGGGGAGAGAGGGGCTGGAATGAGTAATGATTAGGGCCTGACCCTGCCTTTGAGGAGCTCACCTCTAGAGGAAAGTGCTCAGTTCATTCTTAGAAGTCATTCTTGATTGGCTGAAGCTTTTAAAAATTTAAAGCTTTAGAACACTCAGAAGAATTCTTAGAATCTCATTTACAAGTTAATTGGGAGATTGTCTCTTTCAGGTCCTTTGTCAGCCTGAATACAATTATCTTGATCCTTTAGACTTTTTCCTGGCTTGTTGCACCATCGGTGGAGGGGTGCCACACTCAGGGAGCCTAGCAATTGTGCAGCCCCCTCTTCCTGATAAGATGAGGAAGTCGAGGCCCAGGGAGCACCGGCACTGGCCACAGCCAGAGCCCAGGCCCCACGATCCCCAGCCTGCTTCTCTCTGGGTGACTTAGCAGAGTTCCTCCAGATGGGGAGGAGGCGGGAACCTGAGCCAGGGGGAGATGATGCGGGGAGCTGTCTCTCAGGGCCCTGGTGGCAACTGCTCCTGGGACCTCATGGCTCTAAGCTCCGGAGCCTCTGTAGAAAAGAGCTGGAGAGCTCATCTGTCAAAGTGCGCGGCCTTGAGGACCTGACGTACGCCCCCACCCTTAAATTAAGACAAACAAGCAAACTCCCTCTCCATGCCCACCCCTCTGTCTCACCAAACCACAAATATCACTTAGCTCTCAGTCGGTCAGCAACTCTTGAAAAATGAATTCCCAGGAGGCTACAAGGCTCCAATTGAGGTCTTGAATACGTCCCCTTTGTTTGTGTTATTTTCCCTCCAAGCATCAAATAACATAAGTGAAAGAGTAGGTCTGGTTTTAAAGGAAAATTACATGTTGTGACTCAAAATTAATCTTTGTTTTCTCTCATCTCTGTGGGTAATTATAACATGTCAGCCTCCACGCAGGTGCTGGCGGGAGCCTGTCGGGTGCCGGGCTGCCCTTCAGAGAGGGCCCCTGGGGAGGGCCAAGAGCATAGGCCCAGGGACGGGGCCCTGATGACCACAGCTGGGGCCCCGCACTTATCTGGACCACAGTGACGTAGCTGCAGGGCTGAAGTTCAAAAGGTCCCACCAAGGTAGAGGAAAATTAGGAAAAAGTGAACAGGCCAGGTGAGCCCCTGTGGGGAGAGCAGGAGCGTGGACGGTGGGCAGGTCTCTGAGTGTGAGGTGGGCTCAGGCCCAGCGACGGGCTGGGAGGGCAGCTCTGGGGCAGGGTTTAGGTGTGTGTGTAGGAGGATGGGAATGATCAGCTACTCAACACACTGGAGCCCACCGCGTGCCGGGCCATGCGCTGGGTGCTGGGGGACATGGAGAGCCCCTGCCCACCGGAAGCCCAGATTGCAGAGGAGAAAGAGGCATGTACACACGCAACGACGACCAACAATACCAACCAGTGTATGAAAGTGCTCAGCTGCATATCAGATTATTCTCTCTCTCTCTCTCTCTCTCTAAAACCTTCTGTGGCTCCCCATTACCTTCAGGGTAATGTTCCAGTTCCTCTTCTTGCTATTCAAAGCTCTGGTCTATGCGCTGCACCTCCTTTCCAGCCTCCCAGCAGACCCCTCCCCTATGAGCACCCTCTCCACCCCATCTGCTTTCTACCACCTGACACCTCATGCTTCAGAATGAACAGGTCAGCTATTTTCACGCCTCCATGTCTTTGTTCATCGCTTTTTGTCTTCCTGGAATGTTCTCCCATTTTGTCTCTAGATGATGAATTCCTACGTATTTTTCAAAGCCCGGTCTAAACATCACGCCTCTGCTTCACGGTCTGTGTTCTCCACTGGGGACAGAGCTCCTTCCCCTCTGCTGGAGTCCTGACTGCGTTTTGCACACACCTGTAGCACTGTATGTCCCGTAGAGTATTGTCCTGGCACGTCTGCACCTCTGGCTTCTCCACTAGACAGGTTGCTCCTTAAGGAGCTACCTTGGTTCACTCTGGATCTTTCGTGCATGATGCACAGCCCAGCAGGGGGTAAATCCTCACTAAGCACCAAATACGAATTATAGAATCGTAGAAATGAAGAAGCTCCTAAGGATTCTTGACTTCAACTCCTTCATGTTTTAGAGAAGTGAGACCCAACCAGAAATTCCCCTCCCACACCATCTGGCCAGCCAGCAGGAGTATCCCAAGGAGGCTTCAGGGAGGAAGTGGGGTTTGAACTTGTTTTTAACAGACCTGTACAACGTAGATGGATGAAATAGAAAAAAGAGGGGGGGTATTCCATGTTGGGGGTAGGTGGAAGGAAGGAAGCAGGGGCCTGAAGAGCCACAGCCCGAGGCATGACATGACCAGGATGCTTAGAGCAATGGAGACGTTAAGGACAAGACCAAAAGTTCCTTCCTATTCATCAGTCACTCCTCTAGCACCTACTCCATGCCAGGCCTGGCATCTCTTTGCTTGGGAATTATAGAGAAAAATCAAATGTGTTAAAGTCACATTCTCATGAGAAAAACTGATAGACAAAGAACTACCTAGAAAACTATTTATGGAAGGCAAGGTACAACGTACTGTGGAAGTCTTTAGGAGAGAGAAGCTTATTTCCTGGGCAGTCTGCTTCCCAAGTGAGCCTGGGAAGGTGGGGGAAGGCGTTGGAGGAAGAGCAGTAGGGGCCCAGACATACAGGATATTTGCCTTCCAGTGCCTTCTCTCTCTTCGCCTCCACCTTCGGTTACAGAGGCTCTTTGCCGGTCAATCCACACTCCACCACCCCAACCACTGCACACCTTCTCCCATGCCACCGTCTACCTCGGGCCGCCCCACCTGGGCTTGTACCTAGGCTTGCCTCTCTAGGGGAAGTACACCCACCTTTACCCCGCGAACAGACTCCTCTTATTTCCTATGCTCCCTTTGGGGGGCACACCCACTCAATGACATATGAATGGCACCCTGTAATTTGCAATGTTCACCTCCAGCCCCCACTTACCAGAGCCTGTGAGGCGGGAAGGGCATCGGCTCCTGTGTGCTCTCGGCTGTCTCTGGGTCCTGAGGTCTAGACGTATCTCACCCATGCTAGATGGCCTTGCTCTGTGTCTCAAGAGGGTGGAATTTCAGGTAGTGAGGCCTCCGGGGGAGGGAGATATGTTAAGGCAAGGTGTCCCTTTTGTGTGCTGCCACCTGTTACATTTTTTACCTCATTCATGACTCATTGACAACAAAGGAAAATGGGTATCCAAGGTCAGAGCACAATGGGCTACAAGACATTGCTTCTCCAGTCCTAATTCAAAGAGCCCAAGAGAGATTCCATATTTCTGCTGTCACTTTCTTACTCTGTAACTCTTTATCATTTTGCATAGTTAGTTTGTGTAACTGTGTCCTCTACTAAACCATAAGCAGCCTGAGGACAGCGTCAATGTCTGACTCATGTTCATCACGTCCAGAGACCACGGCACCATTCTTAACATCTAGCACCACACCTTTATAAGTTACAGCAGGCGAGGGAAGACACTAAGTGCATTGACTCATATTATTTCATTTAACCTCCCAACATCCCTGTAAGACTGGAATATTTTATCTCCATTTTACAAATAAATCCCAGAAAAGTTAAGTAACTTTCCCAAGATCACACCTCCCCCAGCCAACCTGGGAATTGCTCTAAAGCCTACTCTTTCCCCTAAAAACAAATCCTAGTCCAACACATGAGTGGATGACACATTAGCTATCAGTCAACAACATAACAAACAAGGCCCCATATGAAGGAAAACGCAAAAATGGATAACACCTGGCCCCTGTTCACCAAGATCCCATAGTCTAGTGTGTGAGCCAAACAGACAGGGCAATTACTGAAAAGTAGTGTTAAGGGTGTGGCATTGGGTGATGGGTACCCTGACTCAGAGAGGGGCCAGATGTATCTCTGCCTTCCAAGATCACCCAAGCTCGTAGCGGAGACAGACCCGCTGTGAAATGCCAGAGTTAGGCTATTCTGAGGAATATAAGGATGCCTCTGGAGCCCATGATGATTATGAAGAGGCTGGGGTCCCAGGCTCCCCCAGGATATGGATCTTCTGTGCGTCCTTCCCCATCCCATTGTGATTGGGATAGGGTAGGTTAGAATCAAGGTGGAAATGTGGGAGAGTTGGAGCCGTAGTCAGTCAGGTCTTCTCCAGCACCAGCATGATGCAGAGTATCCATCCATCCATCTAGCAGTCATTCACTGAGCCATGATGCCTGCTTTGAACCAGGCCCTGGGCTGGGATCCTGGGCCACGGAGAAGAGGAAGACAAGGCCACTGCTCCTGGGATGTCACAGTTCAGTGGGGGAGATAGACACGCCAGAAATGATTTCAATCCGGTGTGTATATGTGCTGTCTTTCTTCTCTCTTTCTGTTATCTCCCTTTTGCAGGAAAGAAAAGCCCCCTCCCTACAAGTACCCATTCCTGCGGGGCCCAGCCAGCAACCACCCCAACGGCAAAGGGGACAAGAAGAGCTCAGTGAACCACACAGACCCTTCAAACTCTTTTTAAGGACATGGAGCCCGGGGAGGTCTTGTGGAGGCACGAGCATGCATTTTCCACGGGGGCATGAAATTATTCACCCTTCTCTCTAGTTTCCAAGATACAAGGTGTGGGATACGGACTAGGCTGGTGAAAGGGAAAGAAAAAATGAGAAATTTCATCATCAGGTTTCCCTTTTACCAATGGAAAATCAATTGTGGGGCTTCAGCTTAAAGGGTCAGGAACAAGATAGGAGGCTCAAACCAAGCAAGTACAGAGGCTATTTTCACAACACAGAGAATCCTCACAGGACTAGGAAAAGCTACACATCCCTTTTGAGAGGTTTGACACATCTCAGGTCAGTGCTTTTGAAGCCTTTTCGAGTTATGTTGCTACCACTGGTGGTTACCTCTTAGACTAGGTGATGGTTGTTTACGGTTTTAGAAATGCACTGTCTATACCTGCTGATCCAACACAGTGACACATACGACCCAAAGACAAATGTACTGTTGGGAACAATAGGACAGAATTTTTGAAATCACAGTGGTCTGGGGTCACTATGGTCACTGTCACTGTGTCTATGGGCAGTGTGTATTTCCCAATGGCCTGGGTTGTTTCATCGAAACTCTAGCTCCAAAGACAACAAGCATTGGTCACTCATGGTTCAGATCTCCCGATCCTGGTGTCAGGGACCAAACCTGGCCACTGAAGAGGTAGGTATGGATACTCTGGAGTGAGGGAAGGCTGGCTGCCAGGTGAAGGAAATGCAGAAGGTAGGAGAGTGCCCCTCCCCCCAACCGAGGCAGGGGGCTGATAAAACTGCAGCAGTAGCAATTCCCAAGGCAGGGAGCGGAAGCTAAATATTGTGCATTTTTCTAAAGAGTAACGTGCCTTTGTGTGATGAATGGGTCCCGAGGAGGGTGCTCCTTTCCTGTCTGTGAAGCGGCAGGTTGAATCACTGCGACAGCCTGCTAATTAAAATGACCTCCCGGAAATGAGGATGCAGAGATGGGAGATGGGGAGAGGAAGGGAGGCTCAGGGGAGAGAGGGCCTTTAGCACAAAGCTCCAGTTAAGCATTCTTTGGCTTTGGGGTGGAGATTTTTGAAGTTTGTTGCAAAAATTGAGAGCAAAGCTTACTCTCCCTTTGTTTATTGGTTTTCCGAAATGATAACAAAGAACCCTGTGTTCGCTGGCTACAAATGTTGTGTTGTATATACAGCTTCTCCTCTGGGTTCTTGTTGCCCAGAGGAACACAAATAAAGTGGTTTATGCATCGCTTCTGTTCCTCCGAACATTCTTGGCACCCTTCCCCTTAGGTCTTCCACTCCCCCGGGAACCACCCAGCCAACCCAAATTTGGTGTGACTCGCACTTTGCTGTCAGGGCCTCTGTCATCAGGGATAAGAAAGGACAGTCCAGATTTGACTTTCCAGCAGCTCCTGTGGCAGAGTTCCGGGGTGTTTAGCTGAGTGCAACCAGGTCAACGTGAGCCAAGAGCGTGGCAGGTCTTCCAGAAATGATAGCATCTCTTGAGACAGCATCAACAGAGGCAGACTGCGTAAAACAGGCACAGTGACAGCCCAGCTCTATTTGCCCCGGTCAGACCAGTCCCATAAGGTTGTGACCATATTTAGGCCCCACTCTGTAAAAACTGCATTGATGAATTGGATTGCAGGCCTTACAAGCCCCGTTATGCTACCAGTTTGTTTTATTTTATTATTTATTTATTTATTTATTTATTTATTTATTTATTTATTTATTTATTTATTTTGGTACCAGTTTAAAACCAAGAAGTTGAAGCCTGGCCACTCAGGCTTCTAACTCTCCATTCAGACCCCAGCTCTGTCTTTTAATATCCGTGTGATCTTCCTGGTAAGACCGTGATAGTGATACCTGCCTCGTTAGGGTCGTTATGTAGGTGTAACAGACTTAGGTCTGGGAGATGTCAGCAAGGGGACCTGGTAAATGTGAACTGTGTTATTTGGGATGTTACCAACATGGGGAGGTGTCTGCCAATCATTTCCCATTGGAAATGGATGAGGAGACAAGATGTTTATCCCTGAGATGAAAAATAAGACAGAGCAGGGATAGGAACGTGAGATCACAATCTCTAAAAAGTGGAGAGAACATCTTGGACGTTCTTTTCGTCCAAAAGAAACAAACCTGTTTGGTGTTGCCAAAGGTAAGAACCAAATCCAGGGAAGTAGTCTCAATAAGACAGATTTCAGCTCAAAAAAAAAAAACAAAACAACAAAAAAAACAAGGAAAACTTGCTAGTGAATAGAGTTGCCCGCCATGGGGTGGGCTTCCTGGGGAGACAGTGAGCTCCCCATCACCAGATGTATGCAAACATCCAGAATGAACACCTGTCATGGAGAAAACAGAAGGGGTACCTTCTCTAGGGGGATGCTGGGTGCTCTGTGGCATCACCTCCTGGTCTCTAACTCTGGAGAGAAATGGCATGAGGCAGGCGGTTGCATTCCTGGTGTCAGAGGATGGAGTTTATAGTATAAAACGTATCATTTAATGCTAAACAAAAGACATTAAACGTCTCTGAATTACAGCATATGGACCCTGCTAACATTTAGAATTCTTAAGAGGGAAAACTGCACAGCTATAAGGTAGACTGCAGGATGTGTTTGCAATAGGACCACCTGCTCCTTTCTATTGCTGGAACAGAGAAAAAAGGCTACCCGAGAGCCCAGGGGTGCCAGTGGACCTCCCTGTGGCCGTGGCCTGCTCAGAACCCCCTAACTTTCTTGGACCAGGCGGTACCTGTGGTCTCTAATTAGGAAGGCTTTCAGCAAGGAGATGGGAGGCAGCAGCAATCTGGCAGGTGAACCAGCCGGAAGCTACTAGCCCGCCCAGCCCCAGGAGTGGGCCCTCTAGCCTCTGCGCTTGCCTGCCCACCTTCACCTCTGCACAGAGCCGCAGTGGGGAGCACAGGCTGCCAACCCAGTGTTCTGAGGACAGTGTGATAATGCTGCCAAGAGGAAGAGTGGTGGGGCGAGACATGTTGGGCTTCTACCCGGCTCTCACACACAGCTCCATCTCTGCCTCTTTCGTTCTCCACTGGTCCGGAAGCTCAGAGACAGGCCAAAAGGTCTATTCACCCGTAAACACTATGGTGGGCAAACCAGAGGCCACCCGGATTCTTTGTGCAGAAGCCCACAGCAGAGGGGAGCTCGGGTGGCTCAGTCGGTTGAGCATCTGACTCTTGATTTTTTTTTAAGATATTATTTATTTATTCATGAAAGACAGAGAGAGAGAGAGGCAGAGACACAGGCAGAGGGAGAAGCAGGCTCCATGCAGGGAGCCCAAAGTGGGACTCGATCCCCAGTCTCCAAGATCAGGCCTGCTTTGTCAGGCCCTGGGCTGAAGGCGGCGCTAACCCACTGAGCCACCCAGGCTGCCCTGACTCTTGATTTTGGCTCAGGTCATGGTCTCAGGGTCATGAGATCGAGCCCTGCATTGGGTTCTGTTCTGGGCTTGCCTGCTTAAGATTCTCTCTCTCACTATCCCCCACCCTTACCCCACCCCACCCCCAAAAAACCCCACCGCAGAGGCTGAGTCACCTGCCTCTGATGACTATGCCTGAATCAGCAGAGGGGACCTTTAGCTGAGAGCTTTCCTTGTGATTCAGTGACACACCGAGACCTACCTAAGAGGATCCTGGCTCAGAGCAGTGCCACCCATGGAAGTCTAGAGTGATTAACATTTGTTGAGGCTCCATTCATTCATCTGCCAAGGGTTCCCTGGGCATTGCTGTGTGCCAGACATCATGCTAGATACCTCTGCATCTATTGCCTTGATATCCCCAACCATCCCTTGAAGTACCATTTTCTACTTTGCCCAGGTGACAACATTGAGATCCTAAGAGTAAAATCCTTTGTTTGCATTCATCCTGCTAGTGAGAATCTGGATCCAAACCCAGCTCCCTATCCACTGGTCTATACTGGGCACTCTCCATTGGCCTCTGGGGAAAACCAGGTCAAAACAGGAGAACAGATATAAGCAGAATAACAAGTAGCCAGTGGCATCACCTAGAGGTGGTGGGGAAGGGGGAAAGAGGCAGGGAGCACGTAAGTTTCCAGGTTGGGCATCCGGGTAAGGATTTCAGGACTTTTTAGCACCTGTTGCTAAGACCCTGTCTTCCTCCTGTCTCTCGCTCCCACACATCTGTCTGGATTCCTGCCAGGCACTCCAGCAGGGTAGGATTTGGGCAAGTGGTTCATTTATCACTTGACATGCAGAAGCTTCTCTATCTCTCAGAGCTCCTGGAAACTCGGCAAAGTAGTCATTGCAGGACCCATCTTGGGACCCTCTGGGTTACTGACCCCATGCAGATAATCTAGTGCAGGTGCTGTTATTCCTCCCTCCTTCTGGAGCGTGTGAGCTGAGCCTACAGTGTCCCCAGTTCTTCCTCTGAGTCTTGCCTCCTGAGCATCCGAAGGGCACCAAGAGATGCTTTCCCTCCCCAACAGGGGGGAGGTTGGAACATAATAAGAACAGCCTGGGTTTAAGGAGTCAGACAAACTGAAATGTGGATCCCAGCTCTCCCATCAACTAGCTGCATGGCTTCAGGTAAAGAATTTAACCTCTATAAGCCTTGGGATTCTCATCTGTAAAATGGGAATGATAACCTACCTTGGAGGCCCCACTCTCTGTGGAGACATGGAGGAGATAGATTTACTTAATCTCTAGTCCTCTCCTAAAGGCCAAATTCTTTTTTGGAGCTCAAGGCAGTTAGATCATTTTTCTTATAACAATAAGAACAACTATTGTTGCTGCTACTACCACCATCACCCAACTGCTACTACTACCACCACTACTACTGCTACTACCACACCATCTACTGCCACCACCACCACCCAGTACCACCACTACCACCACCAATCACCACCACCATCACCGCCACTGCCACCATGACCGCCACCGCCATCACCGCCGCCATCGCCACCACCACCACCACCACCACCTCCACCACCACCATCACCATCACCACCACCACCACCACCACCACCACCACCACCACTAGCATCACCATTGCCACCGCCACCACCGCCACCACCACCACCACCAGCATCACCATTGCCACCGCCACCACTGCCACCACTGCTGCCATCACCACCATCACCACCATCGCCACCACCACCATCGCCACCACCACCACCACCACCACCACCACCACCACCGCCACCACCATCGCCACCACCACCACCACCACCACCTCCACCACCGCCACCACCACCACTGCCACCATCACCACCACCTCCACCACCGCCACCACCACCACTGCCACCATTGCCACCACCACCACTGCCACCATCACCACCATCACCACCATCGCCACCACCACCACTGCTACTTCTGCCACTGCCAATCTACTGCTAGTGCTGCTGCTGCTCTGCCGTCACTGTGTCTACTTAGGCCCCAGCCCTGCACCTGCTGCTTTGTCTTCTGTGGTCTCACATAATCCTCACAACAACCCTCCGAAGTGGAAGTTATTCCCCAAGAAGGAGACAGAAGCTTAGGAGGGAAAGCAATCTGGCCACAGCCACATAGCTCATAACCAGGGAGCCTGGCTGGCACCAGATGCCAGGGCTTGCATTCTTTCCATTGTCCCTCTACCTTTTTGTGTGCGTCGTAAAGCTGACATGAGAGTAAATATTGAATTATATAAAATACCGGTTTATAAAATCCCCTGGCAGCCCACTGGTTCGTTTTCGTTCCTGTTATGGCCTCTTTTTTCTCATTCCTCTGAGCCTGGCTCTAGCATTCTCTGCAGCCAGATGTCCCTGCACATCCTCCAGGCTGGAGTCTCTTCCTTTGAAACAACTGCCTGTCTTAACAGGCAGAGCTGGAGCTACCCTCTGACTTGTAACAGCAGGAGAGACATTTTGCCAAGAGGTCAGGCTGGGCTGGTCCAGAGGAGGCCTCGCCCCTCTGTTAACACACCCCTCACCCTATTCCTGCATTTAAAAGTAGATGCTGCTCACCAGCTACCAGTTTTCCTGCTAAATATCCCAAAGACTTCCTCTACCCCCCACCCCAACCCACTTCCCACCCCCGGGATTCAAATTGTGAAGTCAGAAGGATTTAGAGACGAAGCCATTGGAAACTGCTGCCAGCTCAGATGCTGCCTGGCTGTGTGACATTACCCGAATCTCTTGCCCTGTCTTGAGTCATCCCAGAACTTCTACTGGTTTCAGTTTCACACTCTGATATGGGAGCACAGTCCCTTAACCAACCTACTCTTGAGTATTATAAGGATGTGGAGAGGATCAATGGGAAAGTATAGTATTTTGAAAAAAATATTTCCCAGTAGTCTCTCCCCTTCTTCTGAGGAGAGAACACTCATAAAGGTTACTACTTGGTCCTTGCCTTGCCTTGGACCTGGATCGTCCTGTCATTCATTCATCCAACAAAATTTATTAAACATCTTATGTTTGCCAGTCACTTCCCATTCCTCTCTGCTGCCCTGCTTCCTACCTTTAAGACCCCTTCCTCCAGGAAGTTGTCCCTGATCTTCCAGCCCTTGTAGACAACTCTCCCCCTGAGACGATAGTTCTAGAGAACTACTGTCTAAACATCTCATTTGGCATAGCAGCTTCGTATTTCACTTTTGTGTGTGTGTGCATCAGCTCTATCTTCCCAGCTCAACTTGGCATTGCTCTTAGGGGCTGACTCATTGCTCAAGTCCCAGGGCCCCGCATGAGGCCAGGCAGAGAGTAACCCTTCAGGGACAGTTTGCAGTATTGCTGCTGCTGAGAATGGAGGATCCCTTATAGCAGAACATTTCTATAAGGCTGTGCCCTCCCTCCCCTGCTTCCCCCTCCAGAAGTTCATAAATAAGGGCCACCACCCCCAACACTTCTGGGCAACGTGGAGCAAACCCAGCTTGCAGGCCCATGTAAGAGACTATCAGACTTTAAAGCTAAAAGGATATTTCCCATCCATGGGAAAGAGAAAAAGAAAGGAGAGAGATGGGAGGAGACTGGGAGAGGTGAAAGAGAGAAGTTGGTTATGTAGGATTTGACTGCGTGTGCGTGTGCATGTACTAGCACATTTGCACCGTGTGTGCCTTTTATGAGTAACTTTTTCATATCAGGGTGTGAAAACACTTGATTCTTCATAGTTGTGAATGTTTGTGTGTGTGCTTTACTGATTATAAGTGACATATCATTGCAGATTCTAAGCACGTTTGTACATCGACTTCTACTCAGAGGCCCTGGGTTAAGTTTCTGTTTGAAATTCTATCTAATGTCTCAACATCCCATTCATATTAATGGGTCATTCCCTCTGCCCAGCCTCCCTGGGATTGTGCTCAACAGAGTATCAAGGCTACCTCTCCTTCCCAACCCCAGTGAAGGCTGGTGCAGATCCCAGCCAGGCCTGAGGTGGGAAGCTTGCAAGAGCCCGTTTCCGGACGGTCAGCAGGTGAGCTCAGGTGTAGGTCTCTTTTCTGTATCTCAGCCTCGGTGTTCCTGTTTTTCTCTTTCTCCTTCTTCAGGCCAGCCTCGACTAAAGATAAAACAAAACAACCCTGGTGTGATGTGATGTGATGAAGGGAGAGGCTGCTTCCTTAAGCCCCCAGCACCTTTCCAAATTGCTCCCTAAGAGCTGAACGTCATGGCTCCAGGATGCTCATTTCTGTTTGGTTTTAGAAGCACTTGCTAAGGCTCTGCTCTAAGCCGAGCTGAATACTAGACAGCAGTCGGAATGAAGGGTACACAGCTGTGAAGTAAATCCTTCATTGCTCTGGCCCACAGAGCAGCTCCAGGGGCTGGGCACTTTGACTTTGTGGAAGTGCAAAAACACAGGATGGGGATTTTTCAACATTAAGCCTTGTTCATCATGCATGCCTAAATTCATCCTTTAGTAAGTTTAACATTTGTTCATTCATTCATTCATTCATTCACCCTTAGGCTGGCCAAGTGATTTGTTAGAAAGAGTGTCAACCCAGAAGCCTGGACTCAAGCCCAAGTCAGCTGCTGTCATCTTCTCCCCTCTGAGCCTCAATCTTATGCACAGAATGGAATTGAATAATGATTGCTCTTTTCTAGTATGAACGTATTCACAGGAATACTTTCAGGAACATCAGGATTAATGGCTGCAGTGGGGAGGACACATGAATATCCTCTGCATCCTTTCATTCTGCAACTATACAATACAGGAGGGAAAGAAGGCAAGGGACAGGGACTTGGAAATGATCCATTTGATAGAGCCAGAACTAGAAGCAATAACATCTAATCCCAGTCCACTAGCATTTACATAACTTTAGAAAAGTCACTCACCCTCTCTCTAAGCCTTGGTTTGCCCGTCTATAAAATAATCCTGTTGAGGAAGGTGATCCCTGAGGAGCTTTGCCATTTGGGGGTTCTAGGAACTCCCCCTCCGATCCAGCTGCCTACCCTGAAAGATAGTCTCATAGTGACCTTGAAAAGCACATCAGGGGATGCCTGGGTGGCTCAGCGGTTGAGCATCTGCCTTTGGCCCAGGGTGTGATCCTGGAGCCCCAGGATCGAGTCCCACATTGGGCTCCCTGCATGGAGCCTGCTTCTCCCTCTGCCTATGTCTCTGCCTCTCTGTGTCTCTCATGAATAAATGAATAAAATCTTTAAAAAAAAGAAAAGAAAAAGAAAAGCCCGTCAGGTTGCTAGACCCTAATGCTATAGGCAGCACGTCTACAGAGTATACTTTGGTACTTGGTTCAGTGGTGTGGTGGTGATGCCGGCCTCCCAAAGATTCTCTCTGTCCTCAGACCTGATGCCGAACCAGATACATCTGGAGAGATGAGACCAGAGGGTCACCCAGCGAGCCTTGCGTATAGAAGATGCAGTGCTGCGGACCTAATTAACATCACTGTGTAATGGACCCCGTGGAGCATGCTTGAGCTGCCAGAGTAAATAAAGCAGTGCTTTATCTTAAGCCATGTTTAACAGTGAGTAACAGATAGATTTGTGCATTATTTACTACACTACACTACACAGACCCCCCATGGTTGCCCTAGACCCCATGAAAAGGCACACTCTGCTTTCAAGGGTGTGCTTTATAAATTGTTTCCCAAGCAGCTAGAGAATTGGGACACTGACTGGGTGTTGTAATAGACTTGTGTGGAGCGGGGGCATAAGACTCTATGGTGTCTGGAAGTTCCAGCTGAGATCAGCAGAGCCACCATGTGACCTCTGTGAGCTTCGGTTTCTCACTTATAGGGTTAATTAATGCCTGGATCACAGGAGGTTTATGAAGCATAAATAGCATGATGTGAACAAAGTCCTTAGCAAGGGGAAGTGTCCCTTCTTGGGCAGCTATTATTATTAGCCATATTCACATTATTCTTATGCTATTTCTAAGATAGTCAAGTGACCATCCTGGAACACACTCTTGGAGGCTAAGATTCCTCACTGTAAATGGATGATAACGTAACAGGGTCATTATCAATAGCAACTGGTCATTTGTCCACCTCCAACAGTGTCTTCCTCCTCCCTCATTGTAATATCATCATTCATTCATTCACTGATTCATTTATAGACCTTTAGTTTGGGTTCTTCCAAAAGCAGAGACTGGGACAAGCAACTAAGAGCAAATAGTTTAGTTGCTAGGTGATACCTGGAAGCAGAAGTAAGGAATAGGCAAAAGTGAGACAGAACAGGGGACAAAACCCAGTAAAAGGTGTGTTAATAAGCTCATTACCACTGAGGGAAAAGGGGACTCAGTCCTTCTAGGGTGTCCCTCAGAAATGGTAGAAAATCACTCCCGAGTTGTCTCCCCCAAGGACAGGAAGACAATTGAGGGTTGCATTCCTGGGTGTAAATTTCCCTTCATTTCCTGGTCGCTCCTCAGCAAGGCTGACCTGAGGCAATCAAGGTCCACTTGATCAAAGATACTGGCCGAGTATGTGGAACTGTCCACCCTGGCCGCACTGAAATCAGGTAGGCTGAGGAGATGTGGGACAAGCAGCACAAGCATCTGCTACACCTGGGCACAGGAGAGCCGAGGGAGGCACGAGAGCCTTATCTTTGCTATCTCATGGCTAGACAGCTCCGTAGGAACAATGTCTGAGTTAATTCTGCATCCCAAGTTTCTAACACAGTGCCCACACAGAGTTGTACACCCGGTGATTATTTGCTGAGTAGCAAGATGGAAGGATATATGGATGGTTGGATGGACATATGGATGGTGGATCAGTTTTCTCCTTTGGAAGAGTAATTTCTGCCTACAAATGTGGGGGCGGGGGGAGGTAAATGGAGGTTGGGCGGTTGGATACAGATGAGAGTTTGATGTCCAAATGTGCTCAAAATGGTGTAAGGGCAGGCAAGGCAAGGCATCTCCAGGTGAAATTAATCTAGAGCTGGCTCAAGCAAGTGGGGCCAAACAGGTCATTGATGTTGGCCTAGTCGCACAGTTGCCCCAACCTGGTACTTCAGCTTGGAATTGACACTGCAAATGGAAGCCAGAAGAGCAGCTGAGCTGAAATTGTGAAGAAAAATAGTCTCAGAGCAGAATCAAAGGGGAGAGAGCCCAGGCCCAGGAAGACCCAGTAGCCTAAAGCTTTGACTCAAAGGACCTCAGATTTACATACCCCTTAGGCCTTTGTGAAGCCTTGCCCTTACTAACTGCTCATGTTGATATTGCAAAGCTGAATTTCCTTTTAATAACTAGTGCATTTGACCAGGAAAAAAGCAAAACAAAAACAAAGTGTTTGAGATTCTATACATATTTTGTTTTTAGGCATCTT
Organism: Vulpes vulpes; assembly: GCF_048418805.1. NCBI lineage: Eukaryota > Metazoa > Chordata > Mammalia > Carnivora > Canidae > Vulpes > Vulpes vulpes. The sequence continues at coordinate 50,284,737 of NC_132789.1, forward strand.
TATTTCTTTATTATAGTTGAAATCTTGAAGTTAAAATCAGTTTCTATAATTAACATCCCCCTTTTCTTGATAATACTGTTTACTTAGAAAACTTTGAAATCTGAAAAATAGGAAAAAGCATAAAAACAACCCACCACTACCAAGAGATAAATAACTTTTAATGTACTTTAAAACAAAATGGAGGTAATTTTATAGGTACAGTTTCAGATGTCCCCCCGCCCCCACTGAGCTTTCCGGGCTGGATTGTGTAATGTATGGTCTTCGTGTACAACTCTCCATAGTTTGAATATTCTTTGAAAACATTCGTTTTTACTGATTAGGTAATATTCTACTATTCAGATAAAACCTAACTTATTTACCCCTTCTTGTTAGACATTTTGGTCATTTCCCATTTTTCTGTTGTTCTGAATTTTGAACAGAACTGAACAAAACCCTTTCTTTATAGACAATATGTCCTTCAAACGTCCCTACAAAGCTGTGAGGTAAGTAAATATATAGGATACAGATTATCTTCTTACAGATTAGGAAACTGAGGGTTCCAGAGGAGTTCAGTGGTTTGTCAGAGGTCACGTCTTGGTTCAGGGTCCCCAGAAACAGACCCTGAGATAAGGATTTAGGTGCAAGGGATTTACTTAAAAAGAGATCTCTAGGTAAAAGTAAAAAAATGGGACAATGAGATGAGGAAGGCCGACAGCCAATGATATGTTTGTTCTCAAGCAAGCTGCCACCGTAGAGGACATGCGGGGGCAACTCGAGAAGCCCGTGTACTTGGGTCTCAGGATTATCCCACCCAGGGATGAGGGAGCTGGGTATTTTTCACCAACTCAAATCAGTCTCGGTTGAGGCTACTCCAAGGAACCCTGTCCCCTCTCCCTGTCACTTCTGAACTTCCATCGGGGAGGGAACAAAGCAGGCTCTGGGCGGGGGGGGGGGGGGGGGGGGGGGGGGGGGGGGGGGGGTTGCACAGAAATACAGGTGCTGGCAGTCCCAGGTTGTGCAGTGTTCCCTGCAGCGACCAGGGTGGACACTGAGCCTCTAAGGCCAGTCTCACAGTTGTAACTGTTGGAATGCAGGTGTGCCTAATTTTGGAGCCCTTTACCTTTAATGATTCGGCTCTGCAGAGAAAAGGAAGCTCCCTGTGACCTTGGGCATGTCACTTCATCACTCTGAGCTCCAGGATCTGATGAGGATATCGGCCAGTTCCAACTCAAAGCGTTGTCATAATGTGACAGCATGGATGTGTCAGCACTTTGATTACCAGCAAGGCCATTGTCGGTTCAGCATTACTGCCCATTCCCATAAGGTGGGTAGGAATCACATCAGGCAGACGTAGGGTGCTTTCCTGAGGATGGCTAATGAAAAGAAACTAATAGAAGATGGGCCAGTTCCCTGAGTTTATTAGATGCGTAGTTTTCTAAATTAAGTACATAGTTTGCAGGACGCCTGGGTGGCTCAGTGGTTGAGCGTCTGCCTTCGGCTTGGGGTGTAATCCTGGGTCCTGGGATCGAGTCCCACATCGGGCTCCCTGCATGGAGCCTGCTTCTCCCTCTGTCTATGTCTCTGCCTCTCTCTTTCTCTCTCTCTCATGAATAAATAAAATCTTTATTAAAAAAAGTACATAGTATGCAACATACACGTGGCTTATTCCATTGTTCTGGCAAGGGGGAGACAAATATGCAATTGCTCATCTCTATGCACCGACAGTCTCCAGGTCTGGATTCTCCCAGGAGGGACTTTAATTGGTCCATAAGCTTCAAACTCAAGGGCTCCTCAATGCTAAACTCCTGACGAGCTGCATTAAAGTAAAAATGACAAAGATGCCGGTTGACATATTTATTAAATATGCGGATCCCGAAGGAGCCAATGTGGGTTGCTCGTGCCAGTGAAGTTACAGATGCAAAGTCTGTATTGTCTGTAGCCCTCACACCTGACTGAAGTTCACACCTAAAAGTAAGGTCAAGACATACTGGAGATTTGAACCCTACTCAGGCTGACTTCAAAATCCATGTTTATTCTAGAAGACCACCTATGTGTTCATCTGTTACAGATGTTTTGCGGCTTTACACCACTGGAAAGTAAGTGTGAATGAATTGCACAGAACCATTCCTTTGCAGCACTACCTATACCAAGGTTTCTACACCCTGCCCCAGCCTAGTCCAGGCTGGCATAAGCATTTATCTGAACTGTTTTTGATAGTATGGAACATGAGTTAATACTTCAAAGATTTGGGTTTACCGATTTGGCATGTTTACTCCTAGGCACTAAGGCTGTAATTCAAGGAGCTTCCACTGATGAATTGGGGTCAGTGTCTCCAACATCTGTTGTTACTAATGCCAGGAGATTCACATAAGCTCTTAATCCTCCCAGCAACCCTGAGGAAAAGAGGAAGATACTACAGTCTCTATATCATGAAGGAGGAGTTGGAGGCAGAGTGACATGACCTGAGTTAATAAGTGGTAGAAAGGGGATTCAAGCTCACTTCAGTCTAGCTTCAAAGTCCAAGCACTTTGACACCCACGTATCACCTCCAACTTGCCTAGATGTTCCTCAGCCTCAAAATGCAGCTTTAAAAATCCACAAATTGGGCCAAGAATCCCAGACCCTCGTCTCTAGCCTAACACCTACCCAGAAATTCAGATTCATATAGGGAGGCAATGACCAGTTATCCTAGACCTAGAATTTTTTATTAAAAAACAAAGAATTTTCTTCCATGTATTTTTTTATCCTTGCCCCAAATTTCTTCCTCTTTCAATCTTTCTTATCCATATAAAAGACACTTCCATCAGGTTGTTCACACCAAAAGTGTTGTTATACCTGATGCTTCCCTTTTGATACCTAATGGTGATACCTAATATATTTATAGGCCTATGAAATACACCCTATAGGTCCATCCACCTCTTTTTGTCTCCATATGGCCATTAGAGCAAGCCACTAACATTTCCAGCCTGGGTAAAATGCAAAACCTTCCAAATGATTCTGTGTTCACTTCCACTTTCCTACAATCCATTCTCCACACACAGCCAAAGTCCTCTTAAAAAAAACAAAAAAACAAAAAAGAAAAAAACAAAAACATAAGTCAAAGGAGCCTGGCTGGTTCATTCAATAGAGCATCTGAATGTTGATCTCAGGGTTGTGAGTTCAAGCCTCATGCTGGGAATAGAGTTTACTTTTTAAAAGTATTTAAAAAAAAAAAAAACATGAATGGCATGCCATCTGCCATAGATTGAATGTTTGTGTTTCCCCCACATTCATAGGTTGAAACCCAATGTGATGGTGTCAGGAGGTGGGGCTTTTGGCAGATGCTTAGGTCCTGAGGGTGGAGCCTTCATGAATAGGATTAGTGCCCTCTCAAAAAGGACCCACAAAGCTGCCTACTCTCCATCCACCCTATAAGCACACAACCAGAAGGCCCATCTATGAACCAAGAAAGAAGTAAGCTCTCACCAGACACCGAATCTGCTAACATCCTGATCTTGGACTTTCCAGCCTCTAGAACTCTTAAATTTATTAATCTGTTGTTTACGAGTTACACAGTTTATGGCATTTTGTTATAGTAGCCCAAACAGATTTGAGACATTATCATTTCCTTGCTGAAAGCTCTTCATTCTTTCCATTAGGCTTAGATCAAAAAAAAGTTTCAAAAGGATCAGTTGAAACTTGTACATCTTAGCCTGGCACCCATGATCCTACATGATGTGGCCTCCTAGCCACCTCTCAAACCTGTTCTCACTACCCCCCACACCCCTTTTCCTTGGTGCTCCAGCCATACTGGCCTACCTGTTTCTCAAGCATCCCCTAGTCATGAGGATTTACAACTATCATATTAGCTATTCCCCGCCCCCACCCCTCTACCCCCCGTTGCTTCTTGTGCATATCCTCCTCAGAGAGCCTTCTCTGAACACCCAACACCAACTACCCAAATGTGGCTAACTGGTCTACTTCAGTGTGTGTATATACCAGGGTGTTCAGACTACTTGACATTTTCTGCTCTTCAGGTCTGTTTACTGTGATGTCACAAATATAGTGGACCAATGTGACATTCCATGGATGGTCCAAACACTCAAGGCCCCTGCTGACTTCATTGTAAGAAAATAAGAACATTAATTTAGCCTTGAGGCAAGACTGAATATGCACAGCTATCCTAAGGGAATGTACTTGCTTCTGATTCTTTTCTATGGTAGGGATTTTTTTTTAAGATTTTATTTATTTATTCATGAGAGACACACAGAAAGAGAGGGAGAGGCAGAGACACGGGCAGAGGGAGAAGCAGGCCCCATACAGGGAGCCTGGTGTGGGACTCCATCCCAGAACTCCAGGATCACGCCCTGGGCTGAAGGCAGGCGCTAAACTGCTGAGCCACCCAGGGATCCCCCATGGTAGGGACTAACAGAATACAGTTACTGGGTCAGTAGCTCACACTGAATGCCAGAGGGTGTTTTGATGTGTTCTAGCAAACACTGCAGCCTGCATAACTGCTATTAGGCTATCATTTGCTTATGTCTACAGAAACCTACTATCTTCTACCACAATCATGTCTTTTTGTTAAGGGCTCAAAATGGTGACTTAAATGTGAGTATGAAGAGGACCATGACCCCACATCTTCTAATAGCTACCATTCCAATAGAAGCAATACTGCTTTGGATGTATTATCTTGCTGGGATAGGGTACAGTTATAGGGACACGAACTTTCCCTTTCCCACCATGACTCTTGCTCCATAGATCATGAAACAAACATGAGATTTCTGCAAGCTCCTGAGTATATCCATCTCAATCATATACTCAGGAAATAGCCACAGCGGATCTACTATATAATGGATCAGGGCTCAGTTTATTCCTGGCTTCCCTAGGTCTCCACTTTAATAAGAAGCCATGCTGGTATTTGGAGTTTGGGGGAAACTTTTCAGTTCAGATCTTATATGTAGCAGCCCTCAAAAGAACTCTCTGGTATTCTGATACTGGTATACTGGTTGGTATTCCAGTACTCTGAAAAATGGTCACAGGTCCCTTTGGAGGAAGATTGGGATAAACACCTTCTGTGATGATAGAGGGTCCTTCCTAAAGGGAACCTGGCTTCAGCTTTCATTAGTGAGTTCTGGATTTGAAAAGTGGCTGAAATCTAGAAACTGGATGAGGAATCATGATTTTTCCTTCTGGCAGCTGACATCAGCCTTCAGCATAGTGCTCTCAATGCTCTCAATCTTTTCTGCTTAAGTCAAGAAAAACCCTTACTGTCTGCCCGTTTGTCTCACTACTTTGCCACAGATTCCAGTGGGTCAGGACCACAGTCACCACTGTGGCTTGAGCCCATTAAACAATGACATCTACTTTCACTTTGAATAGCCAAGTGTTAAACCTGGTCTATTATTCCAGAATTTTGTCATGTTCATTAAGATTAGAGACAGTTTGCTAGCAGCATCCCCCAGTTTGCAGTGGTGCATATTAACCAGATGAATAATCTTTTTGTTTCCTAAAGCTGGTCTTTTGAAAAGAATCAATAAAATTGATAAACCTCTGGCTAGACTCATCAGAAAAAGAAAAAGTGAGAAGACACAAACCACCACTATCAAGACTGGAAAAGAGGATAAGAGTACAGATCTTTGAAAAAAATAAGAAATAATAAGGAAATATTATTAACTATTTTATGTCAATAAATTTGACAAACTAGATGAAATCCAAATTTTAAAAAAGATTTTATTTATTCATGAGAGACACAGAGAGAGAGAGGCAGAGACACAGGCAGAGGGAGAAGCAGGCTCCATGCAGGGAGACCAACGCGGGACCTAATCGTGCCCTGGGCCAAAGGCAGGCACCAAACCGCTGAGCCACCCAGGGATTCCCCTGAAATCCAAATATTTTATGAGAAGTAGAACTATCAAAGCTTACAAGAGAAAAATGGATCATCCAAGTAGTTCTGTATTATATTAAAGACATTGACTTTATAGTTAAAAGCCTTTCCACAAATCACTCCAGGCCAGGATGGTTTCACTGGTGAATTCTATCAAACATCTCAGGAAGAAATAATACCAGTTCTATACCAACCCCTCTAGAAAGTAGAAGTTCATTCATGTAGCTAATATTACCCTGATTTCACAAAACAAATGACACACAGATATTTAAGGAAAGAAAACTACATACCAATATGTATTTTGAATACAGATAAATATCCTTAAGAAGAGGTTAGCAAATCAAACACAGCACTATATAAAAAGGATGAGGCATTTTGATCAAGTCAGGTACATGCTTGGAATGCAAGTTTGGTTTTTAACATTTGAAACCAGTATAATTCACTCCGTTAGTAGAATAAAAAAGAAAATCTTATGATCCTCTTAACGGATGCAGAGAAAGCACTGACAAAAATCCAATACTATGAATATAGTTAAAACCAAAAAATTAAAACCTCTCAGCAAACTATTAGCAAACCTAATAAAGAGCATCTAGTGTGGATTTTTCCCCCACCAAATAGGCCTAGAAACAATTCCAGACCCAGTAGCAATGAACATCCTTGGTTTTTATATTATGGTCTTGAAATACCATTTCTCACTAAGAGAAATTAGTCCTTTTCAGAGAAATGGCTGATCCTGGGGTAGAGGCAGGAAATGTCCTAGATGAACCTGGAACATCTTGTCATACGAGAGAGCAAAATTTCTATCAAATACTGCTAGCATCTAATTAAAAGGAATCGGGAGTCAACTTATGAGGCTCCCAATGGTTAAACAAGGGACAATTTGAGCTTCAATAGCATAACAACTATAATTGCTGGAAAATGCCAAATATGTTTAATAGTGTACTATTAGTTCATCAAAAAAATCAAAATAAAACTAGCCCACTTTTGTAGAATGATAGGAAACCTCATTATCTTAGAAAACTCATTATCTTGAAAACTGGTAAATTGAAAAAATGGAAAGTTTATCTTGCCTTTTCTATGTAAACTAGAAAATGTGCTTACATCAAGAAGAGAGAAAACAAGACATTCTGTGCCTTCTGTTGAAAGAATACACCACCACTTAAATCTAGAAAAAAAAAAAATTTAACCTGAATTTGATCAAGCCTCTAGATTGAACTACCAATTTCCTTGAAATACAGAGGACACGGAACATTAACTTGTACCATGAGGAAGCAGGTAAAATTCAGATGTATATCATTTAACAGTCAAATAGCCTAGGTTCTTCTATGAATAAATTGCAAGTAAAAAGATGGGGAGGAGGGAGAAAATTTAGCTTAAAGAGACTTATGAAACTGGCAAAACTAATCTCTATTATTTAGAGTTTCATCTTAAGTGATAAAACTATAAAAAACGTGAGAGAGCAACAACTATAAAAATTAAAGATGAGGCGCCTGGGTGGTTCAATCAGTGAAGCCCCCAACTTTTGGTTTCAGCTCAGTCCATGATCTTGGATGGTGAGATAGAGCCCTGACCCAGCTCACCCCCCAGTAAGGTATCTGCTTGAGAGTCTCTCCCTTTTTCTTTTTAAGAAAAATTGAGTAATGTTTCCTTTGAGATGGGAAGGAAGCAGCTGATTGGGATGGAGTACATGGAGGGTTTTTGAGTTAGCTGATAAAATTCTATTACTTGACCTTGATAGTGTTTATAAGGATATTTGCCTTAAAACAATCCATCAATCTATTCTTTGTTTTATGTAATTTTCTGTATCTGTGTTTTATCTTATGATAGTTTTTTTGAAGCCACTATGAAGAAAGCAATTTGAGTAGGAGAAGATATTTGTACACATAGAACCAAAAAAGAGTAAATCCAAAACACAATAAAGAACTCCTGAAAATTCATTATAGAATGATAACCAACTATGTTGGGAAATAGCTAGCAAACTCATATTGGTAAATTTGTGGACAGACTTATAAATGGATAATATACAGAGTTGAGGGTAGGGTGTAGGGACACCCCAACATTGCCCCTCTAAGACTGAAAGGACAAGGAGAAGTAATAATTCCTAGAACTCAAAAATGGAAAGTTATTGGGGAGAGCTCCTGCCGGGAACTGTGGTCTTGGGTGAAAGGATGCAATCAGCCCCTAGTGACCCTGCAGAGAGAGAATTGGGGAACAAAGTATGAATGTTCACCAACTGTATAATGGATTTCTCAAATGTGGCATCTCTGCATGGTGAAATGCTATTCAACAATGATAATGTTGCTATTCACAAGATATGGATTAACTTAGTGTATTGCCAACTGAAAACAGTAAGTCACAAAAAATTACCTAATGTGTGATTATAGTTACATGAAGTTACAAAACAGGGAAAACTAAATTAAATAATTTAGTCAGGTATACATAGGGGGTAAAAGTATAAAAAAATGTGAGATAGTAGTTCACGAAAGCCAGGATAGTGGTTACCTCTAAGAAGAGGAGAACATTGGATGCAAGGATCCCAGGGGTTGGGAGGTATTGAAGCTGTTCCTGGGATGCTGGTTATGTTCTTTTTTTTTTTTTTTAAGATTATTTATTTATCTATTCATAGAGACAGAGAGAGACAGAGAGAGAGAGAGAGAGAGAGAGGCAGAGACACAGGCAGAGGGAGAAGCAGGCTCCATGCAGAGAGCCTGACGTGGGACTCTATCCAGGGTCCCCAGGTTCATGCCCCAGGCTGCAGGCAGCGCTAAACTGCTGCGCCACAGGGGCTGCCCTGCTGGTTATGTTCTGTTTCTTTATAAGGATGTTTTACATTTTATATGAAAGAAAAAAAATTAAGAAGGGTGGCAACTAAAGGATTGATTAGAAGCTCTATGGGCATGGGCAAAGCTCAACTGCTGGTGAATTGTGCTGTAGGATGATCCATTTTGTTCACTGCTGAGTCGCTATCTCTTGAACAGTTTTTACTTGAACTAGGTGTTCAGTAAATACTTGTTGACGAATGAATGAATGTGTTCAGATATGTCTTGTCTTGATAAGAAGCATTGTGTCTCATGCCTCACAACATGTTATGTAGGAGAAGCCTCAGGGGAGTTCTTAGGTTCCCTGGACCTTTGCAACCAATTAACAGAAGTTTGGTCCATGGTGAGTTACACGTGGAGACTGAACCAGGTGGAGTTGTCACATCAAAGGAAACTTTATTTGCAACAAATAAGGAGATCATAGGAGCATAACTTCCAAAGCCCTGACTCCTCAAGCAGGGGTGAGTGGGTTCTTTTTACTTAGGGTGTAGGATACATATTCAGAAAAGAGAATTTGGTCATTGCCTGTAGAGGTGGCCATAAGGTTACGCATGTGCCTTGAGGAAACATGCCTTTATATACATCGTATGTTATGTTAATGAGACTCGTGGTCCTTCTTAGGTGGAGATTTTAGCATTATAATGAGGTAGAGGTAACATAGGATCAGGGAAAGAGCCATGGGCATGCTCTGAGAGCCAGTAAACCTGGATGGGATCTTGGGCCCATCATGTGGGGTAAGGAATGCAGGGCCTTGCTTATTTTTGAAACAGCACTGGGAGTTTTACCACGGATTGATTTGTTGTGTCTGATACAATTAGGCTATTTCCTGGTCTAGTAGAGACCATTAGTTTTTGCATTCCCTTTGTTTCCTTAAAACCACTTTTGTTTCCTTAACCACTGAAGTTTTTGCATTTCTTTGTTAATTCTGATACCTCCTAGGAAGTTGTGCCAGAAGTGTGCTTAGGCAAGCAGAGCCAGTAAGGCACAGATCATGGAAAATATGGGGTGGGGGTGGGGGTGCCTAAAACGACCGCTCTTCTGTCAAGAAATCTGTATCTTGTCTTTCTTTTCCTGGGGACCTCTAATTCTTTCTGCTTACACCTTGAGGGACTCTATAGATTTGCAGTTAGAGCTGAGAGTGTGGTCTTTTGGTGAATGGGTCTCTCAGACAACCAAGGGAACCGAACTAAGAAATGCTGTGTTTCACATCCATATCCTTGATGCTAAATAAACCTGTTTGTTTGTTTCTGCTAATATTTGCATAAACATGATCTTTCGATCGAAAAATAATAAACTTTCTTTACAGCAAGGATTATCATACCCATTTAACAGATGAGGATTATGCTAGACATGGTTTGTTCTCTTTCCATTCATTTCACTTGTTTTCAGATGTGTAGCAGCCAGGCTAATGAATGACTTACCCCTACTTTCAATTCTAGAAGTGATTATCGATTAATCCATTAGGATGGACAAATTTCTTTCTGAGAGCCAGTTAGTAAATATTTTAGGCTTTGCAAGCCGTAAGATCTCTGGCCAAATTACTCAACTCCATCAGTGTAGCATGAAAGCAGCCATAGACAATCCATCTGCAAATAAACGTGGCTGTGTCCCAAAACAACTTTTCTACAAAATCATGTGGTAGGGCTGACTTGGTCTGCGGTCCATAGTTTGCTGACCCCTAACCTAGAGCAGCTTTTCTCAAACTCCTCATTTGAACTACACACATAGTAAATTATTTGAGTGGCTACGCTCTCAATTCTCCCAAGGTTGCCAAATCTACAAATCTACAGATCTACAGATCTACAGCATCTGTTCTCACGGTGTGGTGCTCATTCCTGCTGCATTAGCTTTATCTGAGAAATTGGTAAGATTGTAAAGTCTCAGAACCAATTCCTGAATCAGAAACTCTGGGAATGAGGCTCAGCAATCTGCATTTTAACAAGATGTCCAGGAGATCCTGCATGTTCAAGTTTGAGAACCACTGCTGTAGAGTCTAGAAAGAAATCGAAAAATTCGTTTCATTGTCACAGAGGGTGCAGTTAAACTCAGGGATAGAGCTAATCAGTAAATGGAGTTGCCCTAATCACAGAGATTGGATTGGAAGTGATCCAAAATGGGGACATTTTTCAAAATATTTACCAACCAGCATATCAAGGACCCCAACTGATCAGAATAGGTGGCAGCCATGGCACGGAACAGTGTTCTAAAGGCCCCTTCTTACACTAGGCACTAATCCTTTCCTCCCTGGATCACAGAGAAGTGAGGGGAGGGGAGGAACACCTTCCCCCAGAGTTGGCGAGGGGGGGGGCGGAGGGGCACAGAGACCAAGGAGAGAGAATTGTTTACAGGGGAAGCAGTATTGGGGAAATAGCTATTTACCAAGTGCATATGCAGAGAAGCAAATTTTGCCACCCAAGTTGCATCTCTTTAGCATATTGATTATTTTTTAAGCTAGTAATTTTTGGGAAACTGTGAACACAGGAGAAGTTCTGAAAACCAAGAAGCTTACCTTTTTGTAAGAGACATTTAGGTACATAAGGGAAATCTATTTGTAAGGGCGTCTCCCTCACTGTACCAGGAGGAGGATGAGGACTAAATCTCTAAAACCTATTACCAATGGAGAAGGCAGGGACTTAAACTCTTGTTTATTGTGCTTCTCCCAGTAACCTCTCCTAACTGACTCCCCACCCCCTAACATCTTCTTTTGTCTTTAGACATTTTGCAGGGTTGCTCAGTTTTCATGAGTCTCCCCCATGTATACAGGAGGTATACATGTTTTTGAAGTTCTGTTTCATGTCCATTTAGTTCATTTAATTCTTAGACCAGCCAGAAGACTCTTGAAGGCTAGAGAGAAATTTTTCCTCCCCAACATATGCAAGTGTTTCACTATTGTAACTGGTACCAGCACACACCAGCGCAAAGCTGTCCTGGGGCAATTGGCACAAGCCTCGATATTTCCCATCAGTGACTGTAGAGACAACAGCCTGCCTCCCACCCCCCACATGTGATAAGTATGTAACCCACGAAAATATCAACCTAAAGGTGAAGCCAACGTAGAGAGGAGGACACAGCAGAGAGAATCAGAGGGAAATGGAGCTCCAGCCCTGAAGGAGCCACTCAAACTCATCCTGCTCCTGGGCACTCCATTCACCTGGCTCAGTTTGAGTTGAATTTTCTGGCTTTTGCATCTGAAAAAGAGGCCCCGAGAGTATCTTAAGGAAAATCTTGCAAGGAAAAGGTTTCTGAGGGCCTGATTGAACTGTTGTCCTTTCTTCCTGGAGATTTGGGTAATGTAGACCCTCCCTTCTTCATCACGTCTGCTGGGGAACAGCTCAGGCGCCCTTTGCCCCGGCTGTGTGTTGGGCCGGCTGCAGTGCTTGTTTATTAGTGGAATGCATCTGATCAGAGAGGCCCGCCTGACAAGTTCATTACATATCAATTTAATTAGCTGATTTACATTTAATTTACATTTCAATTAATGTCTTTAGCAACAAAACGCTGCCTTAATAGGGTAATTGCCTGTTAGGCAATATGTAATAGAATAAATAGTCGCATTCTGAGGAAGAATTCCTATTTTCAATTTTTTATTACCATAAATAACTGAAATAATTATTGCTCTTAAGGGCCACGTCCTCGTTTCCTTCTGGGCCTAATTATAAAGACTTAGTACCTCATTAAGCAAAATGGTTTTAGAGTCACAGAAAAACATTACTCGAATCGTGACTCATTAGTTTCGACAAAAGAGGGAAAACTGTGATAATAGGCACATTTGAGGGATTGGGGGATTTGACAGTTAATAGAGGCAAGCTTTGTCCTCTCTAAGCCACATCACGATAGCAGGTGTTTCTGTTCTGCACACCTGTTGGATATTGCTCTGAGGGATATACAAATAGCCTCTTATAAGTATTTCTGGAGATGAGAGGCTCACTGTCATCAGACCTTACAGGACTCTGGATTTGAAAAGTTCTTATGTTAAATCTGCCCCCCTCTTTGGTAGGTGCCTGCCAGGGAAGATGTTTTGCCAGGGTTATAATTTTTATATAACCATAGTTGTGCAGTAAGAGGAACTGACCACACAGGAATAGAGAGGGGGTGGGATCCGTAGAAAGGGAAGCAAATGGTCTGAGAAATGGGGAGAATGAGACTCTGTGTTTTGAGAATTCAAGAGGAAAAGCTGCCCTACACCCAAGGTGAATAGGAGGGGAAGAAAGGAGTGGGGTTTGGGTCTGAAAAGTCAGACACCAGCACCAGTGCAAATGGGGCTGGCCCGTGCCTTGAAAAAGTGGCCGGGTGTTTAAGCTGAAAGAGCAAATGCTGAGAACTGAAGACTTCAGAGCCAAAGTATGGGGATCCCTGAGGCTCAGGTTATCCTTCCTCAAAGATCCACCGCAATCACTGCAGCCACCTCGCCGCCGGCTGTCTCCAGCAGTGCCACCATGTGGGAGCAAGGTGCAACCGCAGAGGAGGGATTCTCGCTTCACCCCGAAAGCCTAACAGGCCGGGTTTGGATTTGATCCGTAGACAGAGAAACAAAGGAAGTCTCAGAAAAGAAACACTGGACTTCCAGAAAATAACTCATTTAAGAGCTGAAGGAAAGGAGAATTTTTTGATTCATTTTAATGGGAAAAAAACGTGACCATATTTGCACCCTAACATTCTGGAAGTGTTCATTCCAGTTATATGACCACTGGTGCCTGCTTTCCCCCTCTCTCCCGCTGGAACATCTTCGCTTCATGCCAACCCTTTAGAAATTCAATGAGAGGACTTAGGTCCCTGGGTCCACCTTTGCTCACACCTGAAGTTTATTTTCAAGGTAAATATCTCTAATCCCTCGCTCTCTTTTTTGGGGTTGGGGGGTAGGGGTTAGTTTTTCAGATTCATTGACACCTTAGCCACTCTCATCTGGAAGTTATCAGATTTATTCATGGCCTTTTAAAAGCAGATACAAAATCTGAAGGCAAATTCCAGAAGCAGTGAACACAAGGCAGGGTGAAGGAGGCTGTCAGGAGGGCAGCAGGTGTTCCTCCCCTCACCACACTTACCCTTCCTGGTAAGTTTAGAGCCGGGAGTCTCAGCCCTACCAGATCCAATGCTCCTTTTTCATTACACATATTTTGTAACACTTTCTTTCCTATACGGAATTCACAGAAAATATAACTTGCCTAAGTGCACAACTTTCAAAAATACATACGTAATTCTATCTGTAAGATGAAGGAGAAATAAAAGAGTAATGTATCATAGAATGATCTGCATTTCCATATGTAAATATGCTGGTACATGAAACGATGTAATGAAGCAGCACGTGCTTTCATCTCTTTATAAAATTACCTGAATGGGAGAACTACAAATGCAAGCTGGCTCAGTCAGGTATGTTGAACTAATGATGCAAACACTACCCACTAGCTGAGAGTGATATGCTTTTCTAAACTCATGTACAACTCTTTTTCCATTTGTCTGTTTTTTCCTTTACATACAACCTTTAGTATAGTTCTGTACAAAATAAAATGTAGTCTCCTTTTTTTTAAAAAAAATGGCATTATTCTGGACGAACTGCCTTGTATTTAAATCATGCGAAGATTTCGAGTTTATGTGTGAAATGAAATCAGGCTATAGACTCCAGTATTTATAAATACACTCTTCACCCATTAAGTTATGTGAAGGGATGGGATTTGGGGAGGCTGGACGCTTCTTGCTTGTGTATGACTACCTGGCATTTCTGAATATTTCCCACCAAGTGTCAGGAGCACTCCCCCCCTAATTGTTGTGACAGCTATTTAAAAGACCCACATATTTCTGAAACACCTACAGGGTGATATTATCTTCATAGAGTGATGCAGATTTATGCCTCCATTCCCCTTCCTTCTGACCCCAATTCTCTTTTGAACTAAGAATTCTGTCCTGAACCCCAGCTCCCTGCCTTCCTCTCATTGGTGCCCAGTCGGAGCCTGGGGATGGAGGGCTGGTCCAGTTCCTGTATTCTCAACTGTTTCTTACTGCACAGATTACTCAGGCCTCCCTATAGACTATCATCACACTCTGAAGACAATGCAAACTGCTTTTCCTTGGTTGTGGATTGCTTTTTGGCTTGTGAGAAGGTTCCAGTTGTCCACTTTAGGACCTGCAGCCTCCCATGTCGAGGTCCCACCACTATTAGCTCATACACACCATGTCTGTGCTCACTTCCAACTGCCAGCACCTGTTATTCTCCACTGTCTGCTGGAGCCCACTCTACCCACATGGAAACACAGACTGGAATTAACACTCAACCAATGGCTGATGGGAATGGACAGATACAGATCTCAGGTGGGCAGGGATAACTCTAAGGTGTATATTCCACACTGGCTCTGAGTGGGATTAAACTCCAGTCTTCCACAATAGCAATTTGCTTCATAATACGCCTTTTATTTGACCTCCTTCTTTCTCTGGTGTTTATGAGATCATCACCTCAATAAACTACTCAAATAATTGTCTGAAAGTTCTAGGGAAACCCAAAATGAGCAACCCCGGGGGAGCAGAACTTCCAGGAATGCCTTTTTTGTATAAGATCTCCTAGGCCTCTCAGGGAGAAAGAGAAAGAGAGAGAGAGAAAGGAGCTTGACACTGAGGTAAACTGGATCTCACAGGATAGCCTCAAGGAGGATCCACAGCTTTCCAAGGAAGTCATCCTAAAGTAGGAGGCCTATGACTCCTGTCTTGAAATTTTTGTAGATGTGGGGGTTGGCAGGGAGGAATCATGTGTTGCACTGGCTACTGGATGCTAGCATTCAACTGTGTTTCTCCTTGGCCCTGAAAAACATGAACGACGCTCATCAAGAATGGATGTGACAATCAGAAAGGGCCTGTACCTTTGCTAAGCTTTATAAATTAAATAACTGTTCTCAGTGGGTCGCTGGACTCTGAAGTGTGACTGAGGGGATGTTTTCCCTGGCTGGAGAGAGTCCTTCCATGTTGGAGGGAGAGCAAAGACACAGGGTACAAGGGCAGAAATGGCTCTGAAGAGGGACAGTAGTGGGGGCAGAGACGCAGTCTTTCTCGGGCTGGTAGCAGCAGCGACAAAGCCACAAAGAGGTGGAGTCAAGAGCAAGCAGCGAGACATCCGCGGCTGGACAGCTTCAGTGGACCCTGAGGACTCCCTTAACCACCCAGCCCCAGGGGGGGAAGGAAGGGCCTGGGGCAGGCCCTGAAATCCCAGTGGCCCCCCTGAGCCGGAGCTGGAGTCCGAGGCCGAGGCCGAACCACTGTTAACTAGGCTCCTCGTCACCACCAGGGCCCGGGTACTGTAATCTGTGGAACAAGCAGCACATTTTGCTTGGGTCAGCACATTCCAAAGCTGCCCTGTGACTTCCAACGAGACAGGGGCTTTCTTTTCCTCTTTATAGTTTATTGGCAAAGTATCAAATATTTTATAGGGCAAATGCTGCCATCCGCCCAGCTGTGCTGAGCGGTTACTGCCAGTGAGGATGTTTCAGCTGGGACTCACGCTAGGGTAACTTCAGATTTAAAAGCCTGCCTCTGAATGCCTCCCTTCATGCCCTTTAAATGTTGCAAATCAAAGAGGCACACAGGGAGGCTTGGGGATTGGCAAACTTCCTGCCTCAGTGATGAGAATGTAGCCCTTTGTGTGGCTAGGACAGCTAGGGGTGAAGAGGAGGAGGGAGGAACACAGGCAGCCCACCCGGGAGGCCAGAAGTCCCAGTGGACGAGCAAAGCGAATTTTCCGGCTGAGGTCAGGCTGGGGTACTGATGAGACTTCACCAACAACCAGCAGTATCAGGAAGCTCCTTCTTTTCAGGCAAGAGTGCTATGGTTCCTGCTCACTCCTCTTCCTTTCCCTCCCTTTCATGTGTATTCATTCACTGAGTGCCCAATATAGGACAGCCTACTTGTGGGTTCAGGAGGCTCCAGGGCCCCTGACTTGCACCAGCCCTTCCCCTGGTGCCGAGTCCACCTGGGTCACATGTTTTTGCAAATCGTGCAAGAGAGATTTGAATGGCAGTCTTCTAAAACCCGGATCTCTTTCCACTCAAGTTTTCCCTCCACCTCACTAGTCTTTGCACACAGCAGCCATAGGCATCTTGGGCAGCCACATAAAGGGGAGTCAAGTTGAAGTTGGGCTTAGCAGATTATGTTTATGTGATTTGTGGTTACTTCCCACGTAAAATTCAGTTATTACTGGCCACCTCTGGCATAGAAATGGCTTCCAGGAATACTGCTACTGCCCATAGCGCTAATTCAGCCAATGCAGTGACCCAAAGATACGGGGCCTCTAAGACAAAAGACATTGGCAACAGATCAGTGAGTGAGTCTTGGCAATTCAGACAGTGTGCAGGATTAGTACTGCACAAGGCAATGCAAAATGCCTTGAATTCTTATGGCAGCTTATACAAGAAACTTGATAAAGGTTTCCCAGAAAAAGCATCTGAAAAATTTATCAAACAAAACCAATGAGTGGTTGGGAAGCTAAAGTAAACTGTTGTGAGTACTAGAAAACAAAGACCCAATTTTGACCAATCATACTAGAAAAAAGACTGAATTATCTTTCACAAAAATTGTTGTCATAGGAGAAGGTAATCAAAGAGAAAATGTAGGAAATACAAGATTTATGGTGGTTATCTCAGGCAGTTAGTATAAATATAATGTGATATTTCTGGATTTTGAGATTTTTTAAAATTTTGATTTGTGATTTCCTCCCCATTTTAAATATTTACTTTTGTACTTAATTTTCCATTCATAAATGTTATATTCTTTTTCTTAAAGGGCCCTCCCCAAATTATACAAGCTTCAGGTCTCCCAGAACCACTGAGACACAAGGAGAGCTAGTGGGCCTAGAATAGCCAAGACCTGGCCTGTGGCTTCCAGGATCTCACAGGCCACCGGCCCAGCCAGATATACATGGAACAACAATCATACCAAGTGCCCCCAGGACGTTAGGGACTTTACCTCACTTCCCATCTCCAACTCACTTTTTTTTTTCTTTTACTTCCCTTTTTTTTAAAAAAAAAAAAATCAGATAATTATAGGAGCTAGTGTACCTTGCTTGCTCTCATGGTGCTTCCACCTCTCACTTTTCCCTCCCCCATCAAAGGCATCTTGTGCCTATCCATGTCTGTCTCCTTCCTGGCTGCAGCAAGGTGATTTCTGGGATTGGAGGCTTTTGTTTTCTACATCCTCTCTCTCTGCATCAAGGACGATAAAGCAGCCTCATCTCTAGGCAGACTCTCCCATTTACAATGCTCAGGCTACAGTGGCCACCGTCCACTCCATAGTGTATCTTTGAGGGAAGGGGGAATGCTGTGGGGAGTCTGAGTCATGTTGAAGCAGGACAGCCGGGGGAGGGAGGGGGCAAAGCTGAGAGAGCGAGAAGAGATGCTGTGGGGACTGCAGAGGAGGGAGCAAATGTGTTCTCAGCAGCTCCAAACCATTAAATAGACCACCAAGTGGAATCTTTGAGGAGGGAAATTTTGTCCCATTGTAAGAGAACTTCATAATAGTCCTAGTCATGTGACAGTGGGGAGGGTAGCCTCCCTAACACCAGGGCCCTGTTAACCCCTAGGGCATTGCCATGTGAGTTAGAAAACAATGGGCTTTTTCCGAGCCAGCCACTGCCTGACACACCCCAGCCCCCACTCAGTACTCTGGGCAGGTGGCCTAGTGCAGAGCTTAACTTGCGCACTGTCTTACGCAGTAACTGTGTAAGGCAGTGAGCTTTCTGTCACTGGAAGCATTCAGCTAATGATTGGAGAATTTCTTTTGGTTCTGGAGGGAATGATCCTGCTTATAATTCTCTAGCCTGGGCTGTAAATATGTGCTAGAGATGGAGGGAGAGGAGATGAAGGGTGGAAATAAATGGAGTAGGGGAGGAGAGATGGAGGGGTAGAGAGAGGGAAGGGAGGTGGAGGAGGGAGAGAGCCAAGGAGGCTGATCATTTTAAGCTTGTGTCCACATGTGCCCAAATCCAGCTGCATCTTCCCTGCTTTATGAGCAAATAATTTCTAGCTGTGTCTGCCCCAAGATGTCAGTCCCTACCCTATTATTCTTCCCGTCTTGCCTGCTGAGTCCCAACTTTGTTTCAGGGGGTATCATGGTATGAACCATAAGTGGTCTACACCAGGGGTTCTCAACCTGACTGCACAGTGGAATCCCCACCTGTACAGCTAACATATATATTTAAATTTAAAATATAGACTAAATATATATTTATACTATATATTATTGTATGTGAAGATATATATGTATAATAGTATATATAATACATATTATATAGAATAATATGTATAATAATCAGAATATATATACACACATGCATATACATGTAATCAGAACCTTTGGGAATGAAGTCCAGGTATCTTTATTTTTTAAGTTTCCCCAGATGATTCTGGTTAGGATTGAGAACCACTGGTTCTCAGTCATGAACATCCTTTTCCCATTTGTGAAATATTCCACTTTTGGCCTCCCCTACGGCTGTAGGAGGTCATGTGACCTAGAAACCAAAGTCTGTTGGGAGGCATCTAGAAAGCTTTTATTTCTCTATAAGAAGAGGGTGACTTTCTAGTCCATTGGTGCTGCCCTTTCACCTTTTTCCTGGTGTGAATGTGGACAGCCACATTCAGCTTCACAAGGAAAAAGAAAAGCACTAAATACAGTGAAATCCAGCAATAGGAAGGAATTGGGCTTTCAAACCAGGTGAGCTTCAGCAGCAACCACCCCTCCTCCACCCGGCCCCACCTGACCACCTCCAGACTTCTGGGCATATGAGATAATTAAATATCCTTATTTTTTAAGCCATCGATAATTGAGTCTTCTGTTATTTGCAAGTAAAAGCAATTTATCTGGGTATATTTTCTTATGATGAAAGCTATTATGATTTTTTATCCCCTTGAATAAAGAGAAGTACAGCCCATGCTAATGTTCAGGTTCAGAAAATGAGTGTTCCTAGGATGAAAATGTGCAATGGATTTGTGATAATTTTTTTTATACTGATTGTATTAGGTTCCTCAGGCTTCACAGACTGAGAAGCTTAAACCACAGAATTTATTTTCTTGCAGTTCTGGAGGCTAGAAGTCTAGGATCAGCAGGGTTGTTTTCTTTTGAGACCCTTCCCTCTCTCCTTAGCTTATTGATGGCCATCTTCTCTCCTGTGTTCACATGGTCTTTTCTGTGTGTGTGTTTGTGTGTGTGTGTGTGTGTGTGTGTGTGTGTGTGTGAACCTCTTCTTTTTATAAGGACATCATTGGATTGATTCGGACTCACCCTAATAAGTTCATTTAACCTTTTTTTAAGGCTTTATTTTATTTATTTTTAAAGATTTTATTCATTTATTCATGAGAGACATAGAGAAAAAGAGAGGCAGAGACACAGGTAGAGGGAGAAGCAGGCTCCATACCGAGAACCCGATGTGGGACTTGATCCCAGGACCTCGGGATCACACCCTGGGCCAAAGGCAGACACTCAACCGCTGAGCCATGCAGGTGCAGCAAGGTTTTATTTATTTATTTGAAAGATAGCAAGAGACAGCATGAGCAGTGGGGAGGGGATTAGGGAGAAGCAGACTCCCTGCTGAACAGGGAGCCCAATGTGGGGCTTGATCCCAGAACCCTGAGATGATCCTGAGCCAAAGGCAGATGCTTAACGGATTGAGCCACCCAGGTGCCCCAGCTTCATTTCATCTTAGTGACCTCTGGAAAGATCCTGTTTCCAAATACAGTCACATTTTGAGGTACTGGGGGTTAAGACATCAACAAATGAATCTTAGGGCACACATTTCATCCCATAATACTAGTGTTAAAATTTGGCCAAGAATGGGCTCTTCATGGCTTGAACCAGTGGTTCTCCATCCTGACTATGATCATCCGGGAAAATCTTAAAAAAGCAGGTGCTTAACCTCAGTCCCAAAGGTGCTGATTTAATTGATCTGGGGTGGGACTAGATATACTTTTAATTTTACATATTGTCAATCATTATTTCTGTAAGTAAGAGTTGGTTAAGCCAATTAGGGAAAAATTTCTTACTTTATTTAAAAAGTCACCCGAATTTTAAGGGAGAAGCCAACCTAGTTCTGATGGATTGAAGCTGAGAGAGGAGTACTGTGGAAGAGGGTCTCCAGTGTAGGGCTCAAGCTGCCTGTCTTGTCCAGAAAATGGGGAGACACCCAATCCATCTCCACTCTTGCTTTCTATAAGAACAAGAGGAAATGGAGAGACGTGAAGGCATTAGTAGCACAGCTGTTTGAGGAAGAATGCTCCGAATGGGGTGCCCGGGGATACCAAGGATGGGAGGGCACTCACTTGGTGTCAATATGGCCTTATGTGAAAAAAAAAAAAATGGCCTTATGTGTTTTGTCCACACTCCCAATTAATAGGCCAGGAATTTAATTTCGTTAAAATTTGTAGGTGGCCTACAAAGGCCTGAAAGGGACCACTTACCAATCAGAGTGCTGAGAAACCACCCTCCAAACAGACATTGCGGAGGACTGGTTCATTTCCTGAACATGACTTTAAAAAGTCCTCTGAGGTCACTATTTTGTGTCATGATTTTTAAATCTGTAATTTCTATTGCAAAATTAATTCTGGAGTGGCTTGGGCAGCCCGGTGGCGCAGCGGTTTAGCGCCGCCTGCAGCCCAGGGCGTGATCCTGGAGACCCTGGATCGAGTCCCACGTCAGGCTCTCTGTATGATGCCTGCTTCTCCCTCTGCCTGTGTCTCTGCCTCTCCCTCTCTGTCTCTATGAATAAATAAATAAAATCTTTAAAAAAAAATCTGGAGTGGCTTAAGAAACTTAGTGTCAACCTGTTGAACTTCTAATCCACCTGCAGATTCTGACTAAATCAAGTATTGTATGAGTTTCCTCCTGCTGCCCTGTAACACATTACCACAAACTAAGTGGTTTAAAACAACACAACTTCGTTATCTTCTTGTTCTGGAGGTCAGAAGCCTGAAATGAGTCTCACCGAGCTAAAATCAAGGTGTTGGCAGGGCTCTTTCCTCTGGAGTCTCCAGGGGAGAATCCACTCCTTGCCTTTTCCAGTTTCTCAAGGCTGCCCCCATTTTTTGACTCATGGTCCCATATCACATCATCTCTCTCTGGTTTCTTGATCATGTCACCCTCTTTCTGACACTGACTCCTCCTGTTTCTCATGTGATTACACCTGTATAAACCAGGATAATCTCCCCATTTCAAGATCATAAACTTGTTCACATCTACAAAGTCCTTTTGGCCATAGAATGTAGCCTTCACAGTTCTGGGAACTGGGATGCAGACATCTTTAGGAGGCCATTACTCGGTTTACCACAAGTACTCAGTGTCCAGGTGCTTACGGCTTATTAGTTATGGATAGAAATAAATGGTACCTACATCCCCTTCCTCCCACAACAACTACATGGATACACCACCACCAAAGGACCAATAATTCAGAAATTATTCCCTACGATGGATGTGGCTTATAGGCAATGGGATTATGCACAGGGTCCAGACCCTTTTCTTTCCTGAAATGGAGATTATAGGGTCGAATCTCAGGAGGCTGTCCACCAGGTTGGAAGCAATACCCAATTCCAGCACACTCAGTTCGTGCCTAGGGCTCAGAACTTTTATACTATGTTTTCCTACTCCCTTCTCTTATTTTTCAAAACCAAGCTGGCTGATTACATGGCCATTTTCCTTAAGGCTGAAATGATCCCTCATTTGCTTACTACTTTCTCAAATTTGATCAGAGGAATGGAAATCTAATCATTATTGACTGGACTAGCATACCTTACCTAGGGAGACAAGATTAATAAAACAAAGCGTACTTCTGGGTATGTATTATACTGGTTGCATAGTACGTTTCAAGCCCAAGCATTTTTCCAAGGAGTACAATTCATATAAGAAAATTTTATGTAAGAGGAGTGCCTCGGTGGCCTGCCTTTGGTTCACGTCATGATCTTGGAGTCTTGGGATTGAGCCCTGCATCAGACTCCCTGCCCAGAGGGGAGCCTGCTTCTCCCTCTGCCCCTTACTCTGCTCATGTTCTCTCTCTCTTTCAAATAAATAAATAAATAAATAAATAAATAAATAAATAAAGTCTTTAAAAAGAAAAAGCAAAATTCTATATAATAAAAAATTTTTTTTTTTTACATTAAAGTATAGTTGACACAACATAAGAAAAGTCTCACTACGGGTGATTCTTGCTTGATCTTTTTATTCCAAACTCAGAAATTTAAATTTAAATTTTTTATTTTTATTATTTTTTAGGATTAACTTTATGTTTTTTATTCCTATCAGATAATTTTAAGTCTTGTTTCTCTTAAACTTTCCATACCATTCTCAATGATAAATAAGCCCAGTCACGTATTAGAAGTTTAGACAAAGTTGTACTTTACAATATATAAAATCATCCTGAGAATCAATTTAAATGACAGAAACATGCTTTCAGGAACACAAATATCTTTTCAAATGCAAGATCATACTGTGATATGTAACATCTATTCTATTAATGTAACAATCACTGTTATATTTTTTGTTATATTTGTTTGGTATTTTGTTAGTGATTATTAAGATAATAAATGAGAGGCAGCATTTTACAGCAGGAGAAGGACAGGCTTAGGTCCAAGTTCCTGCTGTGACAGGTACTACCTCTGTGATACGGGCACATCAATTTAATTTGCACTTGTTTCCTCATTTATTAAACGGGGATACAGATACTTTCCTTGTAGAGATGTTTAAGGTGTATAATTATCTATATAAAGTACCTTGTACAATATCTGATATTAAATGAACTGTCACCAGTTACTATGGCCATTTTATGTTGTTAATTGTCATATTATGAATAATGAAGACACTGATTTTTTTTTTTGGAAATCAAATCCCTTATAGGACTGGAGTCTAAAAAATGCCTTCTAGCCTTCTGACCATTGGCCAGGGAACCTAAGTTACCTCCTCACTTCATAAATGCAAAGTAGATGTATAAAAGGGGAAAAAAAGCTCTAATTTATTCTCTCAAAGTATTCATCAAATGAGGTAGGATTTCTGGGGAAGATTAAGAGCTTACATTTTTTTATTGGACTTATTTCCCATAAAGTTTCACAAAGGATGAAAGGAGGGGAAGTGCAGAAGCCAACTATTTCTGTTTTATCTGCAACCTGCGATTATAAATCTTCCCGAGATATTGTTAATTATAATGATGCCATTCAAAATGCTGCAATTTAAGACTATTAGAATTTTTACCCAAAATTTAATGCCTGGGGCTTAAGAATTGGCAGCTGAATGTGTTTGTATGAGGCTGAAAACTTGAAGGCTATGACAGAAGGAGAACATCTTTAAACTATTTGCTAAAGACTGAATGTGTCCCCTCCAAATTCATATGTTGAAATCCCAATCCCCAATATGGTGGTACTTGTGAGCAAGGCCTTGGAGAGATAATTAGGTCATGAGGGTGGAGCCCTCCTGGTTGCAATTAGTGCTCTTATAAAAGAGACTTTCAGAGAGCTTTCTCAGGCTCTTCCCTGGGTGAGGATAAAATGAGAAGAGGGCCTTCTGCGACTCAGAAGAGGGTTCTCACCAGAACTCAACTGTGCTGGCACCCTGATCTTGATTTCCAGCTCCCAGAACTGTGAGAAATAAATTTCTATTGTTTATAAACCACTGTGGTGGCTCTGGTGTTGTTATAGCAGCCCAAACTGACAAAGACAGGTGCTGTGCACAGAGAGCCTAGAAACCTATCACAGGTTTCCTCAAAAGTTCAAAGGCTGAGATGAGCTTTACATGCCCTAGGGAGAGATTTGCCAGTTAGCAGCTGCTATAGAGCAGAACAGAGACTCTTGGGATTTGGCAGTACTGGGGATGCTGGAATACTGAACATTCCACTGTGGAGAGATCTTTTAAAAACTTGTATAATACTCTTAGAATCCAGCTGATACAGCAGAAAGTCTGCACTCCAGCAGAAAGAACAATATTATATAGTTAGGCCTGCACTAGGCTTGCCTGCACAGTCTACAACCAAGCCTGAAAAAGTTTGGAAGAGACAGAGAGTTTGAAAGTCGAGTCATACCAAGTTAGACAGGCTTTAAGAACATCTTGGGCTTTCCGCTTTTCTGCACTAGCCAAGTATATCACTAAAGTCTGTACCAGTTTAAGGCAATCACCCCATAATTAAACTGCCTGCTAAAATAAGAATCAATACTCTTCAGAAAAAGATAATAGAATCCAGGTTCTTACAATGTGTTATTCAAAATGTCCAGTATTCAATAAGAAAAATCACTAGGCATACAAAGAAACAGGAAAACGCATGTTTACAAAAATGTGCAATTAGTAGAAGCAGAGCTTGACATGGGACAGATGTTGGATATAACAAATACAGACTTTAAGGCAGCTATTGTAAATCTTTTCAAGGAAAAAAAGAAAGATATATTCAAAGAGTAAAGGAAAATAGGGTCCTAATGTGTAACCAAATAGGGAATCTCAGTAGTCATGTGCAAACTAAAGAAAAGAAAAAGACCACGTGGAAATTTTTAGAACTGAATAATACATTAACTAAAATGAAAAATTCAGTGGGTGGTGGGAGTACTGACTGGTATGGCATTCTGGACAGCAACTTGGAATTATTTCATACAACTAAGACTATTCATACTCCATGACTTAATTTCTCTTCTGTTCATCACATACCACATGGAAAATTTTGAAAAGCACAAACTGGGGAAGATATTTGTTAACACATAAAATCGATAAAGAATTAGTAGCTGGAATATATAAAGAACTCCTATAAATCAGTGAGAGAGAGAGAGAGAGAGAGAGAGCGTGCAAGCAAGGGAGCAAGAGAGAAAGCAAGAAACAATCTAATTAAATGATAGCAAGAGAACTAGTAGGCAGTTCACAAAGAGAAAATGGGAAGACTAATAAAACTATGAAAAGGTGTTAAATCTCAATAATAAGAGATGCAAAACAAATGCGCAATGAGATATGTAGGCTGCACACACTCAAATATACAAACATTAAAAATATAAACAACACTAAATGTTGGTAAGGATGTGGGAAAATAAGAACTCGTATATACTCCCATCAGGAACATAAATTGGAAATGGTGTGGTATTACCAATTAAAATCTCTCCTGTACAAAACCTAATACCCAGTGAATCCACTACCCCTGGAGCATGCGTGTGCTAGTAGACATGTACTAGAATATTCACAACAACATTGTTAGTAATAACTAAAAATGGAAACAGTGCAAGTGGCCATCAATAGTAAGAATAAATAAATATTCAATATATTGGAGTACCATCCAACAATAGAAAAACTTCTGCTACACAGCATCATTACTGGGTGAATTCCACAACATAATAGTGAGAGAAGCAAGTCCCAGAAAAAGACAGATAGTGTAGTTTCATTTTTATAACATCAATAACGGGAAACAAAGACATTTTGTTTAGAAATGCACACATGAGGGGCACCTGGGTGGCTGACTCTTGATTTCTGCTCAGGTCAAGATCTCAGGGTTGTGAGATGGAGCCCCAAGTCCGGCTCTGTGCCGGGCATGGAGCCTGCTTAAGATCCCCCTTCTCTGGATGCCCCTCCCCAAATGCATACATAAATAGCAGAAGGACGCAGGAAAGTGAAGGAACTAACAAAAGTCAGGGGAGGCGCTTCTCGCGGGCCAAGGAGGGCAGCGCGCGGGTCGGAGCCTTTCGGAGGCCTCATTCTCTATTTCTTAACCCGAGTGTGAGTTGCACAGTTACTCACGTTGTTGTTTAAGATGAATACGTTTTGTTTTGTACACTTTCTCTCTGTATAACGTATTTCACACTAAAAATGACTCTTATAAAGACTGGATCGGACAACCTCTAGAACTCTGTCACCGTGGACGGTGTGCGGCCCAGGCCCTTCCCACGCGGACCTGCTGGTCCTGCATGGGCGGTGCCCCGTGAGCCGCGGACCCCGAGGCTGGAGAGTGGCGGGCGGGCCTGCGAGAGCACCTCCACGGTTCTCAGGGAGGCCACGGGGTCCGCACCCAGGGGGCTGGGTTCCAGCGCTGGTTCCGCCTCCTGGGCAAGCCTCTGTGAAATCCACATCTAATCACTGAACTGGGAAGTTCAGGCAGAGACCCGACACGAAGGGCGGTTCTTTCACAGCGGGGGGCCCGAGGGCGCCCCGGGGCTCTCCAGCCGAGGGTGCCGTCTGCACCCAGCACCGGGCTCCCCGGCCCCGCCCCCGGCCCCGCCCCCGGCCCCGCCCCGGCCCCGCCCCCACAGCCCGCGGGCCGCCCCGTCCGGCTGCGCGCGCACCGCTGGACGTCACAGACGAGCTGCCCCGCCCCATCCCGCTCCTTCGGAAGCCCCGCCTCCCCGCGGGGCCCCGCCCCTGGCGTTCGCCGGGCCCCGGCGCGGCCCCGCCCCGCCCGTCTTCCGGCCCCGCCCCTCCCGGCTGCCATGACAACGAGTCCGCGCCCCGCGCACAGCTGCTGCTCGGGCGGGACCCAGGCTGGACCGCGGGCCGCGGCCTGGGGGCCACAGCTGCCGCCGCCGCCGCCACCTCGTCTCCTCCCCGCCCCCGCCCCGCCCCGCCCCGCGTCTCCTCGCCCGCCTCGGGCCCGCGGCCGGGGTCCGTCCCCGCCGCCGCCCCCCGCGCGGATGCCGAAGGTGAAGGCGCTGCAGTGCGCGCTGGCGCTGGAGATCCGCTCCGTGAGTACCGGTCGCGCCCGGGCCCGCGGTCGGCTCTTCCCCGCTCGCCGCCGTGCGCCGGGTCGCCCCCGGGAGCCCGGCTCCGTCGCCTCGGTGTCCTCCCGCCCCGGAGCCGCCGTCCAGTCGCGTCCCCGCGGCCCTGCCCGGGAGCCTCGCTTCGGGGCGCCTCCGCCCCTGCCCGGCCTTCCAGCGAGGTGGGCTGGGGCCTCTCCTCCGTCCCCTCTCTGCACCTGCTGCCCTAGACCGCCGTGTTGGCCCCGTTCCTCCCCGGCCGTCCAGGCGCCGGGATTTCCTCCCAAACCCCTGCAGCAGATTTGCTCAAGTTCCCAAACTTGGGGTTGGTGGAGCAGCCTCTGCTCGCGGTGTTGAGAGTGGAACCCTCACACCCGGCGGCCAGGCCGGCAGCTCTGGGAGCGCCCCGCCACCTCCCGGCCCCCTGCCAGCGCCGGGCCGCCCTGCCCCGCCGGGAAAGGCAGCGACCTGCACGGAGAAGCCCCTGTTCTCGCAACTGGCTGCAGAGGCCCAGCCCCAGGCCCCCTGCAGATCGCTCAGGAGGACCTTCCCCAGCCTGCTGTGGGAACCAGCTGAGGCATGAGCCCCCATGTCCTTCCTTAAAAAAAAAAAAAAAAAAGATTTATTTATTCATGAGAGACACACGGAGGCAGAGACACAGGCAGAGGGAGAAGCGGGCTCCCTGCGGGGAGCCCCATGCGGGACTCGATCCCAGGACCCCGGGGTCACGCCCTGGGCCCAAGGCAGACGCTCGGCGCTGAGCCCCCCAGGGGTCCCCACCGCGTCCGTCCTTCAGTGAAGGAAGTTGGACCTCTCTGTGATGGGAGAAAACTCCATCCGTCTTAATCATGGCAGTAGACCCTTTCAGGGGTTTTTTAACTCCCTCCTCTGCACTTTTTACAGAACCCTCTCATCCTGGTCTTCAGATGAAAGCCCCAACTTGTCTCTTCTGGAGGAAACCCTCAGAGAAGCTTTCCATACCCCCATTTTAGACCCAAATCCCCCATTCGGTCTCTTTTCTCTCCTTCCACTTCTAAGCCCTCTCACCTCTCAACTCTTTGATCTCCCAGTGAAGGCAGGCGGTGAGGGTACCTGAGTGTCCAACCCCAGGCCTCTGAGGGCTGCCCTGGGAAGCCCTCCCCACTTCCTTCCTGCACATCCTGCACATCCTGCAGGCCTGCAGGCCCGGCTTCTGTGTCTGCTTCAGCCCTCCCGTGCTTTCCTGGCTGTCCTGACTCGCGTTGGAATGAGGCCGCTGTTAACACAGTCCGTGTTACCTCCAGGGAAGTCACAGGACTGTTCTAGATCTTTTGTTAGGTGTTAAAGAAGGCAAGGCTGGGTAGGGCAGAGTGTGAGGCAGAGTGGAGGGGAAGAATGTTTCTGGGGATGTTTTCATCCCGCAGCTGCCAAAGTTTAGCAACTTTGTAAAGTAAGATTCCTCTAGCAAAAGAATACCCAGAGCTGCTTAAACGGCTTGGCCTGGAGCAGTTGGTAAAACTCCTCTGCCGGCAGCCTCACCGCACTTTGTTACTGGCTGCTGCTTCCTCCTCTGTCAACCAATGGGGGTTAGCGGGAGTGCAACTGCCTGAGGGGCTGGCTCCCCCCCCCCCCCTTTTAAGGCTTTATTTATTCATGAGAGAGAGAGAGGCAGAGGGGAGACACAGGCAAAGGGAGAAGCAGGCTCCCTGCAGGGACCTCAACCTGGGGCTGGATCCTGGGACTCCAGGATTATTACGCTTTGGGCGGAAGGCAGACACTCAACCGCTGAGCCACCTGGGCTGCCCTGGCTTCCCTTCCTTTGCCAAAAGATCTCCAAGAGGAAGTACTAGGTTGTAACTGATTGATACTGCACGAAGGAGTTGCAGAAATACATTTGATTTCAGTACTGCTCTTCCTCAGAAAGTAAATGTGTGATGCAGCTTTGTGTTCATCGAAGCTGAAGAAGTTATGCAAGTGGAAACGTTCCTATTTAACTTTTTTCAACAGACACTTGAGTCGCAGAATTTCACAATTCTAAGAATCTTAGGTATCATTGAATTTAATTCCTTTTTACAGGTGAGGCTTAGCATGGCTAATTGTTTGCTGAGGGTTGCACAACTGTTTAGAGGCAGATCTGCAACAAGATGCTAAGTTTTAACCAGCAAAAGCCCTGTTAAATGGCTCTGATGCTCAGAAAAAGTAAAAAAAAAGACCACTAGCAACCATTAGCTTGATTAATTTGGCTTTGATTGAATAGATGAATTAAATGACCATAGATATTTTTAACCTCTTCTTTCAAATTTTAGTTTTTTCTTTTCAATTAGTTTTTTATGTTTACATGGTATAAAAGTCAAACCTACAAATGATACACTCAGAGCAGTCTCACATCCAGCACTATCTCCTCAAACTTCTTTCCCATCCATACTCATTTGCTGTAGGTAATGATTTTATTGGTTTCTGAATTATTCTTCTAGTATTTCCTTTTGTAATATAACCAAATAGATAACACACACACCATTCCCCTCATATATTTTTTCTTTGCTTCTTTATACAGTAGGTAGCATATAAACTATTCTGCACTTTGCTTTTTTCCCCACTATGTATAAAATTTGGCATCTTTATTTTCCAACTTTTTATTGACATTTTTTCAAACATAAAGAGTAGTTGGAAGAATAGTACAGTGAATGACTATATCCCATGACTATGTACATTAATTTATCTGTACATATGTGTATGTGTAAAATGTGTTTTTTTTTTCTGAAAATTTGGAGGTAAACTGTTGGTATCATGATACGCCCTCAACATCCGTCTTCTAAAAATAATGACATGGTTCTGCATAACTACCATACTGTTATCACGCTTAAGATCATGAGTGACAGTTCTTAATATCTAGTGCATATTCACATCTTCCCAGTTGTCCCACAAATAACTTGCAGAGTTAATTTTTTAAAACCCGGATCTAATCAAGGTTTACATGTTGCATTTGGTTGTTAGGTGTTCTTAATCCATTTTAATATAAAGTTGCTCAGGCTCCGGGGTTGAGTGCCTGACTTTGGCCCAGGGCGTGATCCTGGGGTCCCAGGGTTGGGGCTCCCTGCATGGAGCCTGCTTCTCTTCTCTCTCTCTCTCTCTCTCTCTGTCTCTCTGTCTCTCATGAATAAATAAATAAAATCTTAAAAAAAAAAAAGCTCTACTTTTTCATTCCCATGATCTTTCCTTCTCCACTACCCCCCCACCCCCATGGATTTAGATAAGTTCATACACTCATGTAATCATTACTCAGGTGAAGACTTAGCACACTTCTATCACCCTAGGAAATTCCTTTGTGCCCCTGTCCAGCCCTGAGCAGAGGGAACTATTCTGATTTCTATTACTATAGATTAGTGTGGCAGTACGTGAATTGCAGGTGCAATGGAACCGTAGAGTATGTAAATTTTGTGTCTGGCTTTGTTTGCTCAGCATAGTTTTGAGCTTCCTCCATGTTACTGTGTATCAGTAGTTTATTCCTTTATATTCTATGTGTAGACAACATTTTTAGCCATTCTCTTTACTGATGATTATTTGGGTTGTTACCAGGTGATGGTTGTCATGGATAAAGCAACTATAAACATTCATTCTTGTAAAACTCTGTGTATATTACTTTTTTTTAAGATTTTATTTATTTATTCATGAGAGATGCAGAGAGAGAGAGGCAGAGACTCCTCATCTGGGTCCTTTCCTTCTGTCTCTGTGGGGCCCTCACCTCCACTCCCTTGGGCAGCTTGCTCGTGTTGGTGGAGCAGTTGCTGTCTGCTTTCTAAGAAGGGTATGAGGGAGATAGAGTTCTGGAACCTTACAAATCCAGAATTGTCTTTATTCTGTGCTACCTTTACCTTTCTGTTATACTTACTAGGAGATTTCTTCCACTTCGTTTTCCAAACCTCCTACTGAGTGTCTCATTTTTGTCACCACGTATTTTATTTTACTTTTTTATTTTTATTCTATTTAGTTTTTATTTATTTTTAAAAATCTTATTTATTTATTCATGAGATGCAGAGAGAGAGAGAGAGAGAAAGGCACAGACACAGGCAGAGGGAGAAGCAGGCTCCATGCGGGGAGCCCAACGTGGGACTCCTTCCCGGGACCCCAGGATCACTCCCTAGGCCAAAGGCAGACTTAACCGCTGAGCCATCCGGGCTGCTCTGTATATTACCTTTTAAAGAGACCATGCTCAGATATAGAATATCCTATGTTGTACTATTATCTGAATTTTTCCCCTATGTGGTGACATTTACTTTGTTCCTAATTCCTATTAACTGGAAATTAGAGGTTTTCTCTCTGTGTGCATTCCATTCTCTCCCCCCACTGTGCCCCGCATGATTGTTTTTTTGCTGTGGGCTTGTATTAGTAGTAATCTCATGTATGATACTGTGGGGAGATGAGGGCAAGAACATAGTAAACATGAAAGGTTTTAGTGTACAACACACCATTTTGTATTGCTCCTTAGAGCTGTATGACTTGAGAGAAAATATATTGCTAGGAAGAAAGTCTGACTTTGCTCGATGAATCTTTGTAGAATGATATAGGCCAATAACTTGCCTATCAAGAGCAGCAATTACGTCTCCTACCACTTATACTTTTAATAGTTGAAACATCTTACCTATGATATGAAAAGTAGTTTTGCTGCTTCTTTTAATTAGTAGTTCAGTTTTCATGAGATTACTTGAGAGAATGGAAGAAACTGCAGAGAGAGTCTAGTGCCTGGGCAATGAAAGCAGTCAATAGTGACAGTTTGGGTTTAATTTGTATATATGTATATATAATTCCCAGTTTTAGTTCTCTATACTCCCTTCACCTCATTGCCTCCTTAAATTATTGATAACATTGGGGCAAACAAATCTGGGTCCTTTTTTCCGATCATTGCTCATCCAGGTTTCTGTGGAGTGAGTGGTGTCTCACAATTGTGCTACAGTTGGTGGTGATTTTCCTTGTAATACAGACTTTTAAGAACTTTTAAATAAAAAACACTTGAAACTTATGGAAAAAATAAAACTGAATACTGTGATCCTTACACCCCTGATTTAAGAAATGCTACATTTTACATGTTTGCTGCAGATTTTGTTTTTAAGAAGTAAAATGGTATGGATATAGTTAAGGCTCCTTTGTGTACCCTCCTGACCCCAGTTTTTCTCCTTCCCTTCCTAGACGGAAGGTAATCAATATCCTGAAGTTACAGTTTATTATTTTCATTCTGGTTTTGTACTTTTATTTGTGTGTGTCTTTTTTTTTTTTTTAAGATTTTATTTATTCCTGAGAGACACAGAGAGAGGAGAGGCAGAGAC
Source organism: Vulpes vulpes (assembly GCF_048418805.1). Taxonomy (NCBI): domain Eukaryota; kingdom Metazoa; phylum Chordata; class Mammalia; order Carnivora; family Canidae; genus Vulpes; species Vulpes vulpes. The sequence continues at coordinate 50,317,357 of NC_132789.1, forward strand.
ACAGGCAGAGGGAGAAGCAGGCTCCATGCAGGGAGCCCCTTGTGGGACCTGATCCGGGATCCCACCACACCCTGGGCTGAAGGCAGCGCTAAACCGCTGAGCCACCCGGGCTGCCCTATTTGTGTATGTCTATGTGCTACTTATACTATTGTCTTGTTTTAAAACTTTACACAACTGGTATTTACTTTATGTATCTTTTTGCATACCTGCTTTTTCCAGTTCAGTTTTTGAAATTTGTGTTGATTCTTGCAGATCAAGTTCATTTCCTTAATTGCTATAAAATACTATTTATTTTTGTAATAGTGATTAAATTTTATTTTATTGATAGACTTTTAGATGCCAGTGAAATTCTTTGGGCTACCTTTGTTTACCTTAGTGTTTGCGGGGGTCCTGTTGGTGTTAATTGTCTAATATTCTATATGACTTGAATGTCCTATTGATTATGTACATTAAAACCAGTGTGTAATTAATACAAGTTAAGAATCTAACTCTGTTTTATGTATAAACACAGTCTTTTTGTTTTTAAGGTGGTAAAACTCAGTGAATTTTCTAAGAATACAATTGCAATGTAAATTGAGGAAAGAGTAAACTTCGTTTTGTTTGATACTCTGCTAAGAGTTTACTTTTTTGGAAAATCATGGCACCAGTGGCAGTACTGGTTTGAGTTGTCAGTATGGGCATGTGTTATTCTGCTTTAGAACCTCTCCATTTTACTTAGATTCTGTATACAGGTGCAAGTGCTGTATCCTCTAGCTTAGTCCTGCCTGAGCATTTACATATAGAAATAGACCTTTTATTATAAATTATTTCTGTTTTTTTTTTCAAGTTAGGGCATTGGTTTATTTTTTTGTCACATGTATAGGTAAATTTCAAACCGTCTGTTGTAAAGTAGGGTGTTTTGGATCTTCTAGAATATGGACCCAGTGCTCCAGGCACAAGATTTAGGAATTGAACTACTGAGGCTCCGGCAATTGTGTTAGCTTCATAGGGCTATAATAACCAATTTCCACAAACTTGATGTCTTAAGACAACAGAAATTCATTCCCTCACATTTCTGGAGAACAGAAGTCCAAAGTAGAAGTTCAGCAGGGCAACATTCTTTCAGAAGGCTCTAGATAGGGAGTGGGACTGGGATCCTTCTTGGTTCTTCCAGTTTCTGATGGTGGCAGGTATTTCCTGCCTTGTGGCTGTATTAACGCCAACCTCTAATCCAAGAGGTTTCATTTTCTGTGAATAGCAGTTTATATCCTTTGCCTTTAGGAATTCCAGAGGTGTTTTTTTTTTTTTTTTTCCTTTCTTGTTGAATATATCAATATATCTTGGATAGTAACCTATCCAAGATTACTACATTACATTATATATAATGTAAATTTCAACAATCCAGTTGAACCTTATTTTTTCACTTTGTTTTTGCGGTCTTTAGCAAATACCTTTTTCTTTTCTTTCTTTCTCACTGGTAAGCAAAGAATGCTGTTGATTTTTATTTTTTTTAGGTTAACGCTTTATAGAACTGTATATTCAGCAAGTGCACAAATTCTGAGTGTGTAATCACCACCCAGATCAATAATTAGAAAGAATATCATCAGCACCCCAGATTGGGCTCTTGTGCTCCATTCCTTTCAGCCACCTCTCCTGCCCCCTCCTCTCCCAAAGGTAATCACTGGTATAACTTCTATCACACCATATTTTGAACTTGTGAAATCTGTCTCTCTCTCCACAGAATGAACTTTTTAATACCTAATTTCCGGGATCCCTGGGTGGCGCAGCGGTTTGGCGCCTGCCTTTGGCCCAGGGCGCGACCCTGGAGACCCGGGATCGAATCCCATGTCGGGCTCCCGGTGCATGGAGCCTGCTTCTCCCTCTGCCTATGTCTCTGCCTCTCTCTCTCTCTCTCTCTCTCTCTCTCATAAAAAAAAAAAAAGACTTTAATACCTAATTTCCTTGTGAGAATTCATCCCTGTCATTTTGTAAGACAATAAGCCTTTTATCATTCCATTGGTTTTTTTTCTCCCCAGCTTTATAGAGCTATAATTGACACATAACGTTGTATAAGTTTGAGGTGTGCAACATGCTGATATGATATATTTATAAATTACAGAATGATTATCTGGGCAGTATTAGCTACCATCTGCATCCTGTCACATAGTTATCATTTCTTTTTTTTTTTTTTAAAGATTTATTTATTTATTTATGAGAGAGAGAGAGAGAGAGAGAGAGAGAGAGAGAGGCAGAGACCCAGGAGGGAGAAGCAGGCTCCATGCCGAGAGCCCGACGTGGGACTTGATCCCGGGTCTCCAGGATCATGCCCTGGGCCAAAGGCAGGCGCCAAACCACTGAGCCACCCAGGGATCCCCTAGTTATCATTTCTTTTTTGTGGTGTGGACACTTAAGATCTATTCTCTTAGCAACATCAAGTATTTAAAACCGTATTAGCTATAATCACCATGTTGTACATCAGATCCCCAGACTTATCAATCTTATAACTAGAAGTTTGTATCCTTTGACTAATATCTCCCCATTTCCCCCTCTATTCCCCCATCCCTGGTAACCACCCCTCTACTCTGTTTCTCTGAGTTTGTCTTTTTTAGATTCAATGTATAAGTGATATCATACAGTATTTGACTTTCTCTGATGGGCCCTTGGAGCCCATCCAGATTGCCTCAAATCAAAGGATTTCCTACTTTCTTATGCCTAAAAAATTATATATGTAATCTCACATCTATGTTCATGGACATTTGGACACTTAGGTTGTTTTCCATATCTTGGTTATTGTGAGTAATCCTGCAATGAACATCGGAGTACAAGACATCTCTATGAGATCCTGTTTTCAGTTCCTTTGGATATATAGACAGAAGTGGGATTGCTGGATTGTATGGTAGTTCAGTTTTTATTTTATTTTTTAAAGATTTTATTTATTCATGAGAGACACACAGAGAGGTAGAGACACAGGCAGAGGGAAAAGCAGGCTCCAGGCAGGGATCCCCATGTAGGACTCGATCCTGGGTCTCCGGGATCACACCCTGAGCCGAAGGCAGACACTCAACCCCTGAGCCACCTGAGCGTCCCGGTAGTTCAATTCTTAATTTTTTGAGGAGCTTCTATACTGTTTTCCACAGTTGCTGTACTCAGTTTACATTCCCATCAATAGTGCAGTAGGATTCCCTTTCCTCAACCCCCTTGCCAACACTTAGTATTTATTGTCTTTTTTGATAATAGCCATCATGGCAGGTGTGAGGTGTGGTTTTGGTTTGCGTTTCCTGGATGATCAATGATGTTGACCACCTTTTCATGTACCTCTTAGCCATCTGTGTGTCTTTCTTGGAAAACTGACTATTCATTTTCTCTGTGTCCATTCTACTGTTTTTTTTTTTTTTAAGATTTTATTTATTTATTCATGAGAGACCCAGAGAGAGAGAGAGAGAGGCAGCGACATAGGCAGAGGGAGAAGCAGGCTCCGTACAGGGAGCCCAATGTGGGACTCGATCCCAGGACCCTGGGATCATGACAGGAGCCAAAGGCAGAGACACTCAACTGCTGAGCCACCCAGGCGTCCCTCCATTCTACTGTTGATGGACATTTTCACTATTCCCAGTATTAGGATATTACAAATCGTATTCTTATAAATATTCTTGTATTTCTTTTTGCACATTTTGAATTCTGCACATTGTGGAAATCTCACATTAGTCCTGGTCATTATTTAGATTATCTATGTGGAAAATTATGTTATTTACAGATAAAGACAGTTTGACTTTTCTTGTACAATTTTTTTTCTTTCTTTTGTTTTATGTCCTTGACTAGACTCTCGTATAAAATTGAATGGTGGAAATAATAGTAAATATACTTGTCTCTTTATTTTTATTTTAAGTTGTGGTTCTGAAGTTTTGCCAGTAAGTATTAGGTTGAGTCTTATGAAATTGCTGACAATGGACTATATTTTTACTTTATTTTTTTTTATTTTTATTTTTATTTATTTTTAATTTTTATTTATTTATGATAGTCACAGAGAGAGAGAGAGAGAGAGAGAGAGAGAGAGAGGCAGAGACATAGGCAGAGGGGGAAGCAGGCTCCATGCTTCCTGATGGGAATTCAATCCCGGGAGCCTGATGTGGGATTCAATCCCGGGTCTCCAGGATCGCGCCCTGGGCCAAAGGCAGGCACCAAACCGTTGCGCCACCCAGGGATCCCTATATTTTTACTTTAAAAAAAAAAAAGCCATGGAGATTTCCTATAGTTTAGCCTAATATAATATTAGCCCTAGGATTTTCATTTATTAAAATAAGAAAGTTCCCTTCTATCCCTCATTTTGAAAACATCCTGAGCATTGAATTATATTGAATGTTTTTTCCTGATCTGTTGTGATTATAGTATAATATTGTTCCCATAGCCTATAAAGGGATACATTTTGTGATGTTGCACTCTTTCCATTCCTATGGTAAATTCTTGTTGTTAGGATATATTATTTTTCCTATATTTGGATTGGCTAATTTTTTCTTTAGGATCTTTTTTTTGGATTCATAGATGAGATTTTACTGGATGAGTCAAATACTTATTTCACTTAGATTTCAGTTTTTTTTATTCTTAAAACATTTACTTTAAAATATCTTAGACATACAAAAAGTTATAAAGAGCAACATAATGCACCCATGTGCCTACGTACCAGCTTAAGAAGTAAAATATTACAGATAAAAAAATAATATTACAGATAAAGGTGAAGCTTCCTATATATCTCTCTAATAGAATCCCTTCTTCCCCTTAGCTACTCACTCTTCTGAATTTTATCATTCCTCTGCATTTCTCAGGATTTTTCTCATATTAATGTCTGTCTTTAAGGCATTTGTTTGATTTACTTCCAAGTGCTGCTTAACTGGCATCCCAAAAGGATTGGCAAAATTGTTTTAAAATTATTTGGTTCTAAATATTTTATCTTTTTTTTTTTTAAGATTTTATTTATTTATTCATGAGAGACACACAGAGAGGCAGAGACACAGGCAGAAGGAGAAGCAGGCTCCATGCAGGGAGCCTGACGTGGGACTCGATCCTGGGTCTCCAGGATCACACCCTGGGCCGCAGGCGGTGCCAAACTACTGCACCATTGGGGCTGCCCTATTTTATCATTTTTATTGTGATTTTCTGCTTTAGCTTATGAGCTATTTAGGAATTTGTTTCAGTTGCAAGATGCACAGGATTTATATATGTGTATGTACTCAAGTCCCCTACACGTATACATACAGACTATCTTTTATCGTCATATTTTTTTTAATTTTTTTTATTTTTTATTATTTTTTTATCGTCATATTTTAATTTAATTGCATTGGGGTATTGAATGACATCTGCATGATATTATTTTTGTTGAGATTTCTTTTGTTTCCTAATACTTATACAGTTATTGTGAATAATTTTTTATATACTTGAAAATAATATGTAACTTCATTTGTTGGATGTAGGGCTCTCTGGCCATTATCAGATGGAGTTTATTTTCTCCAAATTTTATTTATTTATTTATTTATTTATTTGAGACACACACAGAGAGAGAAAGAGAGGTAGAGGGAGAAGCAGGCTCCATGCAGGGTGCTCGATGTGAGACTCGATACCGGGACTCCAGGATCACGCCCCAGGCTGAAGGCAGGCGCTAAACTGCTGAGCCACCCAGGGATCCCCCCAAATTATCTTTAATCCCATATTAATTTATTTTGTCTGCCTGATCTTCCAGGTTGTAATGGAGATATATTAAAATCTTCAGTTTGCTTATGTATTTCACTGTATCCTTGATGTCTTCTAGTGCACCGTGATCTGTACAACTGTGGATTCATTTCTACCTACTCTGTTTTGCGTTGGGTGTGTACCATCTATTTGAGAATTTGTGGGTTTCTCCAGTTCTGGGTAAATTCTTAGCTTCCATATCTTTGACTTTTATTTTTTTCTCCTGTTTTCTCCTTTCCTCTGACATATATTGGAACTTGTATCTGTTCTCCATGTGCTTTTTTTTTTTTGGTGTAATTTTTATTTTTATACTTGTTCTGGGAGAATTCTTCAGAATTATATTCTTAAGAAGTTATCAAGTTAAATTTTAAAAATCTCCTGTATTGAGGTGCACCTGCCTGGGTGGCTCAGTTGGTTAGTGTCCAACTCCTGATTTTGGCTCCGATCATGATCTCAGGGTCAAGAGATCCAGCCCCTTGTGGGGCTCTGTGCTGAGCATGGAGCCTGCTTGAGATTCTCTCTCTCCCCCTCCCCCTGCTCATGCATGTGTGTGTGCACTCACACACTCTCTCTCTCAGAACCCTTCCCCCAGAGGTGCCTGGGTTGCTCAGTTGCGTTAGTGTCTGCCTTCTGCCCAGGTCATGATCCCAGGGTCTTTGGGTCAAGCCCCATGTCAGTCAAGCCCCACGATGGATGAGCCCCACGTTGGACTCCCTGGTCAGTGTGGAGCCTGCTTCTCCCTCTCTCTTTATTCCTCCCCGCTGCTCACTCTCTCCTACTCCCTCTCTCAAATAAATAAAATCCTTAAAAGAAAATTTAAAAAAAGCAAAGTCCCCAAACTCCTGTATTGAGATTTTTAACTTCATGGACTACATATTCAAGAATTCTCATATAACCTGTCTTTATGTTTATACATTTATTAATTTTTTAATTAATCTCTATTTTAAGTAATGTGGGGCTCAAACTCACTACCTCGAGATCAAAAGTTGCATGCTCTACTGATTGAGACAGCCAGCCACCCCCTAGTTTCTCTTTTTAAATTTCTGGCAAATATCTTCCTTCTCTGTTAATTTTATAGTTTTTGGGTTTTTTATGGAATTTTCCCCCTTCTCTCAGATGAAGTATCCTAAACACTTACTTTAAAATTGTTTTCAGATTTCATTTGAAGTGAATTTATCACTGGCTTGTCAATTCTGTTGGTTTTCTTAGCTCTTGGGATTACACCGAATTATAGGCCAGTTTTGTGAGAATTGATATCTTAATAGTATTGAGTCTTTCAGTCTACGAACCTGGTATATTTTTTACATTGTCTGGACCTTCAGTTTCTTTCAGAAGTGTTTATTGTTGTCAGTAGGCATGCCTCACACATATTTTGTTAAATTTATATGTAAGTACTGCATACCTCAGGTTTTAATGCTATTGCAAATGGTACTTTTAAAAATTTTTCATTTTTTTAAAAAAAATAAAAAAATTTCATATAAGTGTTCTGACATAAAGAAATAACATTGATTTTTGCATATTGAATTTATATCCTTTGACATCAGATTTTTTTTTTTTGACATCAGATTCTTTATTTCTAGTAGCATATTTGTAGATTATAGACTACAATTAGGTTGTCTACAAATAATCAGTTTTACTTCTTTTCAATTTGTATACCTTTTATTTCTTTTATTTTTTATTTTTAAAAAGATTTTATTTATTTGTCAGAGAGTGCAAGCAGGGCAAGCTGCAGGCAAAGGGAGAAGCAGACTCCTGGCTGAGCAAGTAGCCTGGTGTGGGACTCAATCCCAGGACGCTGGGATTGTGACGTGAAGCAAAGGCTGATGCTTAACCAACTGAGCCACCTAGGCGCTGTATTTCTTTTATTTTTAAAATTTCTTTTGCTTGTCCTTTTTCACTGGCCAGGACCTATATAGTACATTGTTGAATACAAGTGTTGAGCATGGACATACTGACCTTTCTGCTATATTGGGGAAGCATCCAGTCTTTCAACATCAGTATGACATCAAATTCAGGCTTTTTCATAGATATTCTTTATCAGTTGAGGAAATTTCCTTCAGGCCTCAGTTTTCTAGAGCTTTTATCGTGAATGGAGCTTACAGATGTCAAATGCCTTTTCTGAAGAAAAAGAATTGCAGGGAATTTCTAAGATTTAATACTACAGTATACCTTTTAGAAGTGATTTAATTATATCTGACACATTTTTATATGTTGTCTTTTCATTTTCATGCAGTTCAAAGTATTTTTAATTTGTCTTGTAATTTCTATTCTTGTGATTTAGAAATCTATTGTTTAATTTCTAAATATTTAGATTTTTTTTCTAGATATTTTCCTGTTTTTTAATTTTTAATTTTTTCCTGGTTTTTTTTTTAGATTTTCCTATTGTTTATTCTAGTTTGGTTTAATGGGATTAGAAAATACACTCTGCATGACTTCAGTCCATTTATGTTTATTAGACTTATATGGCTCATAATATCTCTATTCATGAATGTTTTCATGTGCACTTGAAAAAAATGTGTATCCTTTTGCTCTTGGATGGAGTTATTACATAAATGTCAATTAGGTCAAATTACTTGAATGTCGTTCACATTTTTTATACTCTTAATGATCTTTTGACTGCTTATTTTATCAGTTACTGAAAAATCAGTTACAGTTATATACTGTAATTTTTTGCTTCGTTTACTTTGATACTGTATTATTAAGGCTATACATTTAATTTTGTTATAGCTTCCTGATAAATCAAATTTTTAATCAATATGAAATATTTCACTTTAACCTTGGTAATCTTTTTCTTAAGTCTACTTTATATCATATTAAGACAGTCATCCAGCTTTCTTATGATTAATGAATGCATGGTATACCTTTTTCTATCATTTTGCTTTTATCTTAAATCTTTATTTTTTAAAAGATGAAGATATAATTCAAGTATAAAAATATACCCATTTAGGGACACCTGGGTGGCTCAACAGGTTTGATCCAGGAGTCCCGGAGTCCCGGGATTGAGTTCCACATTGGGCTCCCTGCATGGAGCCTCCTTCTCCCTCTGCCTGTGTCTCTACTTTCTCTCTGTGTCTCTCACGAATAAATAAAGTCTTAAAAAAAAACATTTAAAGTGTACAATTCAGTGAATGTTAATATATTCACTGAAAAATTGTAAAACAATCAATTCCAGAGCATTTTCATCACCCAATAAAGAAATCCCATATCTATTAGCTGCCGTTCCTCATTTTCCCTCTTCCTCAAGACCCTGGCTACCGCTAATTGAATTTCTAACTCTATAGGTTTGCCTACTGGGGACATTTATATAAATGGAATCATAAGGTATGTAGCCTTTTGTGTCTGGCTGCTTTCACTTAGCATGCTTGTAAGGTTCATGCATGTTGCATCTGTCAGTGCTTTATTCCTTTTTATGGTCAGATAATATTCCATTGGATATACTACATTTTGCTAATCTATTCTTCAGTTGATGGACATTTGGATTGTGTCTACTTTTTGACTCTTATAAAATGCTGTTATACTCTTGTATATATTTTTGGGTTGTTATATGTTTTCAGCACTCTTGGGTATATACCTTGGAATTGGTGAATTTCATGGAAACTCTGTTTAGTTTTTTTGAGGAACTGCCAAACATTTTTCCACAGTGGCTGTGCCATTGATACATTTCCATCAGCAAAGTATAAGGGTTCCCATTTTTTGGCATGCTCCCCAACACTTGTTTTTGTCCATCTTTTAAATTATAGTCATTTTAGTGGATGTGAAGAGATATTTCAGTATGATTTTGATTTATACTTCCCCAATGACTAGTAATATTGAACGTTTTTCGTGAGTTTATTGGTCATTTGTTTTATCTTCTTTGAAGAGATGGCTATCTTTTTTTGCTCCAGCTCTGTTAAGTGCATAAATGTTTTCTTGAAATCTGTATCTTATATATGTGTTTTTAGTTGCTGTGTCATTATAAAATGTCTGTTTTAGTTTCTAGTGCCCATTTTTGTTTTAATGTCTATTTTGTCTGATATTAGTATAACTATTGCAGCTCTCTTTTGGTTGCTGCTTGCATAGTTCATTTTTTCCATTCTATTACTATCAACTCATTTGTGTTTTTGAATCTACAGTGTGTTTCTTATAGACAACATATAGCTGGCTTATAGTTTTTATCCATTTTGCCAAGTTCTACCTTTGCTTGGAGTATTTGGTCAGTTTGCCTTTAATGTAATCACAGTTAAGGTAGGATTTGTCTCTCATTTTGCCATTTGTTTTCTGCATGTCATGTCTTTTTTTGTTGTTTCTCTGTTTCTGCATTACTGCCTTTTGTGTTAACTGTTTTCTAGTATATCATTTTAATTCCTTTGTTTCTATTACTATGTTTTTAAGGTATTTTCTTAGTGGTTGTTCGGGGGGTTCACAATTACTATCTTAGTTTATAACAATCTGGTATGGATTAATACCAATTTAATTTGAATAGTACACAAAACTTTTGCTTCTATTTAGTTCCATTCTGTCCCTTAATGATTTTATTGTCATACAAATTATATCTTTATACAGATAAGCCTTATCAACACAGTTTAGTAATTGCTGCTTTATGTAATTTAATTTTAATTAAGGATGGAGCAATAAGAGAAAAAAATGTATACTGTCGTCATATTTATCTATGCAGTTCCCTTCCTTGTGTTCTTTTTTTTTTTCTTTTCATGTGGATATGAGTTGCTGTCTAGTGTCCTTTCTACTGAAGGATTTTCTTTAGTATATCTTATGGGGAAATTGTGCTAAGGATGAATTACCTGTTTTTGTTTTGCTAAGAATGTCTTAGTTTTCCATCCTTTTGGAAGGGAAATTTTTGTTGAAATTGAATTCTTATTTGATAGAATTGAAGTGCATTGTGCAAATATTCTGAAATTCCTTCGGCACTTTGAATAAGTCATCTCACTTCTTTATAGCTTCATGTTTCTGATGCAAAATCAGCTGTTAATCCTATTGAGGATTTTTGGTACCTGTTGAATCACTTCTCTTGTGTTGCATTAAAAATTCTCTCTTCATCTTTGTCTTTTATGTGGTTTGGAATTCTCTGAGCTTGTTGGATGTATAGATTACTTTTCTTTAAATTATGGAAGTTTTTGTCCATTATTTTTTCAGATATTCTTTCTGGCCATTTCTCCTCTCATTCTGGGGTTCCAATCATTTCTATGTTGTGCTTAATAGTATTCCACAGATCTCTGAGATTCTGTTCATTTTTCTTTTTTCTTTTTTTTAAAGATTTTATCTATTCATGAGAAACAGAGAGGCAGAGATACAGGCAGAGGGAGAAGCAGGCTCCCTATGGGGAGCACGATATATGGGACTTGATCTCGGGACACCGGGATCACACCTGAGCCGAAGGCAAATACTCAACCACTGAGCCACCCTGATGTCCCTCTTCATTTTTCTTTATTTTTTCTTTCTGTTCCTTAGGCTGAATAATATTTTCAGGTTCACGTAGTCTTTCTTCTGCTAGCTTCTTTAGTGAATTTTTTTCATTTCTGTCATGTGCTTTTCAACTCTAGAATTTCTACTTTGTTCTTTAAAAAAATAATTACTACTTATTTTTGATATTCCTTCTTTGAAGAAACATTATTGCCATGTTGCCCTACTTTACTTGAGATTTTAATTTATTTTTTATTTTTATTTTTTGCTTTAGATTTTTAGACAAGGTTTCCTTTAGTTCTTTTTACATATTTATAATAGGTGATTTAAAGTCTCTGTTTAGGAGACTGGGCTTCCTCAGAGACAGTTTCTGTTGACTGCCTTTTCCCCTGTGTATGGGTGATACTCTTGTTTCTTTGCATGTAATATTTTTTTGTTGTTGAAAATTGAACATTTTAAATAGTGTAATATGGAACTCTGTAAATCAGACTCCCCCTCTTTCTCAGGGTTTGTTGTTTGCTATTGCTTTCTGTTTGCTTAGTTACTTTCCTGAGTTAACGTCTGTATTCTTTGTCACCGGTGGCCACCAAAGTCTGCTTGGTTAGCTTCATGGCTTGCTAATGACTGGATTTATATATCCTTAAATGTCTTGAACCAATAAGTCTCCCTGTCTTTGCTGAGGATTTTTGTATGATTGTTGAGGCATATTTTCTGTGCTGTGCAGGTAGTTTACAACTCTGTCTTAGCCTTCACTTCCAACTATTTCAAAGCCTCAGGGTCAGCCAGAGAGATTAGGGTTTCATCAGGTCATTTCTGAGCACATGCACAACCTTGAACATGTGCATGATCTTCTAAACTGCCAAAATTATGTTATATAGCTTCTCAAGACAGCACTCCCCCCCCCCCCATACACTCATATACATGCATTTCCAGCTTTGCATTTTGATCAGGTTATGGTTTGCCTCAATTGTGATCACTGCCTCGGGCATCTGTTGTGTTAAACAATTGCTACTGATTGTTTTTGACAATTGCCTTCCGGAGAAAGGCTGTTTGTATGAGTGAACTTCAATTCAGATCAAATAAAGAGAATCCCTGTGAATGAGGGTTTCCAGGGAACTGTCAGACAGATCAAATAATGGCAGTTCCACGGGGATGAGGCTTTTTGGGTAGCGTTAAACCTGTTCTGAACACTACAGTGTCTGTGTGACTGCTGGTTTTCATGGCTAATATAATTCTAAGGATTTTGTATTTCAAGGCTAAAGAAGACCTGAGTAGAGGAGATGGGGAGTAGAATATGTTAGCATACCACAGTATCACTGTTTTAACTGCAAGTCAGCTATTTTTTTTTTCAAATAAATGCTCTTCAGATTGTTGCAAATCTCTGGTTATTTTCTATAGCTGTAAAAAGTTGATTTCACCAGTTGTTGGTAATGTTCTCTTTTGCTTTTATAGAGGAGCTGATTTTTGGAGGTATTTGGTCCACCAGTCTGAAAGTACTTTGCCATGTGCATCTTTATCTTTAAAGTGATTTTTTTTTGCATACAGCATATTGTTCTTGCTTTTTTTAATCCAATCTGACAATCTCTTCCATTTAATTAGAATGCTTAGATTATTTGCATTCATGTAATTATCCATATGGTTGTTTAAGTCAACTGCTTTGCTTTTTATTTTCTGTTTGTTCAATCTGATTTTCTTTACCCACCCTCCCTTTCCTACTTTCTTTTTGGAAAGCTACTGGGTGTTCTTTTAAAGCATGGCAGAATTTGTAGAAATGTGGGTGAGAAAAACTCATGCTTTCTTGCGTATATATATGTGTGTGTGTGTGTGTGTATGTATATTTCAAAGATTTTATTTATTTATTCATGAAAGACACACAGAGAGAGAGGCAGAGACATAGGCAGAGGGAGAAGCAGGCTCCCTGCTGGGAGCTTGATGTGGTACTTGATCCCAGGATCCCAGGATCACAACCTGAGCCAAAGGCAGATGCTCAACCACTGAGCCACCCAGTTGCCCTTTTGCATATATTGCACATTGGAAAGAGAGTCAGTAGTTTCCAATAGAGTACTCTCAATTAGAGTAGCTGCACAACTCAGTAGAAATAGAATATGAAAAAAAAAAAAAGAAATAGAATATGAGTAACAAGTTTGAACCAAGGATGTAATTGTAAATTTTTTACCAGCTACATTAAAAAAGTGAAAATAAATAAATAAATTAGTTTTATTTTATTTTATTTTTTTAATTTTTATTTATTTATGATAATCACAGAGAGAGAGAGAGAGAGAGAGAGAGAGAGAGGCAGAGACACAGGCAGAGGGAGAAGCAGGCTCCACGCACCGGGAGCCCGATGTGGGATTCGATCCCGGGTCTCCAGGATCGCGCCCTGGGCCAAAGGCAGGCGCCAAACCGCTGCGCCACCCAGGGATCCCAATAAATTAGTTTTAATAATAATTTTACTTAAGTCAATATATTCAAAGTGTTAGTTATTAATGAGATATTTTATGCTGATTTTGTAATGAGTCTTCAAAATCTTTTTGAACAAGTTCTCAAAATCTTCAAAATCTTGTATTTTACACTCATTGTCCATCTCAAATTTGGACTAGCCACAACCGTAAGCATAAGTGGCTAGCACCTACCACATTGGGTAATATGAAGTTAGAGGGATTCTAACAGATTTGATTTTAATGAGGCAGAGTAGGAAATGAAGGTGATGGACAGCATGAGATTTGCTGAAGACCTTGATTTTAATAGATTTTAATAATCAGTGGGGAATATATTAGGACAGAGTGGAAAGTTGATTCAGGGGGAGAGGAAGTAAAAATATCTGGCACAGAAAATAATCTTAACTGCAATGTACAAAGAGACATGAAGTCTTAGTCATTTATTCAGTGCAATAATTTGTGTTGATATGACAAATTATAATGATTTTCAGTCTAACAATAACTATATTGGTGGAATGCTCTGTTAGGCACTTTTTTTTTTTTAAAGAAAGCTGGCAGACATTTTTTTTTTAAGATTTTATTTATTTATTCATGAGAGACACACACAGAGAAAGAGAGAGAGATACAGAGACAGAGACACAGGCAGAGGGAGAAGCAGGCTCCATGCAAGGAGCTCGATGTGGGACTCGATCCTGGATCTCCAGGATCACACCCCAGGCTGCAGGCGGCGCTAAACCCCTGTGCCACCGGGGCTGCCCTGTTAGGCACTTTTCTAAGCACTTTTGAATGTATTGTATTGATTCATTTACTGTGTCGCTTTAAGTAAGTAGATCACCTATATTTCTTGGGGCTCTATTGTTGTCATATATAAAAAATATGAAGCTGTACTTGATAATCTCTAAGCTTCTTTTTAACACTGAAAGTCTGTGGCTTTGGATACACTGATGCGAATAAAATTTCTGTCCTTAGGGAATTACAACTAAAAGAGGTGAGATGTACCCACTTAATTAAAATGCATGGAGACAATAATTAGGCCTTAAGAGAACTACAAAATGTTATGAGAATTTAAAACGTTTTTACTTGAATATAGTAAATTCATAATAAATGTTTGAGTTAGATTGAATGAATAATGATATCTGGTGAGTCAAGATAGGTTTTTTTTTGTAGGAGATGTAGCTGATTGATGTAAGCCTTGAGAGGTGATAATTATAAATGAGGAGGAGATGAAATGGAATGGTAAGGAGTAGTCATCCTAATAATGGAAGAATGTAATGTGTGTGGTCAGAGGACAATACAAATATACTTTCATTGTATTATTGGGGAGGTGTTGAGTGATACTACAATATGAGTATATTGGAATGAAATCTTAGCCTTTAAAATCCATGTAAGGGTGTGGTTGATTACTGACAATGAAATGTGGGCAGGGCCTGAGGAGACTGTGCCATGTAGTTTTTAGAAATGCCATATTTTGTGTCTATACTTTCTGTCAATCATGTGGCTAAATAAATACAATTTCATATTTTAAAAATATTTCACTGGGCTAGAAACTTATAGTTCACTAGCTTTGGAAGTTTGTCATATTGCTTTTGATGAGAGTGTGCATGGGCTGCTGTTTAGGGTGGTACTTTCTATCACTATTTTTTTTTGTGTCTTTTAGGATAGTGCTTTGTTTCTGCTGAGTCTTAATCCTTTGTGATTAAATGATGCTGAATAAGTTTATGTCAGCATTCAGCGTAAAGTGGGTGCCTAAGGCTGACTTTAAAACTGTTAGTGTCTGTCCCAAGAGCCAGTACACAGAGCTTCAAATGTGGCACAAATAACCAAATGGAGAATCATAGATTTCTCAGAGGGATGGAAGTTATAAAGGCATTTCATTTAACTCTGTAAACACTCGAGTCTCTCTCTCTCCTTTTTTTATTTGTGCGTATTTTTATTAGCTTAGCAGACTAGTGTTTTAATGTAATGCCTTGTAAATTATTTTAGTAGGATAGTTCAGGGAATTCATAAAGCAGTTACATCTCTCTATCTAATTTCATTCAGGTAACTTGTCCAGGAGTGGTGCTGAAAGACAAGGAGGACATCTATCTTAGCATCTGTGTGTTTGGCCAATACAAAAAGACACAATGTGTCCCAGCCAATTTTCCACTGGTCTTCAATGCCAGAATGGTGTTTGAAAAGGTGAGTTCAAATATCAGATCAAATATTAACAAATAATCAGAATACTTCCAATTTTTAATAAAAGCCCAGAGCACAAATTATTGTTGCTGACTGTATACTTTGATTTCATTCAGAAGGAGATTTGTAACTTAAACTCGGAAGCTTGAAAATAAATATGCATTCTATTATGCAGTGAATCAGTTGCCTCTTTTTCATGATGGATCAGTCTATTTCCAAATTTTGTTAGTGGGCTTTATGTAAGATAGAGCATCTTGAGTATTAAATAATTTTTATAAAAAAAGAGGAGATATTAATAGGTAAAAATAGGTTTTACATTTTTATTTATGGCTATCTCGTGTATTTCTTTCTTGAGTTTCTTTTCTATTTTTCCCCTAAAACTACTGCTTTTAGTTTATTACCAGTCATATTCTTTATTTTTTTGTTTCATTCTTTCCTTCTCTACTTCCCTCCTTCCTTCCCTAACCTCCCATTCCTCCCTCCCTCCTTCCCTTCCCTTCCCTTCCCTTCCCTTCCCTTCCCTTCCCTTCCCTTCCCTTCCCTTCCCTTCCCTCCCCTTCCCCTTCCCCTTTTCCTTCCTTCCTTCCTTCCTTCCTTCCTTCCTTCCTTCCTTCCTTCCTTCCTTCCTACCTTCCCCTTTTTTTCTGCAAGTAATTACCCATGTCCTGCCCTGTTCCATGCAAATATTTGGAGGCACTGGGTAAACAAGACAAATAGCCTCCTTTCTTGGAGCTTTCACTGTAATGGGAGAAACAGACACTAATCAAGTAAACATGAGAATAATATAATTTTAGGTAGTGATAAATGTCATGAAAAGAATAAAGGGAAGACAAGGGGATGGAGAGGGTCTGAGTGTTCAGAGATGGCAGTAACATTTAAGCTGAGCCTGAATTATGAGACAGTTAGCAGTTATTCGAAGGTCTGGAGGAAAAGCATTCTTTTTTTTTTTTTTTTTTAGAATTTTTTTTTTAAGACTTTATTTATTCATGAATGAGAGACACAGACACAGAGAGAGAGAGAGAGGCAGAGACACAGGCAGAGAGAGAAGCAGGCTCCATGCAGGGAGCCTGACATGGGACTCGATCCAGGGTCTCCAGGATCACAACCTGGGCCGAAGGCGGCGCTAAACTGCTGAGCCACCCAGGCTGCCCAGGAAAAGCATTCTAAGCTGAGGAATAGCAAATAGAAAGGCTTCTTGGTGGGAATAAGCTTGATGAATTGGAGGCGCACCAAGAAGGCCAGTATGACCACGGAAACAAATAGCAGGAGGAACTGGAGATGAAGATGAAGCACAGGTGACGTTGGAGAGGGAGCCATAGTCAGCTGTAATGGGTGTTTAATTGTCAGACCCTCCATAGTGATCATGGGAAACAGAGATGAAGTGACAGTCCTCAATAATGTCAGAAATTTCTTTGGGTGGGAAAGGAATATTATGGGAATGAGGGGAAAAACAAAGACTTTTTATGTGTCTGTTCCTTTCATTTCTTCTTTCCCACCCTGCTTCCATCTACATTCTCCCACTATAGGTGTTCCCTGAAGCAGTAGACCCTGGAGATGTGGTTGCACAGCTTGAATGTAAGTTTTTAACTTTTCATTCCTGATTCTAGGACATTTTAGAATTATGATTATTAATCTTGAGTTAGGTAAATTTTTAAAAAAGTTTGCTAAGAATTTTAAAGATCTCAATTGGAGACCTTTTAAGCATTTTTAAAAACATTTTTCAGAATATACCTGGAAATAATAAAATATACATGTGCTGCAGAGAGGCTGGGAGTTTTTCCTTTTTCTGTGTTGGGTCTGTGGAAATCAAAAAGACTTATTTGAACCTTATATTGATTTAGATGATATGAATTGTTTTTGATGTAAAGATAGAGATTCATGTTAGGTGGGGCTTTGCCTTGCAAAGAAGCATATGTCTTTAACCTCAGTGTATTGAAAATTAATAGAGTAAATAATAGAAGATTTAAGGGATGATAGCTTAAAATATATATGATTTACATTTTGTATTGCATCTAATATGTTAATAAATTATTTGAAGTGACATTTTCAAGGCTGTGGATAATAAATTCCTCAAAGTACTAGAAATTAAGTATAAAGAGGTACAACTACTTTTGAGAGCAACAATGCAGAGGTATATACATACGTGGGAATAAGTTATTAAAGCTTCGAGTATGAAATGAAAAGCTCTGTTATTTATCCTTGTAATTAGAGAGGAATCTGAGATCACAGTTTGCTCTAACATTTAGAACTGTGGCTCAAAACACCAACAATATTGGGCATCATCAGTGCTACCTGCCCCCAGTACCCCACTGGGGCTCCATTATTGTAGAAACATGGGACCTGGCACCATGCTGGAATATGAGCATATGGGGAGAAATTGGGCCAGTTTACTATCTAATCTTCATGAATCTTAGAGTTTAATGATTTTTCTCCAGAGAACTCTTTAATGGCCAGTGTCAATATCTTCTTTATTTATTTATTTTTTTATAGTTGTTCTAGCACTTGGTATCCTATCTTTCACTATGGCAGATTAGCTAGGTGGCAATTTGGTGGGTAAATGCCTTTTTATTTTTATTTTTATTTATTTATTTTTTTATAAATGCCTTTTTAATATTCCTTCAACATCTTCAAGATCTGGGAGATTGTGTTGTGTATTTTAGAAGATATGAATTCTAATATCTAAATATCTAATATCTAGATATTGTTTATCTCATAGCTGAATGAGATAATTATTTCATCATTCTGAAATTCTTTTGTTAGAAACATAATTCTTTTTTTTCTGTGTATTTTTTTAAAAAGATTTATTTATTTATTTGAGAGAGAGAGAGTGAGAGAGCATGCAAGTGGGGGAAGGGGCAGAGGGAGAGAATATCCAAGCAGACTCCTGCTGAATGTGGAGCCCCACATGGGGCTCATTCTCACCAACCATGAGGTTAGGACCTGACCTGAAACCAAGAGTTGAATGTTTAACCAACTAAACCACCCAGGTGCCCCTTTATTCTATTTGATTGGAAATTTGGGGGCTGTAAGAAGAGTACTTAGTAGTTATTATTTGGAAACTTTCTTGCCTTGATTCTGATTCAATTTTTCTTTTAGGTCTCTTCTTTTTGGTACCTTTCTCAAACTCATCTTTTTCTACTCTGTCTTATTTATTACTATTCCACTGGCTTTACTTCTCTGGTCTCTTTTTATGTATTTATTTTCTACTTTCTTCTTATATTCTACTCTCCAAATATTTGGCTCATGTGTTCCCTATCTTCTGATGACTTCCACATCAGCCTTTATTTCTAATCTCTCTTGTGAGCTGCAGCCCCCCTTTTCTTTTACTTTTCTTTTCCTTTTAGTTTTGCAGTCTTTCCCTGTCCACTAACCTTATTAATATGAAAAATTAAAAACATACTGAGAGTGGAGAGGATGGGGCAATGAAGCCCAACATATATATTGTCTAGCTTCAACAATTTTCAACATATTATCAATCTTTTCTTTTTTTCTGGATTTTACTTATTTATTCATGACACACACACACACACACACACACACACATAGAGAGAGAGAGAGAGAGGCAGAGACACAGGCACAGAGGGAGAAGCAGGCTCCATGCAGGGAGCCTGATGTGGGACTTGATCCCAGGACTCCAGGATCACACCCTGGGCCAAAGGCAGGCGCTAAACCACTGAGCCACCCAGGGATCACCCATATTATCAATCTTTAAGTAATTGTGGGACTCTTTAAAAGCAAATAATTTACATTATTTTACCACAAATACTCTGGCATGATCTCTGACTGATAAAGACTGAAATACACACACACACACACACACACACACACACACACATACACAACCACTATGCTGATATCATACAATACAATTAATTTTTTAAAAAATATTTATTTGGGATCCCTGGGTGGCGCAGCGGTTTGGCGCCTGCCTTTGGCCCAGGGCGCGATCCTGGAGACCCGGGATCGAATCCCACATCGGGCTCCCGGTGCATGGAGCCTGCTTCTCCCTCTGCCTGTGTCTCTGCCTCTCTGTCTCTCTCTGTGTGACTATCATGAATAAATAAATAAAATCTTAAAAAAAGAAATTTTAAAAAATATTTATTTATTTGAGAGAGAAAGGGATGCTTGGGTGGCTCAGCAGTTGAGCGTCTGCTTTCAGCTCAGGTCGTGATCCCGGAGTCTCAGGATCAGTCCCACATCAGGCCCCCTATGTGGAGCCTACTTTTCCCTCTGCCTATGTCTCTGCCTCTCTCTGTGTGTCTCATGAATAAATAAATAAAATCTTTAAAAAAGAGAGAGAGAGTACAAGTGAAAGGGGCAGAGTGAGAGAGAAAGAGAGAATCTCAAGTGGACTCCATGCTGAGCAGGGAGCCTAAAACAGGGCTCAATCTCAGAACCCTGAGTCCCATGACCTGAATTGAAAATAAGAGTCGGGTGTTTAACTGACAGCACCATCCAGTCACTCCCAAAATTAATAATTTCTTAATAACATCAAATATGTAGTCATTATGAAGATTTCCCTAGTTGTCACCAAAATGTCTTTTTATGGTTGGTTTGCTAAGATCAGAATCCAATCAAGGTGTGGTTCACACTTTGTGTATTGCTGTTTAGCTCCTAAACTTCTTTTTTTCTGTAGTAGTTTCCCTTTCTTTTTTTAAGTTTTTATTTTTAAGTAATCTCCACCCCAATATGAGGCTTGAACCTCCAACCTCAAGATCAAGAAGTCACATGCTCCACTGACTGAGCCAGACAGGCACCCCCTTTAATGCTGTGAACTTGCTAGAAAACCCAAGTCCTTTAGAATATTCTAGAGGGGCACCTGAGGGCTTAGTTGGTAAAGCATCTGCCTTCAGCCCAGGTCATGATCTCAGGGTCATGGGATCGAGCCTGGTCTTGGGTCCCCTGCTCTGCAGGAAATCTGCTTCTTCTACCCCTCTCCCGCTTTCTAATGTCTCTCTATCAAATAAATAAATAAAATCTTCAAAAAATATCCTACAACTTGGATTTGACTGATTGCTTCCTTAAAGGGTGGTTTAAAAAAAAAAAAGGTGGTTTAGCTTGTTTATTACTGTATTATATAAACTGTTAATTAGATCTAGAGATTTGATTGGATTCAGGTTTATTTATTTATTTATTTTTGGTCAAGAATCCTTCACAGTTGATGCTGTGTACTTGTCGTAAAATATCAAATGGCATACGAGTCTGATTGTGTTAAGTTTGGTAATATTAAGATTGATGATTTGGCTCCAGGTAGCACCAGCCTAACTCCTCCATTGCAAAGTTCCTCATCAGTCTTTCCACTGAGTAGCTTTAGCACCCTTTGAGATCCATTTTTTCATTAGGGATTATAAAGTGTGGATTTTCTAATATTGTCACTTTCTATATGTATTAGTAGAGTTCCTCTATAAAAAATTTTCTTTATTAGCAATTTGGTTACCCCAAAACACAATTCTTGTAGGAAAGGCAGAGTCATTCTTCTCTTCTTCCCTTACATTAATAGCTTTAGTGAGGTATAATTTACATATCATAAAATTCACCATTATAACTGTAGTTAAATGATTTCCAGAAAACATATACAGTTGTGAACCATCATCACTATTCAATTTATGATACTGCCGTTATCTGAAAAGTTTCCTGCTGCTTATCTGTAGTCATTCCTTATGCCCACTTCCAGTCCCTAGTAACCACTGGTCTATTTTCTCTCTTTCTTTGCCTTTTCTAGAAATTTCATGTAGATAGATTAATATGCAGTCTTTTGTGTCTGGCTTCTTTCACCACTTTAGAGGTCTATCCATGTTATTCTACGTTTTACTGGTTCATTCCTCTTTATTGACAAATTGGTACTCTATCATATGAAACTGTTTTCCCTTTCCAAAACTCTAAAACATTACCGAGTGAAATTAAAGATCAGCTAAAAAAATGAAATGACACATCATGTTCATATGTCAGAGATTTGATAGTTCATAAAGGCAGTTCTCCTAGAATCTTCTCTGCATTTAGTATTATTTCTATTTTATGGGCGTTTGGATGGACATTTGGATTATTTCTAGTGTTTGGCTAATTGCTGTGAATATATGGATAGAAGCTGGATTGTATGCAATGTATGCGTTTAACTTTTTTTTAAGATTTTATTTATTTGTTTGAGTGAGAGTGAGACAGTAAGAGAACATGAGTGGAGGGGAGTAGGCAAAGGGAGAAGGAGAAGCAGATTCTATGCTGAGCAGAGACTGACACAGGGCTCCATCCCAGGACCCTGGGATCATGACCTGAGCCAGAGGCAGATGCTTAACTGATTGAGCCACCGAGACCCCTTGAAGAATCACTTTTTAATTTCAGTGATATTTCTCTGTTTTCATATTTTCAATTTTACTGATTTTTATTCTAATCTTTATTATTCTTTCTTCTACCTGCTTAGTGCATGCTTTGTTCTTCCTTTCCTAGTTTCTTGAATACAACTTTTATAAGCATTTAAAGCTAAAATTTCTTTCTACATACTGATTTTGCTGCATTTATTGAATTTTGATGTTATTTGTTTCCATTAATTTCAAGATATTGTCTAATTTTTATGTGTGTGTGGTTTCTTCTTTGCTCTTCGGTTTATTTTGAAATATGTTATTTCCAAATATTTTCACATTTCCTACATTTCTTTATGATATTGATTTCTAACTTAATTCTACTGTGGTAAGAGAACATACTTAATAGGATTTTAGTTCTTTTAAATTTACTGAGACATATTTCTATCCTTGATAATATTCCACTTGCCCTTGAATGTGCATTTTGCTGATGTTGGTTGAGATATTCTATATCTATCTATTTCTATTAGGTCAAGTTGGCTGATAATGTTTAAGTCTTCCATATTCTTGCTGATTTTATCTTTCGAGGGGTGAGGGAAGCCTGATTGTTCTATCAATTATAGAGAGAAGGGCATTTGAATGTCCAGCTATAATTATTGAATTTTCTGTTTCTCCTTTCATTTATTTCAGTTTTTGCTTCATATAATGTCCTGGTTATTGATTTCTTACCCCTCAGTTCCAAATTCAATCTTTTTGCCTGCTCTGTGGAAATTGATCTGGTTCCTTCAAATATTTTTTTTTTCCTTAGCTGGCACTGAAGCTTCATGTAGTAGAGGGCCCCGGAGTAAAGTTACAGAGGGAAATGGTTGTGCTTCCTTAGTAGGCTCTTGCATTGAGCCTGGCTTTTTCCAACACAGACTCCTGTGGTGCTTGAGCCTTCCCTGGATCTCAGGTACTGCAGTACAGAGTGGCTGTCCCTGTTGTGTTGTGTATTGTTTGTAGTTTTGTACTGAAGTGCCTCTGGTGAAACACCTCTCTGTGAATAACCTTCCTGGCACCTTACATGGAAGATTGCTAGCCAGTGCCTTAGGCAGATTTCTAGTAAGTGAGCAACTTTTCTCTTTCAATAAGCAAAAGTTGTACCCTCTTGAACAAGTTCTGGATCTCAGCACTGGAGAAGACAGCTAGGGGAAAACTCTTTCTTCTGTGCTCTGAGCCTCAGGAGTGATGGCTGTGGCTTTTGTCTGCTATTCCTATATTCTTTTAAGTTCTCTTTGTGTCCTTACAGCTAGACACTCTTTCATTACTTTAACTCCCATTATAGTTAATAGTTCTTTATATTAAATTTTCCTTTTGTGATTTCTCTCTCCTGATTAGACCCATATTAATGTATTGTATTGTTAAAGCTCTGTTTTAGTTGTTTAGACATTTATAATTGTTATATACTCCTGAATCTTCACCTCATTTATGGGAGTCAGATTTCTGGTACAAAATTGCAGTAGCTTCAGGCCTCATGTCTTCCCTATTCTTAGAATAAGAAGTCTGTGATCCATAATTTTAATAAAGTTTTGAGATTTTTTTCTAATTACAGTTGGGGGAATACAATATGCTGTCTCTTAGCTTATACATGTTGTACTCAGGTTCAAGTGGTGCATGTGTCACCTTTCTAAAAACTACACAGGTCTCTGATAGAGGAGAAGGAAGGGGAACCTGTGGAGCTTTCTCGTAGGTGTCCCCATAGTGAGCCTCCATAGTACCAAACTAACCTTAAACACAAGAGTGATGGTAGAAATGGTAGAAGCAGCTCCTTTAAATAAAATATAAAATTGAACCCAAAGAAGTAAGGCAGACTTTATGTCAATAAAAGCAAAGAGAAGAATTTCAAGTAAGGAAACATTGATATAATCATGGACTTCTCCAGAATTTCCACCTACCAGTGGTATTCTATTGAGATTGTGAATCACATGTATCATTTTCCATTGTGTAACATATATAAAACTCATATGTACTTTTTATCTAAAATCCAATATTATTTAAGATAATGTTATTTAAAAGCAAATTGAGCATGGTCCAATCTCAAGGAGATTCAAGGACCCCCTTAACTGGACAGTCTGGCAAATGGTCAGATCCTTAAGAACCTCAGTTAAGTTGCTTAGAACAGTCTTTGGCACATAATAAACACTTAAAATGTCCGTTGTTTATTATTATTGGTGGTGCTATTAATGTCACTAGTGTTGTTACTAGAAAATTACCCGGTTCCATTTCACACCATATCTGCACCTCTGAGGAATCTGCAGGGGTTTAGAATCACATGAGGTCTAGGGATATATATGATTTATAAATGATATTAAGTGCCAATGATATTAAAAGCCATAATAAGGCAATTTTAAAAAAAGATTTTATTTATTTATTCATAAGAGACACACAAAGAGAGAGAGAGAGGCAGAGACACAGGCAGAGGGAGAAGCAGGCTCCATGCAGGGAGCCTGACGTGGGACTCCATCCCAGGTCTCCATGGTCACACCTTGGGCCAAAGGCGGTGTAAACCGCTGAGCCACCCGGCTGTGCATGGCAATTTTATATTCATAGAGAAGGCATTCTCTTTAGGGAAACTATTTTAATTGTGGAATTACCAGAATAAACTTGGTGATGGCTAAACCTATACCCTGGGAACCATTTTTAGGCAAGAAACAATGAAAGTTTTCTACTTCATAGACTTTATTGAAAGTGTGGATTCTCATCCTTTCTCAGTGAAGGTTTAGATTCTTTTCTACACACATACACACAGAGGATGCTGTTTGAAAAGCTCTCCCTAAAGATATCCATATTGCTTGCTCCCTCACTTCTTTCCAGTCGTTGCTGAAATTTACCCTCCTAATAAGAGGCCTTTTCTCACTGAAGTATCTAAAATAGCACCTTTTGCTCAATATATCAATCTCTACCTATCCCATTTAGAGTTATTATATCTTAAACCCAGGATATTTTGGGTAAAACAGCATGCTTTTAATAGTTTCACCAAGACAACAGGTATAAAAAGGATACTGCTCAGGGAAAATACGAATGAATGGTCCTTCTGTCTTTCTTTGTAGCACTGGTATATTATTTTTTCTTTCAATAATGTGAGAGTTTCATAAGAGCGGAGGTTTTTCCTGTTTTGTTTACTGGTATATCTCATACATATAGCAATACCTGGCACATATTAGGTATCTAATAGACTTAAATAAAATATCATAATGCATCGTAAACCTGTCTCTCATTACTATTTTTATGACTGTTGGAACTCTTTTATTGAGACATAGCAGCTGTTTGTAGTGTCATAATCCTTTGATTAGGAAATGTATTTTGTATTTAAAAATTTGTAATTAATAGCTTCTCTGGCCTCATTCCCTTTAACACTTGGATACAGAGAAGATACGATTTTTATTTATATTGTACTGGATTAGCAGGTGTACCTATTGCTTTTTCTTGCCTGTAGGGAAAAATTGCAGTTTTACGAGCTCCTGCTTCTCAAGCTTCTGGGAATTAGTGCTTAGCTAGTGTCTGGGGTATTAAAATACTTTCAGGTGAAGATTTGAAGGCCAAGAATATATCCTTCAAAGTCTACAAATGGGAGTGTCCCTGCCTCAATCCTCAAGGAGGGCTTGTAGGATTCAGGATTCATATTTTAAATCCATAGTGATGAATACATTCCAACCAATTCATCTTTGTAGTTGTGGCAGGTAAATAGGCATTCTGAGGATATTATTAGAGCAATTGTTCTGGCTGGTGCTGAGGGCTAACAGCATTCTGGCACTCTCAAGGTATTTACTGTAGCTTTTGATTTGCTGTATTTATGTAGGATTTCTGGAGTATTGCAGTGCATTTAACTCTGGAACTTACACTAACAGTACATGTGAAAAATGAGAATTTTTGTAGAGGAATGAGGAAAATTGTCATTATTTAGTTACGAGAAAAAGGGCAACTATAAAATGAGGTTAATTATGCTGTATGTTCCAGTAGATGTAATTACATTAACTTGCTATGTGGTTAGGTTTTCTTTCAATGATTTCAATGTTCTTTCTTCCTGAACTATTTTTGCTAAAATATATTTTGTAAGTATAAAGGAATAGAAGATTGTTCATAGAAACTAGTAAATGCTTTTTCTCAGTAGAAGTTAATCTAGGTTCTTATCATAAGCTATAAATGAAACCTTAGCAGTTACTTTTCAGGCCATTTCTTTACAGCTGGGCAGTTGCGGGTGACAGTGTCACCCTTAGGATTTATTTTGGTACTTCACTTTGTAGGGCAGTTTCTCGTTGAGCAGATGGTAGATTCTCGAGGTAGCTAGTATATTGACACAAAATCTTAAATTTGTTTTCTATTTAAATCCTTTGTTTTTCAACTTTACACTCCTTCTGAGACCATTGATACCTTGAGCAAACCTATTGGAATTACAAACTAACTATATTTGGAAATCTATTTTGTTAAAAAATGCATAATTTTTCTTTCTGCCCTGGAAATGGTTCACAGAAATAATAACTGGCAATACTAAATACTCATGTAATATTTTAATGAAAGTTTTATTGTCCATTTTCCACTTGCATATTTGGCCCCTTTCAGAATCATTCTAGCTAGGGTGGGGTACTTTTGTTTTACTTAGATCCTATCCTTTATGGAAGTATTTTCTTCCTTGGCTTTATTTTTAACGGTTTACTTTTCTTTATGAAGTGATTTTTATTTTTATTTTTATTACTTATTTGAAAAGAAAGTGTCACTTTTTCTTTCAAACTCACCAGTACTGAATTTGCACTGTCCAAAGTAAGGCAAGTTCTTTGAAACAGAAGGGGTAGTGATATTATGCACATGGCTTCAGAACTTTTCACCCAGAGAATTACAAAGCAATTAATTTTATTTTTTTTATTCTGTAGGACTTCCTCTCAGACCAGATGTCTACATTCATACATATATACGTACTTATATAAATACAAACATACAGTAGCTATTAATGTCTTACCTTTTTAACTTTGGTTTTACTTATATTGAAATTATTTTATTGGTTATACAATTGTTATTTTTCCTTATATCATAGTTATATGTAGTCTACAAAGCTTATTACAAAACAGTAGTCCTGTAAATCCCTCTGCTCCATCATTTCCCACTCCCCAGGGACTAGGTTTTATTTTTTTAAAACTTGTTTTTCTTTGTATTACCCATGAATTTCTACACATTTGTATTGCATTTAAAACATTTTGATTTTTTCTTTTAGGCATTATCTCTATTTTCCCTTACTTTTCATACATACTGTGCTTGCCTAGAAAACATATACATGCCCTTTTGCTGTCTTTCTCTTCTCTTAATACAGTTGTATCACACTTTTGGTTTATGTTATGGCCATGTAAAAAGTATTTTTAGCTGAACCATGTGGTGAATATATTACGGTTACTTTTCTTGGCAAGAATTCTGTTTTCACTTGAATTAATATTTTCTTCCCTTTGCTTGGCTTTGTAGTTTATTTTATTTTTTGAGTTTTTGCTTAACTTAACCCAGTTCTCTCTCAGATATTTAAATTATTTTCTCAAAGTTTAATGTTATTTCACTTATAAGCCATTTTATTTTGCCTGCATGCCTAAAATATTTTTTTTTATCTTTAAACTCTAGTGGTTTTGAATATGTCCTGAAGTTATTTTGTATGGCTTTGGATTCTTCAGTATTGTGTGTGCTTTCTCATCTGTAGTTTGTAATCTGTTTTCAATCTTGCAAAGCTTCCTGCATTGTACTATTTAGTGTTTATTTTTTTTACTTTGCCTTAGTTTTCTTCATCGGGGTCTGCTCTTAAAGTATGTTGGGTTTTTTTTTTTGTGTTTAGTATTTGTTATTTTCTCTCATTTAAAAATATTTTTTTGATCTCTTTGATTAAAACAAATCTCCTTTTTATTTCCTTCAAGGTTTTTGTCTGTTGTTTTTTTATTTGCTTTTGTTTTAATGTTTATTTCTGAAATGATTTCCTCTATTTCTACTTCCTTCCTGAGTTATGCAATCTCACTTTGTTGTTTTTCTGACTTTGATTTATGTTGCTCTTCAATATCTTGTATTAACTTTTAAAATTTTCAAGTTAGTAGATTATGGTTGTGATCTCTTTTCAAGTGTCTTTTGGCTTCTTTCATTGTAGGAATTTTTTTCTTTTGCTTACTATTATTTTTTTTACACAAGAACCTGGTATATATTTGACCTTTATCCTTTTCTTTGTTCATTCTTAATTGAATTTAGTTTTTTCCTGAATGTTTAGAAGGAAGCATGATTAAGGATAACTTTTTTAAAGCCTCACTGAGTTCTTCTGTAGTGTTCAGCGAATATCATGGCTTGCCTTTGGCGATTTTCTGCCTTTGTTTTGTTCTACTTGTGTTCATCTATTTTTCTCTGGTTTTTCTTTTTCTATTTTTAAAAAATCCTGTTTATTTGTATTCTATTCTCTACAGTTTCTCCTAGTTTCTTGGGATTTCTCCTACCTGATCACCCTGGGTGATCAGTTTCTCTAGTTTTTACAGGTTACCAGACTACTGCCTTGGGAACTTAACCTTAAATCTTTTGAACTGACCTGCTATTGAAATGGGCAAACATTCACCCAATTTCAACTGCTTTTCTCAAATTGACCTGTGCTTCCTAGTGAGCACCTTTTGGCTGTTATGGGGTTCTCTTCCTAGATCCTTTAGCTAACCCTTTACTTCCTTCTGCTTTCCTGCATAGATAGATGCTGGTATCTATGGGTTTTGTGACTGTGAGTGGTTTGTAGAGAAGTCTTATCACCTTATTATAAATGTTGCCCATAGGTTTATGGTTTTGCTATGTAGTAGCTGTGTCTGTTTTCATGAAGGGATTTGGGGAGACAAACTGCTGCTTCTACTTTTATTTTCTGTTTTGTGTTTTTGCTTCTGCCTTTCATAATATCTGACATATTAGAGAGTGTCACCGAATTATTGGCCATCCGTTCATATTTAAGAGCAGAAAAATAATATGCTTTTAGAAATTATGTACCAAAGATGTCTGGCACTCCTATTTGCTAAATCTGTTGGGGGTTCCTCCTGAATGGAGATTGTCAATATGGACCTTCTAGGAGGGTGATTCCTCTGGGCTATCTTATTGGAAAACTTAGGATGTCCTTACCTTTTTAATGTCTTTTTTCTTCAGCCAGTCATATTCAATAGAAAAATCGGTCATATCTTCTTTCTATAGGCTATAAACTTGGCTGCTATTGATTTTTAGAACCTGGGGGAAGAGGAAGCTATGGTAAAGTATCAGTATAGCCCAGACTCTTTATCTGTTTTCATATAGTATCCCTGCTATTAACTGTTTCTGCTGTTTCCATTCCAAGGACAAAAATGCTGAGGATGACTACTCTTCCCTCATCTCATCTCCCCTCCCTCCCCTTCTCCCTCCCTTTCACCTTCTTCTCCCTGTCCCACCCTCTCTGGAGAATAAACTTCCAGTCACCTGCCTGGGTATGGGGAAAGACAGTTTTCTAGCAAAGTAAACTGGGAGAAGGAGCTGGGGTTTTTAACTGCTTCTTAAACTTTCAACTGCTGTGGCTTTTAGCCCCACTGATTCTGTTATTTCCAGAGGTACCTGGCCCCACCAATTACTAAATCTGTTAGAAATTCCTGACTATAATATGGGTTGCTTCTAAGCTTTCCTGTCTATTAGCTTAAGATCCTTTCTCCTGCTAACTCAGTTGCCAATTCTGTTCAAATTGTTTCCTCTCAGGTTTTGCCTTTGAGTGTGTGTGTGTGTGTGTGTTTAATCCTTTTTTTTTTTATTTAGTGAGGGCTCAGAAGGGAACATAGCTAATGCATATATTTAACCCACTGTGTTTAACTCAAGCATTTGTTTATAGCTCATTGAAATATTACAGTGTGAACACCTGTGTAACCAGAACCTAGTCAAGAAATAGAGCATTGCTAGAACTTCAGAAAGCCTTCCATATACCCCCTTCTAATGCTGGCTTTTTTTGCTCAGCATTTTGCTTAAGAAATTTATCTGTGTTATTGTTAGCAAGCCATCCATTCATTTTTATTGCTGTATAGTATTTCATTATGTGACTGTACTCCAGTTTATGTATTCTATTATTTATGGAGATGGATGGACATTTAAGTTACTTCTAGTTTTTGCTATTAGGAATAAATTGCTCTGAACATTACTGATTACGTGATGTGGTGCTCATGCACATGCATTCCTATTATGTATGTACATAGAAGTGGAATTGTTAACTCTCAGGGTCAACATTTCCTGTTGCTCTACCAGAAGACACTCTGCCATTGATAAAGTTGTTCTCCACATCCTTACCGACTCCTGGCATTGCCAGACTTTTTCATTTTAGTCATTGTGATGGGTGAAGAGTGGTTTTATTTGGCATTTCCCTGAAGACAAATCAGGTAGACCAATTCTTCATATGTTTATCAATCTTTTTGGATGTCTTTTAATGTGTGTGAAATTATTTTTGCTCACTTCTCTATCAGACTGTTACTTTCTCATTAATTTGTAGGAATTTTCTATATTTTCTAGTTATAAACCCAGTGATATGCGTTGCAGATGTCTTCTCTCACCCTGTGGCTTGCATTTTTTACCTATTAGTGATTTTTGTTCTTTTGATGAACAGTTGTATCTAATATAGTCTAATTTAATAATGTAGTTTGATTAATTAATCTTTTTTATACTTAGTGCTTTTTTTGATCATTTTTAGAATTCTTTCCCTACCCTAAGTTATGAATAGATTCTTCTGTATAATTTAAAATCCTTATTCCTTTACTTGTTACATTTAGGTTTATAATTCACCTGGACTTCATTTTTTTATATGGTATAAAGTAGGAATAAAATTTCATTTATTTATTTGTTTGTTTATTTATTTATTTAATTTTTAAGAAGATTTTAT
Source organism: Vulpes vulpes (assembly GCF_048418805.1). Taxonomy (NCBI): domain Eukaryota; kingdom Metazoa; phylum Chordata; class Mammalia; order Carnivora; family Canidae; genus Vulpes; species Vulpes vulpes. Next base: position 50,348,262 of record NC_132789.1, read on the forward strand.
TTATTTATTCATGAGACACAGAGAGAGAGAGAGGTAGAGACATAGGCAGAGGGAGAAGCAGGCTCCATGCAGGGAGCCTGTTGTGGGACTCGATCCCGGGTCTCCAGGATCACACCCCAAGCCGAAGATGGCACTAAACTGCTGAGCCACCGGGGCTGCCCCTCATTTTTATTTTATGTGAATCTGTGTGTGTAATACAATTTGATGAAAAGACTTTTCTTATTCTCATCACTCTGTAATGTTAGTTTGTCTTAAGTTAAGTGCCTACATACATGCGAATTTTTTTATAGGGCCTCTGGTCTGTTTCATGGGTCTGTCTGTCCGTCCTTGTATAAATACTACACTTTCTTAATCACTGTGGTTTCAGTTTTCATATCTGGTCATTTGAACCCTTCAGGTTTATAATATTTGAAAATTGTCTTAGCTATACTTTGTATCAAGTATCTAACATGTACTAATTTTAACCCTGTGGACTCATCAGTGATTAGTCACATTTGTATATAATCATCATTTACCAAGACATAGGGTATTTCTTTTTTTTTTTTAATTTTTATTTATTTATGATAGTCACACACACACACACACACACACACACACACACACAGAGGCAGAGACATAGGCAGAGGGAGAAGCAGGCTCCATGCACCGGGAGCCCGACATGGGATTTGATCCCGGGTCTCCAGGATCATGCCCTGGGCCAAAGGCAGGCACTAAACCGCTGCGCCACCCAGGGATCCCGACATAGGGTATTTCTATTGCCCAAAAAGGTTTCCTTGTGCCTCTACCAGTCAGTACCTCAAGATAATCACTATTCTGACTTCTATCAACATTGATTATTTTTGTCTATTCTTGACCTTCAAATAAATTAAATCATAGAATATGCATTCCTTTGAGAGCACCTGGGTGGCTTGGTGTGTTAAACATCTGCCTTTGGCTTGGGTCATGATCCCAGGGTACTGGGGATGGAGCCCTGGATCAGGCTCTCTGCTCAGTGGGGAGTCTGCTTCTCCCTCTTCTGCTCCCTGTACTTGTGTTCTCTCTCTCTGTCTTTCTTTCTCTGTCAAATGAATACATAAAATCTTAAAAAAAAAAAAGTATATGTATTCCTTTGCTTGTGGCTCATGTCCATGACAATCATCAGTGTTATTGTGTTTCAGTAAACTATTTCTTTTATTGCTCTTTGGTATTCCACTGTATGAATATAATTGATTCATTTTCCTGTTGATGAGCATTGTTTTTAGTCTTGGATTATTATGAATAAAACTACTATGGATATTTTTATAAATATTTTGTTAGTATATACTCAGTTTTCTTGGTATATTCTTATGAGTAGAACTTCTGGGTCATAGAGTAGGTATATGATTAGCTTTAGTTAATAGCACTTTAACAGTTTCCTAAAAATAACTGTATCTATTCCTTGTTGTTTGGGGTACTGGACATTGTATGTGAACAATTATAGAAACAACTGAGGCCATGGCATTGTGCTCTTTCTCTCCAGATAGGTTCTGTTTGCTTTTATTTGCCTATTCTAGGCTGCTGGGAGCATGAGCAGTCCTTAATCATATCTGTCTGATGTCACAGAGTTAGGCCTTTAGAAGCCAGGTTATTTCTAGTTCATCTTTATTCCTGGACCTTTTAGGGGCTAAGGTATGGAGAATTTATGAAAATCTCTCCATGTTGGTAGGCTCTGCAGTCATATTTTGCTTTTAGGTCTATGAGACCATCAAGATCTCAGCTAAATTTATCAATCTTTCATTTGTCTTTTCTGGAATTAGCAGATGCCCTTAGAGAGAAAACAATTCCAATGTCTGGCTCATCCTTCTGGCTTTTTCTTTTTCTCTAGGATTTTGGTCTTGTAATTCTTTAATGCTTTATTTGTTTCTCTGTGCCTTCAAGTAGATTTTTAAAAATAATTTGACCAGATTTTTTTAATCTTCTTAGCAGGATGATTGGTCTGCTTTGTATAAGTTGCCATTATCAGAAGCAGAAATCTGTTCCCCATTAATATCCTTTCTACTCTCATGCTGTCTCTGTGTATTCTCCAATTCCTTTTTCCCTCCATTATGTCTATTATGAGTATCTATTATTTGGTTGAGATTGCATAGTTAGTTATTACAGCTTTCTGTAATCTGTAGTTTCATTTGATACATTCCTACTCACACATGTTTAGTTTTATAGATGAACTTAGAAACATGTTTCAAGGTTTAAGATAAATCTCTTTGAATTTTAATTATACTTTGGAAGAATTGGCATTTTTACTTTATTCATTCTTCCCATTTAGATATGTAATGTTTATTGACTTTTTTTTTTAAAAAGATTTTATTTATTTATTCATGAGAGACACAGAGAGAGGCAGAGACATAGGCAGAGGGAGAAGTAGGCTCCCTGAAGGGAGCCTGATGCGAGACTTGATCCCAGGACTCTGGAACCATGACCTGAGCCGGCGGCAGATGCTCAACCACGGAGCCATTCAGGTGTCCCCAGTGTTTATTGACTTATTTAAATTATTTTTCTTTCTATCTATTACTAAGGTTTTGGAGTATGTATGGGCACACACATGTGTGTGTTTGTGTGTGCTTGCCATGTAGTTCTTATGTTTATTTCTGTTATATATTCTGTGGCTTTGGAGAATAAAGCTCTTCACCAATTTTCTTTTCTTTTTTCCTTTCCTTTGTGTGTGTGTATGTGTGGTTGTTATATAGAAAAGTGATCAAAAAGATATTTATTTCATTTCCAGTCATTTTGCTGAACTTTCATACTGAATCTGATGTCTTTTGAGTCTGTTTAAAATATTTATTCATGATTCATTTAAATATATATTAAAATATTGTTAATTTGCTTTGTAATCAGAGCACATGGCCTCTAATACTACTGCTTCTTAGAATTTACTGATGTTTTCCCTGGGCATCTACATAGGGATCAAATAAAAACATGGCATGGCTGCTTAAAAAGTTATGTTCTCTTTGTGTTGGCTACAACATTTGAAACTTTATCTTATTTTATTTCATTATGCCAGATATCACATCAAGGCTGATATAGAGGAGATTCTTAACAAATGTATATTCCTGGGTCATAGCTACCTACCACTTGCCTTCCTGGCTTTTATTCTAGGTGAGTTTGGTGTTGCTGATTGAGTCTCATGACCTTCAGATTGGTGGCAACATAAGTTGCTTCTCAGTGCTACCTTTCAGTCTTTACTTGTCTAATTTCTCTTATAGGATATTCTAAGGATATTCATTTCTCCTATCAGATGTCTCTTGTTTAAACTCTAAGCTTCTTCAGATGAACAGATGACTCTACTTCCTACTTTGCCAACCAAAATTGAGGCTATAGTAGTGATCCACCTTCATCTACTGGAATCTTGTCCTAAAAGTCACTTATATTATTACCTCTTTTAATCTAATTTATCCTGGTATTAGAACAGAGTTTCTTTATTCTGCGCAAGATTTTTCTGTCTTCTTGTCCCCTTTAACTATCTCCTTATGCCATCTCTAATATCTTGGTCATTAGGGTTTTTTTTTTTGAAGATTTATTTATTTATTAAAGAGAGAGTGCACAGACAATCACATGTGAGCAGACGGGGGATGGGGAAAATGGAGAGGGTGAGAGAAACTCAGGCAGACTCCATGCTGAGTGTAGAACCTGTCTTAGGGCTCAATCTTAAAACCCTAAGATCACAGCCTGAGCTGAAACCAAGAGTCAGCGCTTAACTCACTGGGCCACCCAGGTGCCCTTTGGTCATTAGTTTTTTTTTATTCCTCCTGTATCTTCAACTTCTTTCTTGTTGTGAACCCTTACCCTGTATAAACATACTATATATTCCAATCTTAGAAAGAAATATTCCCTGAATTCATCCTCATCCCCATCTAGCTACTGTCCTATTCTTTATTTTACTCCTCATTCAAAATACAGCTTCCTCACCTAACATTTATTTTGTAAATCTCAACTTTCTAGTTCCAGTAGGCTGTTAATGAAAACAGCACTGGCTTTGAAGATAGTTAGAGCTGAGCTCAAATCTCAGCTTAGGAACTTAAGATCTTTGGAAACCTTAACCTTTAGGCTCTGTGTCTTATCTGTAAGAAGAACACTGGCTTATTCAGGTTGTTTTGAAGATTTGTGAGCTCATTGGAGCTCAGTACTGGCAAACAAGAATCCTCTAGATGGTAGTAAATAATACTGTTACTGGACTACCCATATCTTTTTTTTTAAAAGATGTATTTTCTGGTTTGTAATCATGTTTTTCTAGCAGTTGAGGTTGTAGAATAAATGACCTCAGGAAAATATAGTGTTGGTATCTATAGGAAATTAAGACACTGAGCTTATTCTAGGCTTGTTTAATGTATTTGATTTCTAACAAAATTTCATTTTATTTTGTAGAAGACAGGGCATTTCTTGGTGGGCAAGTATTTTTTTTTTTTAGGTTTTTTTTTCATTTTTTTCGGTATATATTTTTTATTGGAGTTCAATATGCCGAATATAGCATAACACCCAGTGCCCATCCTATCATGTACTCCCCTCAGTGCCCATCACCCAGTCACCCCAACCCCCTGCCCACCTCCCTTTCTACTACCCCTTATTCGTTTCCCAGACTTAGGAGTCTCTCGTGTTCTGTCTCCCTCACTGATATTTCCCATTCATTTTCTCTCCTCTTTATTCCCTTTCGCTATTTCTTATATTCCCCAAATGAATGAGACCATATAATGTTTATCCTTCTCTGATTGACTTACTTCACTCAGCATAATACCCTCTAGTTCCATCCACATTGAAGCAAATGGTGGGTATTTGTCATTTCTAATGGCTGAGTAATATTCCATTGTATACATAGACCACATCTTCTTTATCCATTCGTCTTTCAATGGACACCGAGGCCCCTTCCACAGTTTGGCTATTGTGGACATTGCTGCTATGAACATTGGGGTGCGAGTATTCTGGTGTTTCATTGCATCTGTATCTTTGGGGTAAATCCCCAGCAGTGCAGTTGCTGGGTCATAGGGCAGGTCTATTTTTAACTCTTTGAGGAACCTCCACACAGTTTTCCAGAGTGGCTGCACCAGTTCACATTCCCACCAACAGTGCAAGAGGGTTCCCCTTTCTCCGCATCCTCTCCAACATTTGTGGTTTCCTGCCTTGTTAATTTTCCCCATTCTCACTGGTGTGAGGTGGTATCTCATTGTGGTTTTGATTTGTATTTCTCTGATGGCAAGTGGTGTGGAGCATTTTCTCATGTGCTTGTTGGCCATGTCCATGTCTTCCTCTGTGAGATTTCTCTTCATGTCTTTTGCCCATTTCATGATTGGATTGTTTGTTTCTTTGCTGTTGAGTTTAATAAGTTCTTTACAGATCTTGGATACTAGCCCTTTATCTGATAGGTCATTTGCAAATATCTTCTCCCTTTCTGTAGGTTGTCTTTTAGTTTTGTGGACTGTTTCTTTGGCTGTGCAGAAGCTTTTTATCTTGATGAAGTCCCAATAATTCATTTTTGCTTTTGTTTCCCTTGCCTTCATAGATGTATCTTGCAAGAAGTTGCTGTGGCCAAGTTTCAAAAGGGTGTTGCCTGTGTTCTCTTCTAGGATTTTGATGGATTCTTGTCTCACATTTATATCTTTCATCCATTTTGAGTTTATCTTTGTGTCTGGTGTAAGAGAATGGTCTAGTTTCTTCTTCTGCATGTGGCTGTCCAATTTTCCCAGCACCATTTGTTGAAGAGACTGTCCTTTTTCCAGTGGATAGTCTTTCCTGCTTTGTCGAATATTAGTTGGCCATAGAGTTGAGGGCCCATTTCTGGATTTTCTATTCTGTTCCATTGATCTATATGTCTGTTTTTGTGGCAGTATTGGTGGTCAAGTACTAAATTATTTTAAGTGTAATCAAGTTTCTTAAAAGCCTCACTCCTATTTCAGTACTGTATTTAGCATTAATCCTTTTCTCTTCTTCCATCTATTGGTAATGGGATGAGAAACAGCCTGGTGTATTCACAGAATGTGATTCAAAAGCTAATAGAAAAGTCTTCTTAAGCAAAAGTTGCTTATCCACTGGTTTATGATAAGAACTGAATTTTTTTTTTTAGCTTTTTGTTTGCCTGTGCAGACTCTGTCACTATGCAAGAATATAGGGAATTCAGAAATAAATAAAATATAGCCCCATTTTAGTAAAAGAATCAGACATGTAAATAAATAATCAGAATCTTTGCATAAGTGTACTGAATTTGAGGAGATCCAAGAACTGTTGTATGAGGAATTCACATGGAAGTTGATATTGCTCAAAATTATGACAAAGTTCTGTGTTTGAAGGGAATGTAAGCCTGTTTCATCCTCAGTGAAAAGTGGGAGGGACTTTGAGGTTTAGAGACTGTAATAAGAAAGAGGATGAACAGTTGATAAAATGAGATGGCATAAGATGTGCTATCTTCTTGGTAAGAATCCTCTTCTAAAAAATAGTGTTTTTTTTTCCAGTTTTGTTGGAAAATAATTGGCATATGTCATTGTGTTAGTTTAAGGTATACAGTATGATGGTTTGGCTTACATATATTGTGAAATGATTGCCATGATAGGTTTATTTCTTTATTTATTTTAGAGAGACAGTGTGTGTGTGTGCACAAGTGCATGGTGGAGAGGGGCAGAGGGAGGTGGGGGAAGAATCTTAAGCAGACACTGTGCTTAGCTCAGAATGGGAGGGGCTTTGATCCAACGTCCCTGAGATCACCAACTAAGGAAAACCAAGGGTTGGCTACTTAACCAATTGCACCACCCAGGTGTCCCTACCATGGTAGGTTTTGTTAGCATCCATCTTTCATATAGATACAATATAAAGAAAAGGACAGAAAATTTCTCTTGTGATGAGAACTCCTAGGATTTATTCTCTCAACAGTATCCTTGCATGTCATACAGCAGTGGTAATAGTAGTCATCATTTGTACATCACATCCCCAGGACTTATCTTATAACTGGAAATTTCTACTTTTTGACCACCTTCCTTCCAATTTCTCTTTCCTCTACCACCTGTTTCTGTTAACCACAGATATGATCTCTTTTTCTGTGAGTTTGGTGGTGTTTTTTTGTTTTGGTTTTTCTTAATTCCATATATAAGTGAGATTACATAGTATTTATCTTTCTCTGTCTGACTTATTTAACTTGGCATAATGCCTTCAGTCTCTATTCATGTCATTCCAAATGGTAGAATTTCTTCTTTTTTTTATGGGTGAACAATGTTTCATTGCATAATTTCTGTAGATTTGATGGAAAAAGCAGAAGCAAAACAGTGTAATGGGAGTTTTCACAGTGATGTTTTTGGAGCACACAACTTTCTTTAATCAAATATACTTTTTAAAAAAGTATTTTTAAAAAACTTTTTATTAAGAGAAAATTTAGTAAATATACACAAGTAGACAAAAGAGAGTAATGAACACCCCTGACCTATCACTCAGTTCAGTAGTAATCAGCTCATGACTAATGTTGTTTTATTTCTATCTCCCCCTTCTTTTAGAATATTTTGAAGTAAGTCATGTTTTTTAGAACATTACTTTTTATTTTATATTATTTTGAAGTAAATCTCAGACATCATCTGCTTTTATCTATAGATACCAATATCTGAAATGTAGGGTTTGGGTAGATAGCCTGTTATTTTTTTTTTTTTAATCAAGTTTTGGTATCAAGGTTTTGCTGGGCTTATAAAGCAAATTGAGAAGTGTTCTCTCTTTTATGGTCCTTGAAGGAGTATGCATAATTGACACTAATTTCTTCCTTAGAAGTTTGAAAGTGAAGTCACTGGCTTATTATTTTGTTATTGCTGTTGTTGTTGTTAGATTTTAAATAACAGATTGTGATCTACACACATGCATATGTATATACATATACATATACATATATATATATGGTTTTTATATATAGAAACCATTTAGTTTTTTCTATGTCTATATAGGTTTTAAGTTTTCTTTTGATGGAATTTTGCTTTTTTTTAAGTAAATCAGATTATTTTGAACTAAATGTCAAGATTGGACCAGATATGGATATCTAAAATAAAGGAATATTACATCACACCAAAAAATACCAATTTCTTATTATCATCAAATATCCACTCAGTTCACATTTCCCCAATTATACTATAATTGTTTAATCATTTTTGTTTGAATTATGATTCAGATTAGGTACCTTCAATTTAGTAACATGAATGTATTCTTAATGTCTTGTTAGAATTTTTAAATACCTCTCTCTCTTTTTGTTCCTCATATTAGTGATTTGTGTGTTCTCTCTTTTCTCTTAACCAGTGTTACCATGCATTCCTCAGTTGGTGCATTGAACCTTTTATTATCTTGATGCTTTTCTTTGAAGATTTATTTCTTTTTAATAGTGCAGCCAAGCCAGTAGTTTTTTTAGTTTTCATATGCTACATCTTTGTTTATGTTTTTGCTTTCTATCTTTATATATCCTTATATTTTACATGTATGTCTTATAAGCAGATTTGAAAAGAGTTTTCTTTCTTTAAAAATTCAATTTGTCTTTTAATTGGTTGATTTAGACTTTTTCTTATAATGTATGTTATAATCATAGAAACCAGAAATGGGTGAGTAGTTATTAGGGGTTAGAGATAGGTTTGGGTAGGGAGGAAGGTGTGGCTACAATCTTGACATAAGACATCATGTGATGCACTCCTTCTGTATCTTGACTGTGGTAGTGAATAAACAAACCTGCACGTATGATAGAAGTGTATAGAACTAAATATGGACACATACACACTCACAGAAATGAGTACAGGTAAAGCTGGAGGAATCTAAATAAAACCAGTAGATTGTATCAGTGTCATGGAAGTTGTGATATATTTTACTATAGGAAGTCCCCTCTTATCTGGGGTATTGTTTCCATGGTTTCAGTTACCTACAGTCTAGTAGCAGATGATCCTTCTTCTGCCTAACACTATCATTCACTTCACTTCAATAGTAGCCTAACAGTTGTTCATCTCATTGAATTTTATCACCTCACATCATCTCACACCATCTCAAGAAGAAGGATGAATACAGTACAATAAGATATTTTGAGAGAGGGAGAAAGGCCACATTCATATAACTTTAAGTATATTGTTATAGTTTTTCTATTTTATTATTAATCTTTTTCTACACGTAATTTATAAATTAAACTTTATCATAGGTATAGGAAAAAACATAGTAAATACAGGGATCAGTGGTATCCATGATTATAGGTACCTACTGGGTCTTGGAACATGTCCCGTATGGCTAAGGGGGGACTATGGTATATTTTTGCATTGGGAGAAGATGGGTAAAAAATATATGCAATCTCCCCATCTTGCTTCTTCCTGCATGTGAATCCTCATCTCAAAAAGTCTAAGTAAAAAAATGTATTTACTGATATAATAGGTTTAAATTTACCATCCCACTATTTACTTTTTATTTGTTCTGATTGTTGAATATTAGTGTTCTTTTTTCTTCTATTTTTTGCTCTTTCATTTCTACTCCTTAATGAACCTGGAGGTGCATGTTCTTTGCCGTTTTGGCTTTTTTAGTGGTTACCAGAGTCATGACAGAAGGCAGGCTTCACTTACCTCTAATAGATGTATTTTTATTTTTACCTTTTTTAGGACGTGGAGAAGCTTACAAATACTTGACTTCATTTATATCCCTTCTATATTTTATGTGTTGTTTTTTTTTGTCCTGTGTTTTAAGTTAGTATGCTGTTAAACTACACAAAATTTTACTGTTCTTCTATCAGCATCATCGTTTGACTTTACAACCATATTTTACCTTTTTGGTTGTTCTTTATTTCCTTTCATTTTTGAGCTTCTTTCTCAGTTTATTGCTTTTTTCTGAAGAAATTTCTTTCACAGTTTCTTTCTCAGTGGTCTTTTGGCGATAAATTATCTTGATTTTTTATTTATTTGAAAATGTCGGGATCCCTGGGTGGCGCAGCGGTTTGGCGCCTGCCTTTGGCCCAGGGCGCGATCCTGGAGACCCGGGATCGAATCCCACATCAGGCTCCCGGTGAATGGAGCCTGCTTCTCCCTCCGCCTGTGTCTCTGCCTCTCTCTCTCTCTCTGTGACTATCATAAATAAATAAAAAATTAAAAAAAAAAAAGAAAATGTCCTTATTTTGTCTTAATTTTTGAAGGATTTTTTTTGCTGAACTTGGGGTTATTGCTTTCTATATCCTATTGGGATTATGCTATCCTATTGTCTTCTTATTTCCTCACTTTCTGTTGAGAAATCCTTTATCAATTTCATTCTTTTATTTCATTAAAGGTAGTCTATCATTTTCCACTGGCTTCTTTTAACATCTTCTCTTACACTTTTTTTCCCTGTAGATTTACTTGGATGTGCCCAACTCTGTATATATGTATGTGTCTGTATATTTTAAAATATATTCTGCTTGATGTTTGTATCTTGATCATCTTCTTCAAAAAAATTCTCAGGCATTAATCTTTTAAATAATTGCTTTTGTTCTTTTCTGTTCTTTCCTTTTGCATATCCAATTACACATTGTTAGTGCACCTTTTCCTGTATCATTTTTTTCCTCTTTTTTATGTTCTCTATCCTTTTGGCTTTCTGTGCTTTTCTCAAAATGTTTACTTTTGTCTTCTAATTCCATAGATCTCTCCAGAGTCATTTATAATCTGCTGATAAATCTACCTGTTATGGGTTTTTTTGTTGTTGTTGCTATTTTACTTTTCAGTTAAAAATTTTCCCTTTGGTTCTTTATAATAGTTTCTCATTCTAACATTCTCAACTTTGTGTTTTATTTTGTTGAACCTGTTAGGCATATTTTAAGTCCCAGTCTGATAACTAAGTTTTCTGGATCTCCTGTTTCCCTGTTTTTATTGTCTTATTTTTCTTATTTTTTTATCTCACTTTTCATTTTTATGTGTACTTGGTCAGTTTTCATTGATTGTCAAACTTTCAATGTAAAAGTTTTTGAAATAATTTGAAAACTCAGATGATGATATTTTCTTTTAGAAAAAGTTTGTGATTGTTTTAGCAGATTTCTAGGGGGTACCAGCAATTCAGGATCACTTTAATTCAGACAGTATTTGGGATGATTCAAATTTAGCCCTTAGTTCCTAGTTGGCTGTTTTAGTTCATTTGGGTTGCTATAACAAAATACTGTAGACTAAGTGGCTTACAAACTATAAAAGTTTATTTCTTACAGTTCTGGAGGCTGAGAAGTCTCAGATCAAGGTGAGCAGATTTAGTGTTTTGGTGAGGGTTCCCTTTCTGTTAATAGATAGTCATCTCTGTCAATGTCCTCTTGTGACAGGAGCAAGGAAGCTCTCCGGCGTCTCTTTTATAATGGTACTAATCTCATTCTGAGGGGTTTGCCCTACTTCCCTCCCAAAGGCCCCAACTCCAAATATCACATTGGGAGTTAGGATTTCAACATATGAATTTTGGAAGGAATTCAAACATTCATTATATAGCATTGGCTATCCATTTTTACTTTACTCTTTTATAGTTTATCTTTTCAAGATCCAGTCTTAAAGCCTAGCCAGTTTATCAGGCCATTGTCTCTCTCTCTTTTTTTTTTTTAAAGACTGGCAGTCTTATTTATTTATTTATTTATTTATTTATTTATTTATTTATTTATGAATGATAGTCACACAGAGAGAGAGAGGCAGAGACACAGGCAGAGGGAGAAGCAGGCTCCATGCATCGGGAGCCCGATGTGGGATTCGATCCCGGGTCTCCAGGATCGCGCCCTGGGCCAAAGGTAGGCGCCTAACCGCTGCGCCACCCAGGGATCCCAGGCCATTGTCTCTTAACCAGCAGACGTCCCCTCCTATCTTTCTCCAAGGCCATGATACTCCAATTTTTGGTCCTTTATTTCATGAATTTATCAAAAGCTCTGTTCAGCTTCTTAGTCCCTAGGCTACCTCTTTCAAGACTGTCAGATTCCAAAAAGAAAAGCAGCCTCAAATGCCAGGCTTTTTCTCTGTATTTCCTTCTTATACTGAGTTTCAGACTTATAATTTTTTTTACTACTTTGTTATGTCTCTCCTGCTTTCATTGTTTACCTTTTCAAGTTGATTTTTGCAGAGCGGTTGTTTTCAAACACCTAATCTCTCAGATTACTTTGCTGTGTTCTATTTAGGGCCTTTGTATAACCCATTCCTCCTGCTTGAAAAAAAAACTCTACTGCCCCAGCTATAGATCAGATCCTAAAGAGCTCTTCCTTAGGCTTCTCTAATTCCCTGCTTAGATTAGGTCTTGTTAATATAGTTTTTTATAGCACTACCTGCTGTGCCTTCATTGCACCTGTAGTTTGTAGTTATAATTTATTTGTGTGTTTATTTCCTGTGATGTCTATATTCTCAATGGAGTGTAAAGTTCTTGAGGAAAAGGGCTATAGCATTTTTTTTCTTATTATAAATTATAATCTATAAGAAATACTAAATATATTTAAAAAAAAACAAAAAAAAAGAAATACTAAATATTTCTTCATATATTAGACATACAAATATTGGTTTAAATGATTGTGCCTTTTTCTTGAGTCCTAGAAGGGGAAACAAGATGCATTTCATCTTTTATTCTTATTTTTGTAAGTGTATTATAAAATATTTCAAACATATTAAAAGTATAGGAGTTTTATGATATCCCAGCTGTCCTCATAGCTCCGCTTAAGAAATAAGACATAATTTATATTTATAAAGATATACAGAGAGCCCAGAAATAGACTCTCATAAATATAATCAACTGACTTCGACAAAGGAGCAAGGCAATACAGTGGAACAAAGTTAGAGTTTTTTCAAAAAATGGTGCCAGAAAATTTAGACAACCAAATGTGAAAAAAAAAAAAAAAGAATCTAGATACAGACCATACACCCTTCAAAAAAATTAACTCAAAATGGATCATAGGCATAACTGTGCCATAACTTTTATTTCCAAACCATAAAACTGTTTGGAAATAAAATAAGAAGAAACATAGATGACCCTGAGTACAATGATACCTTTTTATTTTTATGTATATCTTTAAGATTTTATTTATTTACTCAGAATACAGAGAGAGAGAGGCAGAGACACAGGCAGAGGGAGAAGCAGGCTCCATGCAGGGAGCCTGATCTGGGACTCTATCCCAATCCTGGGTCTCCAGGATCATGCCCCGGGCCAAAGGCGATGCTAAACCGCTGAGCCACCCAGGCTGCCCAATGATACCTTTTTAGATGCGACAGCAAAGACATCATCCATGAAAGAAGTAAATGCTAAACTGAACTTCATTTAAATTAAAATTTTCTACTCTGTGAAAGACAGTATCAAGAGAATTAGAAGATAAACCACATATTGGGAGAAAATATCTATAAAATATTGATAAAGGATATTTATCCAAAATATACAAAGTACTTTTAAATTCAATAATAAAATAACAAACAACATTATTTTTAAAATGGGCCAAAGACCTTAACAGATATTCATCAAAAGAACTTATAAATATGGCAAAAAGCATATGAAAAGATTCTCCACACAGTATGTCTTTGGGGAAATTCAAGTTAAAACAAGATGCCACCACACTCCTAGAAGGGCCAAAATCCAAAACACTGACAGCTGCAAATGTTGGTGAGGCTATTGAGCAACAAGAGCTCTTCTTATATATTGCTAATGGGAATGCATAATAGAACAGCAATTTAGAAGACAGTCTGGCAGTTTATTACAAAACTAAACATATTCTTAACATATAATCCAGCAATTAGCCTTCTTGGTATTTACCCAAAGAAGTGGAAAGCTTATGTTCACATAAAAACCTGCACAGGGTTGTTTATAGCAGCTTTAGAACTACCAAAACTTGGAAGCAACCAATATGCCTATAGTAGGTGAATGGATAAATAAAGTGAATGAATCCAGACAGTGAATAGTATTCAGCAGTTACAAGAAATGAGCTATCAGGCCATGAACAACACGAAGGACACTTAAATGCATGTTACAAAGTGAAAGAAGCCAATGTGAAAAACCTGAATTAGTGTATGATTCTAATATGACATTCTGGAAAATGCAAAGCTATGGAGACAGTAAAAAGATCAGTGGTTGCTTATGGAAGCAAATTGAAGTGGAGGAGAGAGATGAATAGGAAGAGCATAGAGGAAAATCAGGGAAGTGAAAACACTATGAATGATACTATGGTGATGGAATATGTCATTATACATTTATTTGTCCATATCCACAGAGTATACATCACCAAAAGTGAACCCCAAGGTAAACTAGGGATGTCGGTTGATTAGGATGTGACTATGGGGGTTCATCCTTGGTAAAAAAAAAAAAAAAGTGCTGTTCTTGTGATTGCTGTTGATAGTGGGGAGGCTATGCATGTGTGGGGATAAGGATATATGGGAAATCTTTGTATTTTCTTATCAATTTTGTTATAAACCTAAAACTTCTCTAAAATGATAACTTTTTTAAAAAACAAACAAACAAACAAACTCCAGAGATTGAAGGTACAATCTCTGCTATTGATTAATAATGCCCTAAGAGACATAGCAACCAAAAAGTATACACAGTATATTAAGATACAAACATATATGTAAATGGCAAAAAAAAATGTATATGTAGTTTACCCAGCAATTACTTTGACTTTTAGATACTTTTATGATGAAGTAACTAATTTTTATTATCGATTTGCTTAAGGAAATTTTTCTTTAAACTTTCAGATGATACAGCATTGTTTGAGTTGATTCAACTAGTTCCACCAGGTACTGTATTATAGCTTGATAAAGTAATTGATGTGCAAACCCATTTCAAAGAATGCTTTTAAAAAATACATATTTTCCCCTTCCCAAATTAAGAACAATGTTGAGTTTCTAGTATTGGTCCACTATGTGTAAGACGTCAATAGATTAAAATAATAAATACATAAAGATGGACATAAATAGTATTTGAACATTTGTGTTAAAATAGAATAAATAGGAATGGAAAGTAGAAAATTACCTGCTATCCTCCTTACATATTTTGTGACATTCATAAAAGTTGACTCTGTGATTTTTCTCAAACTATATTTTTTTATGGATAAAGTAATTGTCTTTGTTTTTGTGTGTTGACTATTACTGGGAATGGGGGAGTGGAATAAAACCTTACCTGTTTAGTAAACATTACAAATCTCTGGGGCAGGGAAAGTTAAAATTAAAATATGGAGGATAGCTTGATTTTTGTTGTTTACCTCTGCAATTATAGGAGAAGTCTATCTTAAATAATTATTTGATGGAGATAGAATGGAGAGCTGTATGTTGCTGAAAATTAATAACCTAAAAGATTTTGAATATTACATATATACCTAATTTGAGTAACCACAAAATCTAGAAAATGTCTACATTTTTACCAACCTGTAACCTAATGTCTTATATTTCTTTTTTCTTTTTTTTTTTCCTAATGTCTTATAATGGTGATTAGAAAAGAATGGAAGATAGAAAAAATTTATGGAGATGATAATTACATTTTAGGTTTGTAAATGTCATACCAACTTAATGTTTAAGGACTTTTTTCATGAGTATGCATAGGTACTCACAAAATTTACATGAATATTTCCCTTCTATAAAAGAGGGAGAATAAGTAATATGTACTACATTTCTGAATAAGGAATCCATTTAACATAACTTTCTTTTAATTTTCCTTTCTTAGAAAAAAAAATAAACATGACCCTGAAGCAGAAATTTCAGTAAGGCATCAGGCACTATAAATATTGTACTTGATGATTTTGTTTCTAAATAGAATATTTTGTTATAATTTGAATCATAGGATATCTTTCTTGTAGTGGGTGAAACACTGTCTACATATGATGAAAACACACGAGATTTCATGTTCCCGGGTCCAAACCAAATTTCTGGACACCATGATTCAAACCGCCAGGTTACCATGAGGAGGATTTCTGGCCTTCGAGTAAGTGTTTACTATTTTCTGAATCAATTTGTGTTATGGGATCATTGTCAAAAACCACCACATAATCTTTAATATGAAATGTGAAGAACTAATTCAAAGTTTAACATGGTTCAAAATGTAATTCGTTTTATGAAATTATGTTGTGACTTTAAGCATACCGAAATTTGAATGAAATCCATGCATCTTTCATCCAGAATTAGCAAACGTTAATTTGCTTTATATCCTTCAGGTTTTTCTCCTCTCCTTCTGCTTCCCACCTCCTTTCCTGCCTTTCCTCTTTTCTTTATTTTCTCTCAAAAGAATGACCAATTAACATTTGAAACAGTGCTGTCTGTCTCATTAGCATATAGGGAAATCCAAAATTATTATTATTATTATTATTATTATTTTAAGATTTATTTATTTATTTATTCAGAGAGAGTGAAAGAGAGGCAGAGACACAGGCAGAGAGAGAAGCAGGCTCCATGCAGGGAGCCCGACGTGGGACTTGATCCCTGGTCTCCAGGATCACACCCTGGGCTGTAGGCAGCGCTAAACCGCTGCGCCACCAGGGCTGCCCAGGAAATCCAAAATTAAAACAACCTTATGATTTTATTTTCATAGCCATATGATTGGTAAAATTTAATAAAATCTGACCATATGAGAAATGTGAAAAATGGAAGCTCTTACATGCTGCCATTCTATGTAAATTGGAACCTCACCACAAATCAGAATTATCTAGTAAAGGCAAAGATTCTTGTAGCCTGTTGCCTTCTAGGTATATATCGTGGAGATATATTCTCTCTGGTATACTAAGAGTCTTCCTAGGGATGTTCACTGATAGCATTGTTCATAATAGTAAAAAACCAAAATAATTTAAATGTTCATTAGTAGGAGTTTGGATAGATTCATTGTTGTATGTTCATGTCATAGAAATACGTTCATTTACCTAAAAATGAATGCTACATTGTGAAAGCCAACTCTTCCATCCTTTCCCCCACTCCCTTCAACTTTTGATGGGTGATTTAAAAATCTACTTAACCCTGAAAATGTCTTCCACTTAGAGAAAGTGGAGAAGACCCTGCCATTTCAAAGGCGAAAAAAAGCAAAAGATGTCTAGGTTGAAATAATTTGGACATTTTTTTTTTACTACTTTTATAAAATGTTAAAGTAGTCTGAGTAAGGAAAGTGGGGTGATATATGAGCCAATATGATAAATTAAATACTTTTCCCTATAGGTCTAGGTTTATGATATTCTGTATTCTGGGAAATAGTGACTTCAGCTTGCTAGAAGTGTAAAAGTTAACTAACTAGCAAATCTATGAAAATATACTCCCTTTGGGATATTATCAGTGTCCATTAGCCATCTTCTATATTATAAAAACCTTCAGAGTGTTTCCGCAAATACATGGAAGCCTGCAATGAAGAAAACTGATTTTAAAATTATGGTGTTTTGAAAGTAATTTAAAATGCTATATTATACCAAATTGGCAGTAAAAACATAAAAGTATGGATATGGACCATTAATATAGGGATCTTCTTCATTTACTTTGGATTACTTTTTCATACGTTCAGATGTTGGATTACTAAGGCAAAAATACTTCTGGTAATGGTGATATGAAGAGGTTGGCAGTTCCTCCCTCCATACAAAACAAGTACAAAACTGGACAAAATCATCACAAGTTTCAGGACACTAGAAACTGCCTGGCAATTAAGACAGATTAAGCGGGTATTATAAGGAAGTGTTGAATTACAATACTGTTTACCTGAAATTAGTATAACAATATGTTAACTAGCTGGAATTAAAAAAAAAGTGTTTATGCTTACATAATGGCTAAAACTTTGGATAAAAATGGTGGCAGTATGTCACCTTGTAGTCTGGGACAACTTCCCTACCCTTCAAGGCCAGTGAGAATTGTAACTGCACCAGTCCTGGGGCTGGACAGAAAAATCAGAAGCTCTGCTACCAGAGGGGTCAGAATCAATTTTGGAGAGTAGGACTGAAATACTATGATTTAAAGTAAGAAGTATATATATGGTCTTTATCCTTGTTCTGGCACAGAGCTCCCAAAATCCTTGGAATTTTCTACGTGATGGGGAGCAATAAATCCATCTCTTGTTATGTTAATGAAGTGACTTTTTGAAACCCCCACTACATAACCTAAAGATGAGGACTGGTTGCCAGAGGGAACAACTCTGTGGTTAGATGGTTGGAACTTTCAGTCCCTGGACATCTAGGGAGGATAGGTGAAGTCTGGAGATTGCTTTAAAATATCAATGGCCAGTGATTTAATCAATTGTGCCTGTGTAATGAAACCTCCATTAAAACCCAAAGGGCCTGTATTTAGAGGCCCTTAGGTTGGTGGACTCTTGGAGGCAGCTCCTGGGAGAGTGATGTCCCTGGGGATGGCATTGTTCTATGTCTCTTCCCACATACTCTGTGAATCTCTTCCTCTGGATGTTCATCTGTATCCTTTATCATATTCTTTTTTTTTTTTAATTTTTTTTTATTTATGATAGTCACACACACACACACAGAGAGGCAGAGACACAGGCAGAGGGAGAAGCAGGCTCCATGCACCGGGAGCCCGATGTGGGATTCGATCCCGGGTCTCCAGGATCGCGCCCTGGGCCAAAGGCAGGCGCCAAACCGCTGCGCCACCCAGGGATCCCCCTTTATCATATTCTTTTATAATAAATCAGTAAACAGTCAACTATTTTCCTGAGTTCTGTGAGCCTAATTGAACCAGGGGAGGAGATCATAGGGACCTCCAAATTATACCTGATTGGTCAGAAACACAGATGACAACCCAGACTTGTGATTGTGTCTGAAGAGGGCTGGGCACAGTCTTGTGGGACTGATCTTTAGCAGCTGTGGGATCTGATGCTATTACTAGGTAGAAAGTGTCAGAACTGAGTTAAATATCACGAGAATTGCTTTGGTTGGTGTTGGAAAACCCACACACTGGAATTGGTGTCAGAATCATAAGGACAGGTATTAGGTCTTCACCAACTAAATGTGATGGATTCAGATGTAAGTGGATGAAGAAACCCCACAGCTTTTGTAGGCCGATGGCAGTTCCAATTAGAGTGAGCAGCCCATTTGCCAAAAAGTTCACTTAAGTAAGGGAGCAATAAAAGGGCAGAGATGAGCTCTCTACCCATTCCTTGCTGACTCTGAAACAGTGCTGAGCAACAAGATACTGTGAAAGCCCAGCAAAAAGTGAAACTCCATGGAAACTGCGGACCAGACTGTATCTTTGAATATATTTTCCAAGCCATATACAGGTAATCAACAGAGTGGAACCCTTATAGTTTCACTGGATGACCACAAAGCTATATATACACAGGTGAGAGCCCTAGAAAGAATGGAAGAATCAAAAGACATGGTACCTCTATAAACTGAACAGCAAAACGGCAGATATAAATCCAATCATATCAATTGTTGTATTTAAATGTGAGTGGAGGGATCCCTGGGTGGCGCAGCGGTTTGGCGCCTGCCTTTGGCCCAGGGCGCGATCCTGGAGACCCGGGATCGAATCCCACGTCGGGCTCCCGGTGCATGGAGCCTGCTTCTCCCTCTGCCTGTGTCTCTGCCTCTCTCTCTGTCTCTCTGTGACTATCATAAATAAATAAAAATTAAAAAATAAAAAATAAATGTGAGTGGAAAAAACACTCCCATTAGTAGTTTGTTGTTCTGGCAGATGACAATGCACCTTTCCTCAATTCTTGTAACATCTGGCCGAGTCTTGGGCTGTTCTTCTGAACCCATTGCTTTGGCAAAAATAAAGTCACACCTGGGATTAAATCCTAGCACTTTCATAGGCTACCGACTAAACTTGAACAAAGCACTATAATATGAAGATCTCACAGGGCTACTGGGTGGATTAATGAAGCCTTGTAGATGGTTATAGCAGTACCTGGCAGAGAGAACACTCAGTAAATGTGCATTATATGCTGATGGCTGGGGAGATCATGACAGTGCTGATGATAATATCCCCTTTAGACTATGAACTCTGTAGAAACAATATGTGGCTTTCTCATCTTTGAATTTAACTCTTAGCACAGTACTTTGCATGGAGTAGGTACTTAAATGCCACTTGATGGAATTAAATGAACAGACTACATCTTCTAGACTTCATAGAGGAACTGACATTTGAGATGGAGTGATGATTAATTTTACATGTCAACTTGGTTAGGTTATGGTGCCTAGTTGTTTGGTCAAACGCTAGTCTAGATGTTACTGCGATAGTATTTTGTAGATGTAATTAATATTTATAAACAGTTCAATTGAAGTATAGGAGATTACCATTGACAAGGTAGGTTGAACTCATCCAATTAGTTGAAGGCCTGAAGAGTAAAAATTGAGGTTTCCTGAACAATAAGGAATTCTGCTTCAAAGCTGTAATGTAGAAATAACTGCCTCATTTTTCAGCCTGCTATCATGCTTACAAATTTCACACTCCAGACTGCAATATCAACTTCTGTCTACATTGCCAGCCTGTGCATTGCCCTGTGGATTTTGGACTTGCCACTCTAACAATTGCATGAACCAAATCCTTAAAATAAATCTTGCGCTCTCATGTGTGTGCTCTCTCTCTCTCTTTCCATATATATATATTTCCATAAATAAATAAATAAATAAATATATATATATATATATATTTATTTATCCTACTAGTTCTTTTTCCTGGAGAATCTCAACTGATACTTATTTGGTTTTGAAAGCTCAGTGAAAATAGTGGCTAAAACATTGAGTTTTTACAATGTGACCAGCAACATATGGGGGTGATAAGTTGCAATTCAGGCTGTGGTAGTTATAAAATACGTCCACAAATGGTTTGATACTTCTCTCTTCCAAAGGCAGAGCTGATTCTCCACACTATACTTAGCAACTCTAACAGATAAAATGTGGTGAAGTGACAGTATTAGACTTTGGAGTCACTAAATGTATTGTGGCTTCCTCCTCGCTTTCACTCTTGTATCAGTCACTTTAGGCTAAGCCAACTGCCATGCATGAAGACACTTAATAAGCACCTCTATAGAGAGGGCAAAAGCTGGAAAAGTTTTGCTAGAATGTTTGTGAAAGCTTGGAAGGTCTTGAAGAAACTGTCAGATGTGTATTTGCAGGAAAATAAGGTGAATGTTATTGGAAATTAGGGATGAAAGGATTCCTTGTTCAGTAATAACAGGAGGTTTGGCCATATAGTCACCTGCAGTAATGTGGGATGTAGAGAAATATCCAATGAAATGGATTGTATGTTTGAGACTTTCCAATAGAAAGTTAGAGGGTCTGCTTGGTTTTCTCTTGCTGCTTTATAGCAAAATATGAGAGGAGAGAGAGAGGAGCAAAAGGAAAGGCTGTTTAGCAAAAAGGAGTTGGAACTTATGGTTTCCGAAGATTCCCAGCCTTTCCCAATGGCAAATAAAACTACAATTAAGGAATGACTTCTGAGCAAAAATCATTCCAGGCACTTTTGGAAAATTGTATTCTGATGGTAAAACCAAGGGTAGTAACTATAAAATTCTTCATTAAAATTTCAGAAAGATCTAAGACGTTGCCTCAGAAAATAAACATTGGTTTTTCAAAGATCCTTCAGGGGAGTCTCAGCAGAAACTGTGTGTGGAAAAGGCTGCAGCTTGTGTCTAATGGAATGAACTTCAGTAAGATTCACATGAGAACCAGTGTGTTTTTTAAGAGCATTGCATTGGTGGAAATACCACCAGCTTGGTCTGAAATGCAGAGAGACCTCACAAAATGAAAAGGCCTTTGGACCCCCAAAATTCTGGTGTCAGAACTCACACTCAGAACACTGTGCAGCTCTAAACACGGCCTGCCTCTCCTTGGAAAGGAATGATAATTCAAAGGTTGGAAGCAAGAGCCCGAGGGAGGAGCCCAGAGGATAGTTATTTCTTGATTAAACTTCTAATCAAGGAACTTCTAATATTTTCCTGGACAGATTTTAGAATTTCTATAGGCCAGTGATTCCCTTTTGACTTAATTCCTCCCTTTTTTTTTTTTTTAAAGATTTTATTTATTTATTCATGAGAGACACAGAGAGAGAGGCAGAGACACAGGCAGAGGGAGAAGCAGGTTCCATGCAGGGAACCTGACGTGGGACTCCATCCCGAATCTGCAGGATCACGCCCTGGGCCAAAGGTGGGGCCAAGATGCTGAGCCCCCCGGGCTGCCCATTTCCTCCCTTTTTGAACAAGAATATCTAGAGTGATTATGCTGTGCCTACTACATGTGTGTACTTTGGGAATGTATGGGACAGATAACTTGTCTCTTTGATTCATAAGTCTTCTAACTGTGAGAAACTGTATTCTAGGAACTATCCTTAAAGAACCACATCTGGGTGGCTCAATGGTTGAGCATCTGCCTTCGGCTCGGGGCGTGGTCCTGGGTCCTGGGATTGAGTCCCACATCAGGCTTTCCACAGGGAGCCTGCTTCTCTCTCTGCTTATGACTCTGCCTCTCCCTGTATCTCTCATGAATAAACACATAAATCTTAAAAAAAAATAAAGAACAACATCTGAGAAGGCTGAATAAGGATTTGACTTAGATGCCAACATCTTGGATTTCAAGCTGAAGTTGGAAAAGGATGAGACTTTTCTTTCTTTGTTTGTTTTTTGTTTGGGTTTGTTTTTGTTTTTGTTTTTGTTTTTGTTTTTGTTCTGTAGGGTATGAGTTTAGTTTACACATGAAAGGAGTGTAAGTTAACTTGTGGTCTTGTGGTCAGAGGGTGGACTGTGGTGGTTTTAAGATATGTCCACAAAATTTTTGATATTTCTCAGCTGAAAAGGAAGTCTTAACTCCTTTCCCGTTGAGTGTGGGCTGTACTTCAGGACTCTAAATAGTATGTGATAGGTGACAGTGCTAGGCTTAGGAGACTAGGTTATAAAAACGGTTGTGGCTTCCCCATTGCTTTGTTTGGGGAGAACTAGCTGCCATGGCATGAGGACACTCAAGCAGTCTTATGGAGAGATTTATGGCATGAGGAGCTGAGTCCTTTTGATAAAAGCCAGGCAAGAGCTGACATTTATGTGAATGAGCCTTCTGAGGAAGTAGATCCTCTAACCCCAGGCAAACTGCAGATGACAACAGCCTAAATGGCAATCTCATGAGAGATTTCAAGCCAGAACCACCCAGTTCAGCCTCTGCCAGATTCCTGACCCATAGAAACTATGTGAGATAGGTGTTTACTCTTGTTTTAAACTGCTAAGTAATCTGTTGTGAAGCAATAGATAACAAACAAGTAGGCATAGTGAGCATCATTAATAAAAGTTATGTTTGCATAAAAATAATCATTTAGTTAGTTCTTAGGCAACTCATATTTACCTTTCCTGTAATGTAATGTTTGAAACTCTAATGGTCAAATGCTGGGTTTGTAAAGGACAAGCATCTGCTGCTATATTCAAATGAAGTCGCACTGGACATACACAGTATCTTTTAATGCTTCATTGAATGTACAGTTTGTGTGCTTCCAAATATTTTGGCAGGTACTTCATGACTGTTCCTTTAAATTTTACCATTTGTCTCCACTTACTTCAAAACAGTGTTCAAGCTGATGTTTGAAATGTTGCAAGAAATAGAAGCCAGTTTCATTCATAGATCTGAGTGTAACCTATATGTTATAGGAAAAAATGTTGGAGGAATTGGTAGAGACTTTCCTCTCTTCTGTTTTCAAGGACTGCATACCTAGAAGTTATAATTTTATAATTTTATACAGCTCAGTGGAAGAGTCCTTTCTAAATATAAAATTACCCCCCCCCATTGTCATTGGACTTAGGAATGAGGAGACTATCCAAAGTATTTCTTGATTATGTAGTTAAGTGTGTCTTAATAAGAACTCAAATCCATTAAGTGTTTTTATATATTTATCGCCTTAATTTTATATCATAGTTTAAAAATCTTAGAATAATTTGACAGGAAAATACTTGAAAATTAAAAAATATGTTAATTTTTACATAAAGGTAATCACTTATAAGCGTATCATCAGCAATGAAACTGCTTCTTGCTAACATTTATTAGCATCACTGTGTTGTCTTATCTTTAATAAGAAAGTCATACTAACAAATGAAGCAGCTATATCTTGACAAATATTTGTTACTTCAGGTCATAGTTTTATCAACAGTAATTATATTTTTTTAAAAATCAAAATGTCTAATAATACCCTTTTTCCCCTCAGGGAATTGCTCCAAAGCTGGAATTTTCTACAACCTCAGTGATTACTGAATGTCTGATAAGTTCAAGGAAGTGCCGCACTCAGGTTGAAATCATTTATTTAAAGTTTTTAATAGTTTACCTTCTTCATATTTATGGGCATTGGGCAAGAATTATTCTTTTATTTTGGCTGCAACTCTTTTCACTTTTTCAGCTCAATCTTTAGAAAGCAAAACAATTATCAGATATTTAGCAGTTTGGTTGCATCTTAAAAATGAGAGTGAAGAGTTTGGTACACATGATAGATAGATGGTGCCATTATATTATTATTTTATGACTTCATGGGGCTTTTTTTTTAATGCAAAGAAATCTGTCCTCCAGAAAGATGTTGAGATCAAGAAGACCCACGGAGAACTAGATTGGAGGCTTCTATAAATCTTATAGAAGTTACAGGTGACTGCAGGAAGTTCAAAGGATAACTTCTGGCAAATGTGACCAGAGATTCTCATGTGGGGATATTGATGTTAAATGAATGTGGTTTCTTGAGTGTCTCTAATTCCTTAAATGACTCTTGTTCAGTTTGGTGGCCATACTGATGCTGTCAGACCAAGGGAACCTTGGACGCTCCAACCTAAGTACCTTCAATATTTGTAAAAACTGTCTTTAGTAAACTGAGATATCTGGACCTGATATTTCATTCTGGTTAACTTTTTACTGAGTCACCAGGATTATCTTACTGCCTTGTCCACAAGTTATCTAATAATGTCTAGTCATCACTTATATCTAGTTGCATTATGATCAGGTAACAATGACTAGTCTGTGATGAAGAGCCAGTATCCATATAAAGCCCAGAGGACCCAAACAAGGCAGGACTGGACCTATGATGGAAAGAGTGAAGAGTTAATTTACTGCATTCTCAGTTTCACAGTAAATTTGCTGAGGATGGTAACTGAGACATAAGCTAAGAAAGGTAAAGCATGGTTATATAAGATTATCAAAAGATATATCTTATATATCTTATTTTGTTTAGCAAGATACATAGTATGCCAATTTGTCTATAATTATTTATCTTTTAAATGAGAGCTGAAATGCAGCTATGAGAGATCTAACAGCCTGTCCTTGCCAAATGCAAAGGTATTACTGACTTGTTTTGAGACATGCACTGTACATATTTATAAATTGTTAAAAATATTTTACCTGGACTCAGACAACATTTTTCTCTCCTCATTGGGGTATGCCCTTCTGATGATTGGGTAGAAAAGTCTTTTTTTTTTTTTTTGTATGAAGTATGGCATATACACAGAAAAGTACTCTAAGTATATAGCTCAGTGGAAGAGTCCACTGAGCTATGTTAAATTACCCCCCCCCCCCGCCGTCATTGGACTTAAACTAACATTTTCCCCTATAAACTTTTGAGAAGGTTCATTTCTTTTTTTTTTTTAACTTGCTATTTCAGTGTTTGTCATTTGTTCTTTATTAAACAGATGTAAGAAAATAGGATAGGTTTTGGTGTCAGTGTTTAAGAAAATATACTTCAGAATCAGATAGATCTGGGTTCAAGTTTCTCACAATTCTGCTTTAAAGATGAAATTGGAGAATAGGTAATGTGTCTGGCACATAGCATATAATTAATGAATATGACAGCTATTACTAAGCTTTCTTTAAAGATAATTAGGAGAGAAGACGGTACTTAAAACAAGATAGAAAACATTATCTGGCACAACAGAGTATACACTTACACATTAAAATTTTAAATGTCAACAGACAGAATTTTCATCTTATTTGACCTTATTTGAGAATGTGATACATCTGCTTTTTTAATAGTATTAGTTACAATTAAAATTTTAATGGCTGTAAAGCAGCATTTTCAGATTCAAACATAAGAATAAGACAAACCATTTTGATTTTTAAAAGAGGAATGAATGAGAGAAACTATAAAATTATTTAAGTTCACAATTACTTATAATGATCTTTATTCCTTTTGACACACAATTTTCAAATTGATGTTTTGTTACCAATTGGATAGATTGAAAAAATTGAGCATATTAATGTGATTTTCTGAAAGAAAACTAGTTTTCTACTTTATATCTAGTAAAGGTAGATTAGTTAAGTATCAGTAGTAGTTTTATTATTTTGTATGCTCTATTGGGTAGTTTTTGCTGTGTAAAAATCAACACTAACTTAGTGGCTTAAAATAAAACATTTCTCACAGTTCTGTGGATTGGTTGGGGGTTTCTTTTGGTTTGAACTGGTGAGGCTAGGGCTGAATGATCTAGTATGGCTTCACTCATGTCTGGCAGTTGGCTGAATTTTTGGTTTGGGAGATAATTGGTTTGATTTTAGCTGCAGCAGTGGCCACAAGACTGTCATCGTCTAGTAGGCTAATTTTGACTCATTCACATGGAGGCAGGAAGGTTTTCAAAAAGGAGTAAAAGACTTTTCAAGTCTGTGTCACATGCTATGTTAACAGCATGTAACAGTCACTATTTTAAGTTTTACTGGGCAGTATCAGGCTGCATTAAGGATTGAGTAGAGTTAGCATGTATCTGTAGTTGACATACCACAGTTTATAACTTACTCTAGTAGTATTCAACATTCAAAAACTCCAATGAAGAAGATGAAGTTAGTTATTTTAGGTTTGGTATAATCAGAGATCAGTGAGGAGGAACTTTACAGCATTGCTGAAATGGACAATAATGGTGTTCATCTGGGTCTGGAGGTAAGAGATATTAAAAATGCATGAATGTCTGAGCAAAAGAGCTCCAAAGACTGAGAAGGTGAGGAAGGTAAGTAGCAGATGGAGTGAGAATAAAAGAAGTAGAATGAGGAAAAATAGTTTTGGTCAGCAAGGGATTTTCAGAGTTGAGATACAATAGATCTGCATAAAAAAAATAGATCTGCATAATGATGAAATCTAAGATGAGGTAGAAAAAGGTAATTAAAGCTGAGTCTAAGATTCTGGAAAGTTTCACTGCTTTGAACATGTGTTAAACCTCAAAGGTGAGCTAACATTCCTGCTTCTGTGCATCAGTGTGATGTCATAGAGATGGATGAAGTGTGATAAGGTAGAAAAATTCTGAATTACTGGTTGAAGTCTTGAACAAGGTGGGAGAAGGGCTGGGAACACATCCGCAGCTGTAGAGGAAAAATGAGGAAATAATCTGATGCTGCAGGTTTGTATGATTTCATGGACTTATTTTCCAATTGGAAAATATTATTTTTTCCTGTTTATCTACTTCCAAAAAATATTTGACTTTTACCTTCTATATCACGTTTATGTTTTATTTACTTAGAATAGATATCCTTAGTGAGTAGGGAAGGAGAGGTTGAGCAAACAGGGAGGTAGGATTGGTAGTTTTTAAAATGATTAAAGTTAGGAATACAAAGATTCTCAACTGCCCATTTTCTTTAATACTGAAACCTTATAATTTTAGATAATGAGTCAAGAGTAATTGTAATCTAAATTTTAAGGTACTTATAAGGCAGAGACTAAATGTTACCCTAATAATATAAAAATGTTTATAAATGTAACATTTGTTTTTTTAAATTTTAGACTGCTAATAAATTATACTAGTAGAGTACTAGTCATTAAAATCTATATGTGTCTTTTATGTCTTTTTACTTTTATAAAAATATGGAATCAGAATTAAGATGATACGACTATTGGTCACAGAATAATAAAGTATTAGTTTGGAGGAGATCTTAAATTCTAATCACTTTGTATAATCCAAATAATACATTTCATGAAAATGTGTATAAAGCTGTTTTTCAGATGTTCACCAGTGTACATGTGCATGTAATCACAGCAGCATAAATGAAACTTATTTTAATCATTTTCTCCATAAAGATTTCATAAGCACCTACTTAGCCATGTGTATTTGTAACATTACTAAAGAGAGCCCTCTTGGGCCACATGGGTGGCTCAGTTGGTTAAGCTCCAACTCCTGATTTCAGCTCAGGTCTTGATCTCTGGGTCCTGGGATTGAACCTCATGTTGAGCTCTGTGTAAAGTCTGCTTAAGATCCTGTCTGTCTCCCTCTGCCCTCCCCAATCTCTTCACTCTCTCTAAAAACAAAAGAGAGAGCCTTCTTAAATTATATAGCCAATTACTTGGATACTTAATTACAAATGATAAACCAATGTTTACATTAATTCTTTAGCACACTGAAAGCTAATTTTTTCTGACCTTGGTTCTTAGATTTTTCATATGATTTAATATTCGGCTTTTATTTTCAGAAGTACTTGTTAGACTTAAGAATACCATATACTTGATTAACTACTAGACAAAGAGTAATCTTTATCTAGCATAGATAGAAAAGAGTAATCTTTGTCTAGCATAGATAGAAAAGACTAATCTAGTTGGCTTTCATAGATTACATGTGCCTTAGATTAATTTTTAAAGTTTTTTTCTACTTGTAATTTATAGATAGATCTATATATATCTCTACATATATCTTCTGCCCAAGTTAATTTTTATTTTTTATGTTTAGGATAAATTTATTTACCATACGGCTCCAGTTGAAAAATCACACGGCAGACTGCAAAGCAGAACATCGAGATCACAAAAGAAAAAATCCAAGTCACCTGAGAGAAATAAATATTGCATAAATGCAAAAAACTACGAACAGCCTACAATTTCTTCAAAATCACACTCTCCATCTCCCTACACAAAAAGACGCATGTGTGAGCTATCTGAAGACACCAGGCGGCGGCTGGCCCATTTAAATCTGGGACCCTATGAATTCAAAAAAGAAACAGATAAACCTCCATTTGTGATTAGACATGTATGTGTTCTTTTAAACATATCCATTTGAAACCGATCTAATTTGTTCTTTCACTAAAATATTATTCTGAAACTTCTTTCAACTTCTGGCTTTTATTAATAATATTCTTTCTTGAACTGTTAGCCCAGCAATCTAAACTGGAAAATTAACTTAGAGTAAAAGAGCATTCTTTTGTCAGTCTTTAAACCTGACAGAGATCAAGTTCCTTTATGATTGCCATGTTAAATCCTTTAAGTACCCATTTCCTTTCTTCGTATACACTGGGCAGTGTAATAACTCTACAAATTGAACTTAGATAAAATTAACATTAGTACTAAAATGGCAGAGTAGGGTTTTAAAAGAAGACCAACTTTCTTTATAAAAAGGAAGACTCCCTTTTTCTAGCCTTTTAAAAAATTAAAATGGAAAGTTAAGTTTTCTTTGATATTATATCCCTTGGGTAAACCTTATATAATGGATCTTTGAAGCAAATCATTATTTGATGGGGATGGGAAGGCCTTTAAAAGTGAAGAGAGTTAACTTAGGGTAGCGTAGATCTAATATTCCCAAACAGAAGATTGCTTTTGAAATGGTTTAAGCTTAGAGCTTGTGTTCATGTGATAGGTAGACTTTGGCTAATTTTAAGGGTCTATAATATTTCAGGATTTTTAATAAAGGACTTAGAAATGCTCATAGTTTCTTAAATTTTTGTAAAGAATTTTTATCTTAGAAGCATTTCTTTAACAAAAGCTGGCAAATTAATAAAAAATTACTTATAAATACATATAATAATAAGTGTTAATATTTAAGTGCCTACAGAAGTAAAACAACTTTTGAGGTTATCTATAAAGTTATTTCTTTTTTCTATAAAGTTATTTCTGACTTTAATGTCTAATTCATTTTTTCTAAATTCTAATATGTAAATATAAACGTAAACATGTAAAGATGCTCCTTAGATAGTTCAGTTTTTTTTTTTTTTAAGATTTTATTTATTTATTCATGAGAGAGGCAGAGGGAGAAGCAGACTTCCTGTGGGAAGCCTGATGCGGGACTTGATCCCAGGACCCCAGGATCATGACCTGAGCCGAAGGCAGTGGCTCAACCACTGAGCCACCCAGGCGTCCCACTTCTTGGATAGACTGATGGGTTTTTGAAAATATACCATCTGAAAATTCAGATTTTTTATGTGATATTTTTTAATTTTAAATGTAATTACATTTAAGCAACATTTCATTCCATTTTTATATTTTGACTATGAATCCTTTATTCTTTAGCCTTAAGTAACAAAATTTTTTATTGTAAAAAGAAAACTTATAATAGGTACTTTTTAATGATAATGTTTTATTGAGATTATTGTGATTATATTTGTTTTATTTCTATAGAATTTATTTATGGGTACTGGCCACATTTTTTTGTTGTTGGAATATTTTATTTATTTATTTATTTATTTATTTATTTATTTATTTATTTATTTATGATAGTCACACACACACACACACAGAGAGGCAGAGACACAGGCAGAGGGAGAAGCAGGCTCCATGCACTGGGAGCCCGACGTGGGATTCGATCCCGGGTCTCCAGGATCGTGCCCTGGGCCAAAGCCAGGCGCCAAACCGCTGCGCCACCCAGGGATCCCCTTGTTGTTGGAATAATAGCCAGATAAGATTTACTGTTTGATGTTTGATGGCAGTTTCAGAAACCTTTCAATTTATAACTGGTCATAGTTGTAAACTAAGTTGAAAAGAAAGGATATATTAAATTCTAATCTGAAGGAATAGTAGCATTTTAATTAAAATGCCTATGTGCAGAATAACCAGTAATAGTTCGTGGGAGTTAGCCACACAAACAAAAAAATTGTGGAGGGAAATAACTTCTCTTCAAATGCTCATTAAATTACTGTTTTTCACACAGGTGTTCAAAGTGGAATTAATTCTAATACTGCTGGGTGTAGACCTTAATGTTTTCACTGAAGAGATTTCCTTTACAGCTTTCCAGTGAACAGAAAAAATGCATACGTCTAAGCCTCCAGTTATATTATATATGCTTATATTATTGTATAGGAAACTGAATTTTTCCAATTGTATTTACATAGAGATATCATTTCTTCCCCTGTAGCCATTCACAATTTCAAAAGTACTTGATAAACAAAATTTTAATTTCACAGGCACCTGTTAAGTGTCCAACTCTTGATTTCAACTCAGGTCATGATCTCAAGGTTGTGAGATGGAGCCCTACATCAGGCTTCATGCTGGACATGGAGTCTCTTTAAGATTCTCTCTCCCCCTCTGCCCTTCCCCCTTGGCAACACACATGCTCTCTCTCAAGAAAAATAATTTTATATATGCATATGTAAAAAATTAATAATACTTTTATTTTTTTAAAAAGATTTTATTTGTTTATTTTTGAGAGACACAGAGAAAGGCAGAGACAAAGGCAGACAGAGAAGCGGCCTCCTCACAGAGAGCCTTTCTTGGGACTCAATCCCCAACCCGGGATCATGACCTCAGCCAAGGGCAGATGCTCAACCATTGAGCCACCCAGGTGTCCCAAAAGTTAGTACTTTTAGGAAAGACATTCTAGTTTTACATGCATCATGTGAAAAAGTCTTAAGGTAGTAAAGAGCAGTTTCAAGAAACCAACCAGCATGCTCCCAAGCAAACTGGCACTATCATCCCAGAAAAGTTAAACAGAATTATTTTCTTTCTCGTTCATACAGAATAGGATCTTTTTTTTCTATTGCAGTAAAATACTCATAAAATGCACCTCTTCAACCATTTCAAAGTATATAATTCAATGGCAGTAAGTACATATTGTGCAAATGTCACAACTGTCTAGTTCCAGAACTTTTTCATCATCCTGAAACCCTGTATTCATTAAGCATTCATTCAGCATTTCTCCCTTTCTTCAGCCCCTGGTATGAATATGTACCACAGTTTGTTCATCTGTTCATCTGTTGATGGACATTGAGCTGTGTTCACCTTCTGGTGTGTGACTAGTGCTGCTATGAACATTCAAACACAAGTTTCCATTTGAATACCTGTTTTAATGCCTAACTGCTTTAATACCTAAGAGTGGAATTGCTGAGTATGTCTCTGTTTAACTTTTGAGGAATTATCAAACTGTTTTCCACAGAGGCTGTACCATTTTGCATTCTCTTCAGCAATGTATGAGGGCTTTACTTTATCTACATTCTTGCTAATACTATTTTGCTTTGTTTTCTTTTTATTATAGACCTCCAAGGGGTGTGGAGTGGTCTCTCATTATGGCTTTTTTTTTCCTATTATGGTTTTAATTCACATTTTCCTTATAAGTAATGATGTTGAGCATCGTTTTATGTGCCCTTTAGCCATTTGTATATTTTCTTTGGAGTAATGTCCATTCAAGTTCTTTGTCTATTTTTAATTGGATTTTTTTTTCTGATATTTACTTGTAAGTTTTCTTTCTATATTTAGGATTCTAAATCTTTATCAGGTATGCTTTGTAAATACTTTCTCATTGTATGGCTTCTTTTTTCACTCTCCTTATTTTAAAGCTTAATTTTTTAAAAATTGTGGTAAAATATACACAATATAAAATTTACCATTTTAACCATTTATAGTTTAGTGGCATTAAGCACATTCACATCATGAAGTAGTATCTCTCACCGTGATTTTGAATTATATTTCCCTAATGATTAGTGATATTGAATATTTTTGTGCTTGTCATTTGCATATCTGTTGGAGAAATGTGTACTTAAGTTCTTTGCCCATTTTTTGAGAGAGGTTTTTTTTCTTGAGTTGTAGAAGTTTCTTTATATATTTGGGATATCAGTGCCTTGTCAGATGATTATTTGCAAATATATATTTTTATTAAATGGTTTGCTTTTCACTTTCTTAATAGTGTCCTTTTATGTACAAAATGTTTAATTTTGATCAATGGAGGTATCTTTTTTTACAGTTTATATCACTGACTTTTTTTCTTTTTCATTAGAAAACATGCTTAAAAAAAAAAGAAAACATGCTTGACTATAATAATCTGTGAGCTATAAAGCATTCGGCATGCTGGGCTCTGAACATAGCCAAGTAAAGACACTGTTAGAATTCAGTATCTGTTAAGTAGCAAATCCTAAACTTGCTTTTTAAAATGTAGCAAAATAGATTCCCCTTTTGTAGCTTTTTTAATGGAAAACCAACTGGGCAATAGGGTAACAGACATTTCAACTACAATTATAATTTGAAATTTATAATTTTACAAATTATAAAGTGAATTACAAAGTGAAATTTATAATTTCAAATTTATAATTAAAATTTTCTGGAGTTTAATTTCAATTTTGTTTAAACATGAACAGTAAAATACTCAACTAAGCTCTGGCTTCACACAGGCCTTGTCATGCCAACCTGATGACTACAGTCTATGTACTTGAGTTGATTTTCTGGTACCATGAGACTAAAAAGAAAATTTAAGTTCTTTGACTTTAAATCCTTCATCTTCTAGGTCGACCCCCCAAGTCCCAGGGCTGATGCTTTATTTGGATCTTCTGGCAGAGACTGTGAAAGAGATGGATGGTCCAGGATGCACAATGGTAAGTTAAAAGTTGTCTCTCTTCATTGCTTTAGTTGCCTTGGCTACAATCAAGGCTTTCACTTGGCATTAATGAACCAAAATAGATTCTTTGCTATATTATTGGTAAATAAGGCATAGGGCTACTTTTTAAGACTCATGGGATGCCCATATAAGTACTCTCTAAAAATAATAAAATTTCTGTGTGGCCATAAACTAATCTCCCTCTTTGAGATTCAAAATACATAGTAGCATATTAAAGACTGATACCTTCTCATGAAGAAAAAAACAACTTGATTTTGTTTTGCTCAATGATTTCTAAATTTATTTGACAATGGAACCATACTCCTTAGTTTGTGGAATAGGCTTTGGGAAACACCATAATAAAAAGAGTTTAAGGTTACAGGTTTTGGACATACATTTACACATGTATTTGAGTACTTTCTTTGTCACTTATTCACAAATTGAGCATTCTTTTTTTTTTTTAAGATTTCATTTATTTATTCATGAGAGACGTAGAGAGAGACAGAGTGAGGCAGAGGCACAGGCAGAGGGAAAAGCAGGCTCCTTTGCAGGGAGCCTGACGTGGGACTTGATCCTGGGTCTCCAGGGTCACGCCCTGGACTGAAGGCAGCACTAAACCGCTCAGCCACCCGGGCTGCCCTAAGTTGAGCATTCTTAAATCATTTTAACTACTTTGATAATATATTGCAGAATGAAGATGATATGGTAAATATGACCATGTAAAATACCCTAGCACATAGGTCTTAATATCAGCAGTTAATACTTACATTTCTGAAAAAGTAGTGTCCTTTAAGTTTAGTTTCTTTTTATCATAGTTCCTGGTTCTAATGATTAGTTATTTTTTCAGTTCAATCTGGAGATGACTTTTATGAAGATTAAATAGTATTGTATGACTTTAGGGATATTTGAGTGTTAATATCTATAGTCATTGGTTAGTTTGGCAAGTATTCCCCAGCAGCCTTTAAGTTAATTCACTACACACACTGGGAAAGGCATAGAAGAAGAAAAATGAGAGTGAAAAAAATACAATCATAACATGTAGTGGGCTCCATCTCTTTTTGTTTCTAAACTGTAATCTGGAATCTCTCTCTCTCTTTTAATGGGGAAATGAAACATTCTTCTCTGAGAACATGCAGAATTTGTGCTCATTTATTTTGCTTTTTTAGCATTAGTAGGGAGATAGATGTGGTAATCAATAAGTCTTTTATAACACAATAGCAAATTATATGAAATTAGGAACAGATGTTATACGCTGTTTCCCCTCTTGGAAGAAATTTATGGATGTGGAAAATAAGGTTTAAGAACAAGAAAATCGAAAATAACTTCAATATAGATGTTTCTTCGGAAGATGTTTTTGGGATGAACGGAAGTGTCTGATTTCTCTTGATGATTATTATATATTTACTAGCAGAACTGTTTATTTGCTGTTCCCTCTTTATCTCCTCCCCCACCTCCAACTCTGTATGTATGTTTGTGTATAAACTTTTTTTTTTTTTTTGACAAGGACATTGCTATTGGACAGAATTGTGTCCCTCCAAAATCCTTATGTTGAAGCTCTAACATAAAATGTGTTAGTATTTGGAAATGGGGCCTTTGGAAGGTAATTAGGTTTAGATAAGGTTAGAGGGTGGGGCCCTCATGATAGGATCAGTGCCCTTAAGAGAAGAGAAACCAGAGATCTTGCTTTCTGTCTCTGCCTTGTGAGGACACAAGCAGAAGGTAGCCATCTTCAAACCAGAACTAGACCCCTCCCCACAACCTGCCTGCACTGGCACCTGGATTTCAGACTTCCAGCCTCCAGAACTGTGAGAAATAAATGTCTGGTGTATAGGCCCCCCAGTCTATATGATATTTTTTTATGGCAGCCAGAGACTAATGTAGATATTATGTGATATAATTATGAAAAGCAGGAAATTGACAATGATGTAATAATAATAACTAATCTATAGACCTAACTCTAACTTTGCTGCTTGTCCTCATAATATCTTTATAGCAAAAGAAATTCCACATAATGCATGGCCTTCGGTTACCGTGTCTCTTCAGTTTTCCTTAGAATGCTCAGTCCTTAAACTTTCTTTGTGTTTGACATTAATAATTTTGAAGAGTACAGGCCAGTTATTTGGTAGAATGTCCCTCAATTTGGGTTTGTTTGATTTTTTTTTTCCCCTCATGATTAGATTTAGATGATTCATTTCCACTCCCTCTCCCCTCCAGAATATAACAAATGTGATGTTTACTCTCAGTGCAACATGTCAGGAAGTATGTGATACTGCTTTGTTACTGGTGATATTCATTTGCTCACTTAATTAAGATGGGGTCTGCTAGGCTTCTCCATCATAAAAATGCTATTTCTTCCCTTTGTAATTAATAAGGAGATACTTTGAGACTATTATATCCTGTTACTCCTTCACTTTGACCCCTTTAGCATACACACATTGATGATTCTTGCTTGA
Source organism: Vulpes vulpes (assembly GCF_048418805.1). Lineage (NCBI taxonomy): Eukaryota > Metazoa > Chordata > Mammalia > Carnivora > Canidae > Vulpes > Vulpes vulpes. Next base: position 50,384,042 of record NC_132789.1, read on the forward strand.
AACAATTTATTACTGTTTTCCAAGTAGTGATTTTTTAAAATTCCATTATTCTTTGTACATTTATTACTTGCTTTTCCATCTCATTTTTGTACTTTGAATGTCCTTGTTCTTTTAACTCCCTTTTATTTTTCCTGTCTAGCAATTGGATGGTTGTGTTTTGGGGTCTCATCAACTATTGAAATACATATGGGAATTTCTTATAGAATCTCTTATGAGGACGGCCCGGGTGGCTCAGCGGTTTAGTGCCGCCTTCAGCCTGGGGTGTGATCCTGGAGACCCAGGATGGAGTCCCACATCAGGCTCCCTGTATGGAGCCTGCTTCTCCCTCTGCCTGTGTCTCTACCTCTCTCTTTCTCATGAATAAATAAATAAATAAATAACCTAAAAAAAAAAAAGAATCTCTTATGATAGTGAATTTTCACTAGTGATTATTTTACTTAATTGGAAATTCTTAAAACTTTTCTTGCCAAATTATCTTGCCTAAAAATTCTTCAGTTTTTATAGGATACCATTTCATCACTATTGACTATTTTAGTCATCATTATAATTGCATGAGGATGAATTTAACTATATTTGATCAAGAAAAATGACAGAGGCCTGGACAGGCTGAGTGTCTTGTTGGAGAGTTACAGAACAGCCCTGGTCAGTCTGGGGTCCAACGCTTCCTGGCCCAACCTCCTTACCCTCACCAACCTCCTCCTACTTTCTCTACTTCCACTTAGGTATATTTTTTTAAGATAAATTTTTCGAGCACAATTTCTTTATCTGGAATTTCCATAGTGTATCATTCCAATTGTAATATGTGTAGTCCTTTTAAAAAGATCCAGCATGTCTTCCGCTACAAGAATGTTTGTAAGCTTTAGCCAACCATTGGTGTTTTTGAGGAGAAAATTGAGGTTATCATCTGGGCCCCTTTTTATTTCCTTAGAATATGAAAAGATGTTCGATTCTGGAAACTTCTCTTATTCCCTTCATTTGAAGATTCTTTTATGAGTTTCCACTAATCTCTTTGTTTGGTGGTTGTTTGTAAAGTAAAATAAGTTGGAAATTACATTCCAAATCCTCCTATGTCATAACTTGAGTAGAGAGCAATAAATAGCAACATTAAACTCTTCTGAGTAAAATAGCATAGTCATCATAAATATATTTGTTAGCAAAATATTTTATTTGTTTCAGCTTTTATTTAAATGTATGCTTCCTCATCTCATAGAGCAGTGAGCAGCAGAGCTATGTCATTTTTAGGAATTCATCTTTTAGTTTCTTCATTTCTTTATTATTTATTAAGCATTCTTAAGAACATTAGTAACCTATAATTTATATATCATAAATTTCACCTGCTTTGCGTACACAACTGAAGGATTTTAAATAAATTTGCACAGTTGTAAAATCACCGCAATCCATTCTTAGAGTATTTTTATCATCCGAAAGAGTTTCCTCATACTCATTTGCAGTAAATCTGTATTCCCACCCTGAGCCCCTATATTATTTCCACTTTTTGGCCATTATAAATGATGTTACTTTGAGCATTTGCATTGAAGTCTTCGCATAGATACATGTTATTATTTCTTATGAATAGATAGGTAAGAGTGAATTGCTAGTTCATATGGTAAATTTATGTTTGACTTTTTAAGAAATTGCCACTGTTTTCCAACATGGCTGTACCATTTTACATTTCCACCAGCAGTATATGATGGTCTAGTTTTTCCACATCTTTGACAGCACTTGTTGTTGCCTTTATTTTTTTTTAATGGTAAAGCCACTTTATTATTACTATTTTTTAAGATTTTATTTATTTATTTATGAGAGATACAGGGACGGGGGGCAGAGAGGGAGAGAGAACGGCAGAGACACAGGCAGAGTGAGAAGCAGGCTCCATGCAGGAAGCCTGACATGGGACTCGATCCCGGGTCTCCAGGATCACGCCCTGGACTGAAGGCAGATGCTTAACCGCTGAGCCACCCAGGCGTGCCTTGTTGTTGCCTTTATTTTAACCATTCTAGTGAGTAGGCAGTCCTGTCTCACTGCAATTTTAATTTACATATGAGTAATGGCATTGAATGTTTTTTCATGTACTTATTAGACAATAATTTATAATTTTTCTTGATCATCACTCTTCCAGTCACTGATAAGTGTGCTATTTGCTAGACTTCAAACAATAAAAAAATAGTGAGAGGGAAAGTCGGAGACTTTTGCTGCTGAGACTTCAGACAGTGATAGAAATAAGAAAGAAGAAAACATCAGAAGTCAGAGTAAATAGTTTCTGGTGAAGGTGTCACAAATGAGCAAGAGATAGAAAACATCTAGAAAACACATGTTATATGTCTTTCCTTTTTAGAAGGTAGGATCTCCTGAGAGATGCTCAACTGTGGTTTTATTTTATAAAGCTGGACATCTTAGCTTTGCTTCCAGTTATAGGGACTGGCAAATAGCAAACACATGGCTGAATGGCCCATAAATTCACAGGAGAACAGAGGCCAGCCTTACAATGTTATGTGTATATTAGGATAACAATAGGGTAAATACTGATAAAGGAGTCCAGGGGCATGCTCTTTGAAGGTTCATAGGTACACACATTTATCAGCAGGGATGCTTTGCACTTACTACCAGAATGGGGATCAATTTCTTGAAATTATGAAAAAAAGAAAATGGTAGTACCCTTTGAGGTAGGGTACTATAAAGTTTGCCAAAATAGGGATTGACTGATAGGGAACACATATTGGCTATAATCATCAGAATGGGGCTCAAGAATTTCTTTAATAGAAAGAATGAGCTGTTACAGGGATGCTAAGCTTTAAATGAAAGCCCCTTAAGTCCTTCTTGGTTAAAGTCAGATTGGTCCTTTAGGACTGAGTCATAATTGAGCCTGTTGAGGGCCAGGGCTTCAACATACAAATTTTGAAAGGATACAAATATTTGGTACATGACGCCTATTTCATGAGGTTATTAGAGAACCAAGTAATAGCTAACATTTATGAATGTGTTTCTGCTGGCCTCTATTCTAAGTACTAATATTTCATTGTCACTTAAAATAATCAAGAATTTTAGATACTATTATTTATCTCCATTTTATAGGTGAAGGAACCTGAGGTTTAAAGAAGTAAAGTCAAGCACTATCTGAATTATCTCTAATTTTTCTTCATACTTTTAAGTGTGACCCATTCATTAAGGCCTAGGTCAGCTTTCTCCTCCTCTAGGAAGTTTTTTTCTTGAGAGATTCAACCTTGAGAGATTAATTTCTGATATGACTTTTAAAAATAGCATTAATTGCCTGTACCATTCTGACTTAGCCTCTTGTTTTATGCTGCTGTTATTCAACTTTGCATAACTTAATCAAAGTAAATTATGAGCATTTAATGAGCATGGGCCATGACTTTTATCTCCTTTATCTCCTGCTTTTAGAATATTGTTAGTGAGTAATTATTGGTAAGGGTGATTAAGTGCAAACATTGGGGGAACCTCAGTAACAGCTAGATTTCTAAAAATAAAAGAAAATTATAAATCTGTCCCTGTTAGAGTAAGTCTATAAATGGATTGTGGAAAGCAGAAGACATACTGGTGTTTTAATATACTGATGCTTTTAATATTACATTAGCTGCCAGAAAGAATATATACCAAGTATAGAAATTATTACCTTAATTTTCAAAGTTAGCATGTGTGGAGAATTAGGTTCATTATTTCCTTATCATTCTTTTATTTCTGCTACTGTGGCCATACTATATATTATTAGACTTTATAGAAGAGGAGTTGATCTGGGATTTATTTTTATTTTTAATTTTGAAAAGCACTTGAAGTAAGTTGAGTCTACTGAATTAAATGGTGAAGTTGGCCTTGTGTGAAAAACATTAATGTTTCAGCTTTCTCTGTAATGGTTCAGGACTTTTGCACAACAAACAAAATCTTGTGCTATAAAAGAAAATTAATTAATTGAATATAGAATATCCTATGTCTCTATACAGTCATTTTTCTTTTTGATTAAGGTGGTTTGGGAAAATAAACTATAGGATGTTAGAATGCTTTGACTAGAATGTATAAGGAAGTAGAATTGCAAACCATGGTTCTGATTTGCTTGAATGTTAATATACAGAGATTATAATACTTAAATATTGACTCCTTTAACTAACGAGTAAAACCCCAAATCTGCATCTGCAATATAGTGGTCCTTATCCCAGGAGAAAGTTAGAATAGTTTTATAATCAACTTTGTTACAGATACTATGCTAGGAACTTTTCATAAATTGTATAATTTAATTACTATGACTCTCTGAGGCAAAGTAGGCATTGTCTTCATACTTTTAATTTAAGGAATGAAACACAGATTAGTTGTATAACTTGTCCAAAGTAATACATTTAATAAGTGGTGGAATTGGAAATTGCACGTAGGCTTGTTTGACTTAGAACTTGGGAGCAGCAATGTTGATGATGACGTTAGTAATAGTAGCTAACATTTATTTTATTGCCTCACATGTAATATTTCATATAATATTTAAAAGAACTTATGAAAGAGGTTCGTGAGACAGATGAGGAATCTGAGAAAGGTTAAATAATGAGCCCAAGGTTATACAGGAGGTGCTAGGGATTGGACTGTAATACAAATCTGTTTGTCAAAAAGGTCTGTACCCCTATGTCACCACACTATAAAGCTGGTTTTTTTTCCGTTATACTCACTTGACCCTAGTGTGGACTCCAAGAATAGGAATATATGCAGTTTGGCAATATCTATCAAATCTATATATTCAAATTATATTTCTTCATAAACTGGTTTATCAATTTAAGATTATCCATTTCATGTAGGTGAATTGGTTTGGCAACAACCAATTGTTGATTGTATATATTCTGATATCTCCAGTCTATAGTCTGATATCTCCAACTCTAATGAAAATAGTATTTGTGAAATCACCTAATTGCTGAAGAACAGATATAGTTTTAACTTGTTGCATATCATCTTTACTTATGTGGCATTGTTGAGGGATTTTTTAGATCTTTCTGAAAACTGCTGTGTGAAATTATAATCATAGAAACAGAATGATAGTAGCAAAAACCAAAGATAAAACCAAATCTTCTTTTTGATACGAAGTATGTATAATTTAATTCTTTTGTGCATCCTTTTTCAGAGCATTCTCATCTTGGCTGCTACCGACCCAAGGATTATAAGGTATGTAGTATAAATTGCGGAATGTTAATTGTCTTGGCTCTCACATAAAAGCATATGTATGTTTCTTACAGGTATGGTAAGAGATTATCATAATCATTTAGTCAAGAAAATGTACAAACAATAATTGTCACATCATGGAATATCATTATTTTGGCTACATTGTCAAGTGGTAGAATAGACTTTTCATTGAATGTCTTCCTATAATTATTTGTGGCTTTTGATTATTTACATAATTACTTACTGAATGTGTTTGTGTATGTATATGTGTGTATGTGAGAGAGAGATACATAGACAAAGGCATTGATTGTTAATTTTAGTAATACTTTGCACAGTACTGTTTCTAAACTTCATTCTTAGAGCATCCTCACAATTTTTACAAAATCTGTATGCAGTTTATGCTATTTTCTTTAAATTCACCTTTTTTCTCACTACTATAAATGAAATATCAGTATCCCATGCCTTAGATGGATGATAGCCCTAAAGGATACAGTGAAAAGAGAACAGTGTTACTAAGTTCTGACTAGATAATGGTTGTTTTCCAAAGGCTCTGAGGCATGTTCTCTATTTCTTAAAATGAGATAAGGAGTGATAGAGAAGTATAGGAGACATACCAATAGCTTACTGAGGATTTCTGACTGAAAGAAAATTGAAAAGATAATACATCTTTTCCTTTGTAACTCAGTGTTATTTAGCATATGTCCATGTGCCATGTAAAATAATCTTGTGTATCATCTAAAATTAGTTTGGGTACCATATTAAATTATCTGCCATACACTAGTAGTTTGTGTCCTCCATTTTAAGAAGCATCACCTCAGAGGTCGTCTTTTCTGTTGCTAAGTGAAATTTTGATAAGGAGTGTCACTATATTTGAGAAAAAAAACAACACAAAAAAACATAGTTTTACTTTTAATACCTTTGCTTATTTAATTGAAAACAATTTATTTTGCATTTAATGACACTAAACAGCATAGTTTGAGTACTTTGCCATGCTTTGAGCATGATATAAGAAATATGGAACAGTTATGTAATGAATCAAGGCTCTATATGACTAAGGGTGCAAATCTAACAGTGTCAGAATCATCTAGGTGGAACTTTATAAAAATGCATTCCAGGTACTAAATTGAAATTGTTAAAAAAAAAAAAATTGTTGAGAATGGGGACTGGAAATTCTTATTTATTTATTTATTTATTTATTTATTTATTTATTTATTTATTTATATTTTTAAATTTTTAATAAGTTTCCAGGTGATTCTGATGCAGCTCTCTTGCCATCCCCCCAAGGATTGGCATTTGAGAACCACTAGTATGGACTATGAATATAGCATTTGAATTGGTGGAACTGTCCCTCATATAGTGTTTGTATTTGGTTGTGCCCTCGTTTAGGGCTGCTGCTTGGCATAATTCACCTGGGGCAGACCTATCCTATTATGTGGAATGTTTTCAAATACACACACATACATATAGGCATACTGATGTGTGTAATATATATGTGGGTATGCACACACATAGATCAAAAAGCATGATAGTCCTTGTCTGTCAGGGAAGCCACTAGTTGGTCTACCTAAGGGATAAGCCTGTCTTTGTATGTTTCTGTCAAGTTATGCTTTACAATTTATAATCATATATTTATTTTCATCTTTTAAAAAATCTTCTTGTTTATAAAATCTTAAAAAAAAAAGAAGGTGGCACTTGGGTGGCTCAGTCAGTTAAGCATCTCACTCTTGGTTTCTGCTCAGGTCATGGTCTGGTGGTCTTGTGTGGGGAGTCTGCCTCAGATTCTCTCTCCTTTCGCCTCTGCTCCTCCACCTACTTGCTCACACTCTATCTAAAATAAATTTAAGGGATACCTGGGTGGCTCAGTCGGTTAAGTGTCTGTCTTCAGCTCAGGTCATGATTCCAGGGTCCTGGAATCCAAGCCTGTCATCTGGCTTCTTACTCAGTGGAGAGCCTGTTTCTCCCTCTGTCCCTCCCTCCACTCATGCTTATGTTCTCTATCTCAAATAAATAAAATCTTTTTAAAAAATTAAAATCTTAAGGAAAATAAAATAAAACCTGCTTGTTTTACTAATCTAAGTTCCGAATGATAGGGACCTTGTTGATCTTGCTTAATTGATAATTGCTAGTACCTACCATATTATCTGATATATGGTGTGGGTTCCTAATATATGTGTATTGTGTGAGTGGATTTTTTTTAAAGATTTATTTAGAAAAAGAGAACAAGAGGAAGGGGCAGAGGAAGAGGGAGAAGGAATCTCAAGCAGACTCTGCACTGAGCATGATGCCCAGGTTGTGAGCCCAAACCAAGAGTTAGACACTTAACCAACTGCTTCACTAAGGTGTCCCATGTGAGTGGATTATTAAGAGAAAACAAGTAAACCAAATATAAAAGAATATAGAATGGAGAGACAGGTATAAAGCTTATAGGACACTAATCTTTAACCTAAAGTGAATAGAATCCAGCTCTGTGTTGGCTGGTCCATTTAAAGATAGGTGTTTATATTTATAATCCTCCTTTCCAAAGGAATTCTTTAAAAGAACTGAGCTTCCGCCCATCTTTTATTCTCTCCCACTCTCATCTCTTGATTCTTTTAGGGTTAGGATAGAAGTTGATCATTCATTCCAACCTTGTAAGGCAGTAGGTGGTAAGTAAACTCACAGGATTATTTTTTTATTCAAGGGGTAGATTTTCATAGAAATGCATATATAGCCTTGAACACTGCTATCTTCTGTATGGAAAGAATAAAGGATCTTCTTATAGGCACATAGTAGCTAGTTAATGAATATTCAGGCAGTAGAACACTAGGATTTCTATAAGGAAAAAACTCAAAGGTAAGAGTGACTGCAAAAAGAATTCTGGAAAAGTGGAACTTTTGCCTGAATTCTGTTGAGAAATATATTTTATATAAGCAAGAGAAGAAAAGTAATGTGAAAAAGTCTTGGGATTTGGACTAGATACAGTGTCCTAAGAGAAAAGAGAAACTACCAGTCTTATTTGAGTAGAGAGTAGGTACTAAGGGATAATGGCTTTTTAACATCCTTTTCTATTTTTCCTTCTTATCTATTGTATCTGCTTCCTCCCTTTTTAAAATTTGTAGTTGTTCAGTCATTATCCTTTATTTTTAAAAGATTTTGTTTTTTTATTCATGAGAGACAGAGAGGCAGAGACACAGGCAGAGGGAGAAGCAGGCTCCATGCAGGGAGCCCAACATGGGACTCAATCCCGGGTCTCCAGGATCATGCCCTAGGCCGAAGGCAGGCACTAAACCACTGAGCCACCCAGGCGTTACTCATTATCTATTCTTTTGGCCAAACTCAACTCTCTTTGCCCTAGGTGCATTATAACCAGCTGTTCTCATAAATTCTTGTATTCTCTTCGCTTCATTTCTTTTCTGTTGTACCATTACTGCCCCCGAGTCATTGGCTTCTTCTCTCCCATGTACATGGTTCCATATGGCGGTATAATAGGCATTCATTTAGTATATGGGTTCTCGGTGGAGACTGGCCTGGACTCTCACAGTGGCATTTTAGACAGTAACAGGTACCATTATAATAGTCATTTAGAAGAGGTACTCTTGATATTTAACGATCAGGTCTGCTAGATATTCTACAGTAGTGGGACAGTTCCAAACAATGAGGAATTCTTAAGTCCCACATGGCTTTCAGTTGTCTTACCATAATGGAGGTGAAAAACATGTTCATAATCATTAGAACCATTTTAATTCTACATAAACACAAGGTACCTTTACATTGTTTTGAGATACATCATATATTATAGAAATACAAGTGTATTATAAGTGATTATACTTTGTTAAAAATGTATGGTGTAGTATTACACTGTGATGAAGTATACAGTAGCTCATTTATTTTCTTGGTTTTCTTGTATAGAGTGGCTGATGATCTTCTTACATTTTAAAACTCCAAACTTATTTACATAAGGGAGTGTGAGCATACTTAATGTTTTCAAGAGTTGTCATATTTGAGCACTTATGAATTGAAATGCATATGTTAGGTCATGTTCCATTAATTCTTGTTTATACTACAATTAAGACAATTCGTTGATTTTTTTTGAAAGTGTATATGTAAGTTACATTTTTAATACATTCCATTTTAAGATATAAAAGAGGTCAATACAAAAAGAATTGTTTTTAAAATGAGGGCTAAAAAAATAAATAAATAAATAAATAAATAAATAAATAAATAAATAAAATGAGGGCTACCTTAATTTGGGCTACCATAATAAATATTATAAACTGGGTGACATAAACAACAGAAATTTTCTCTCAGTTCTGGAGGCTGGGAAGTGTAAGATTGGGGTGCCAGCCAAATTGGTACCTGGTGAGAGCTTCCTTCCTAGCTTGCAGATAGCTGCCTTTTCACTGTGTCTTCACATGGCAGAGAGAGAGAGAGCATGTGAGCGCAAGCTTTGGTGTCTCTTCTTTTTTTTTTTTTTTTTTTTGGTATATTTTTTATTGGAGTTTGATTTGCCAACATATAGCATAACACCCAGTGCTCATCCTGTCAAGTGCCCCCTCAGTGCCCATCACCCCGTCACCCCATCTCCCCGCCCACCTCCCCTTCCACTACCCCTTGTTCACTTCCCAGAGTTAGGAGTCTCTCATGTTCTGTCTCCCTCTCTGATATTTCCCACTCATTTTCTCTCCTTTTCCCTTTATTCCCTTTCACTATTTCTTATATTCCCCAAATGAATGAGACCATATAATGTTTGTCCTTCTCCGATTGACTCATTTCACTCAGCATAATACCCTCCAGTTCCATCCACGTCGAAGCAAATGGTGGGTATTTGTCGTTCCTAATGGCTGAGTAATATTCCATTGTATACATAAACCACATCTTCTTTATCCGTTCATCTTTCGATGGACACCAAGGCTCCTTCCAGAGTTTGGCTATTGTGGACATTGCTGCTATAAACATTGGGGGTGCAGGTGTCCTGCCGTTTCACTGCATCTGTATCTTTGGGTAAATCCCCAGCAGTGCAATTGCTGGGTCGTAGGGCAGTTCTCTTCTGCACAGCTAAAGAAATAGTCAACAAAACTAAAAGACAACCTACAGAATGGGAGAAGATATTTGCAAATGACATATCAGATAAAGGGCTAGTATAAAGAACTTAAACTCCACAGCAAAGAAACAAACAATCCAATGATGAAATGGGCAAAAGACATGAACAGAAATTTCACAAAGGAAGACATCGACATGGCCAACAAGCACATGAGAAAATGTTCTGCATCACTGGCCATCAGGGAAATACAAATCAAAACCACAATGAGATACCACCTCACACTAGTGAGAATGGTGAAAATTAACAAGACAGGAAACAACAAATGTTGGAGAGGATGTGGAGAAAGGGGAACCCTCTTGCACTGTTGGTGGGAATGTGGACTGGTGCAGCCACTCTGGAAAACTGTGTGGAGGTTCCTCAAAGAGGTGTCTCTTCTTATAAGAACACTAAACCTTTCAGATTAGGACCTCATGAGTATGACCTCATTTAATCTTTTTATTTAAAGATTGTATTTATTTATTCATAAGAGATACACACACAGAGAGAGACAGAGACAAAGGCAGAGGGAGAAGTAGGCTCCATGCAGGGAGCCCAATGTGGGACTCGATCCGGGGTCTCCAGGATCAGGCCCTGGGCTGAAGGCAGTGCTAAACCGCTGAGCCACCAGGGCTGCCCGACCTCATTTAATCTTAATTCCATACTCCAAATGCAGTCAAGTAGGAGTTAGGGCTTCAACATACAAATTTTGGAGAGATACAGTTCAATCTATTGCAGGGGCTTTAGTTGAAAAAATCAATGATGCCATATGTAATCAGTGTATGAATAAATAAATGGATATATATCTAATAACAACAGGGTATTTCTGGAAAGATTTATAGAACCCATTTTACCTGGGCCTTTATAAGGATATCCTTTCTAGCTTCAATTTGGCCTTCAGTGCTACTTGATCATTTTGTTCTTTTGTTGATTCTATAACACAGTCCAAACTTTTCCTCTCCTTCTTATTTTCTATATATATGACATCATATTTTACTCTGTCAAAGAAAGTATTAGTTGTGGATGGCATTGTTCTCAGTTGTCTTCATTTCTACTTCAGTGTTTCTGTTAATCTCCACTTTCTCTCTGCTCTGCCTTCTTAATAATATTAACACCTTCTTTGTATTTATGTATTGGCTCCCTCTCTTTTGACTATAAACATAATAATAAAATCAACTTAAATTTGTATAATGGGTTCCATTTTTAAAACTTTTCTTATTGATTATATCACTGGATTATATGCAGTCTTATAAATTCAACAGGAGGGCAGCCCTGGTGGCGCAGCGGTTTAGTGCTGCCTGCAGCCTGGGGTGTGATCCTGGAGACCCGGGATCGAGTCCCACATCGGGTTCCGTGCATGGAGCCTGCTTCTCCCTCCACCTGTGTCTCTGCCTCTCTCTTTGCTCTCTCTGAATGAATGAATAAATAAGTCTTTAAAATAAATAAATAAATAAGTTAATTAATTAATTCAACAGGAATCTTTATTGCTATCTTAAATGACAGAAAACAAATTGCACAAAGCTCCTGAAAAAGAACATATCTCACAGTCTGAATATGATATATCTCAAAACTGGAGAGTTCCTATATTTATTTAAAAGAGATAGGGGACCACCTTAGTGGAAGTGGAGAAGCAGACCTGGCCTTAGGCAAAATTGTGAAATACTTGTGGAATATATATGGTTGATTTCTGGTAGCCTTACATCAGTTTTAGCATCCTCACATACCTAATCATTGCCTTATTACACTGGGTGCCTCTTGGACTTAGCAGAATACAGATTTAATGTGTCTTCCTAAACTCCTAAAAGTAAGTGTAATGTGTTAATTTTATCCTCACTTGCTAGCAAGGCATATGGTATCTGGTGGACACATAATGTTTGAATTTATGGATGAATATCACATCAAGGTCAGAGTTTTCTGCTTAGTATTCCTGGCAATTTAGTTGCTCCTACTGCTCCTGAACTTACACACTCTGTTCCTATTATGTTATCACTAGCCTTCTCCAGGTCATGTTTATATTTCTACTTCTTGATTTTAGCTCACTGAATATATTAGAGTAGTGCTATGTGTTCTGAAACTTGACTATTTAAGTGTCTTCACACAATGTAAGTTTATTCCTCATTAACAGTCCAGTGCATCTGTTTCTTAAAAGCCTGGCAGTGACCTAAGTCACTTCTTCTATTCCATTGACAAGAACTGGGCACATGGCCGCATCTAGAAGCACAAGGAGGAGGTAGGCAACTGATTCCCATTAACATACTACATAAGAGGGATACACATTTTAGGGGACAGCTAACCATATCTGACGCAGTCTGCCCCTTTGGCCACCAAATATCTCTGCATACCTTTCTTCCCCCACATAGAACATATTCATGTCCTACTCAAGAAAGGCCACTCAGTTCCACTCAGTCACTTGAGTCTAGTTTGAAGGCCAGGGTCTTTGGGTGATGCATAGGCCAGTCCATAAGATCTACATGGGGCTCCTTATGACCTGGTGACCTATGAATTGACGTTCTCTATCTCCTCTCTCAAGTTCCCACCCTACTGAACCCCTTTGTAATATACTTTGCTAGAAAAAGGAGCAGGATAGCTGGGCAAATGGATTCCTTGAGAAAGGAAGAGTGGTTGTCAGTCTGCGGCAGGGCTGAGTCCTGCCAGGCAAGCTTTGTGAACACCCTGCTGCCCTCATAGCAGAGGAGTCTCTTTGCATAGACATTACTGAAATCATGCTGCTTAAAACAGTAACTGTGTGATTTAAAATTATAGTGTGAATACATGGAGGCAGCTTGAATCTAAGTTGGAGAGGGCACAGACTTAAAGTGAAGCAAGTGCGCGAGTCTGGCAATGTTGGCCAGTGGACTGCTTGTATACCTTGTGTCTCAGGTTCCAACCCAGTAGTTATCCAAATTGGAGACCTGACAAATCAATTCTAAGAAGATGGAAGATTTGGAAGCAATTTCTCCTAGAGGTGTTTTTTCCCATGGAGAAAACAAGGAAAAAAAAAAAACGACATTATCGTGATATTTTGACAAATGACATGGCAGTTTTTACTCTAAGGATTGTGGTGTGATAAGAATATCAGAGCCTATTCATCCATTGGCCTGACTCGAGGATGGATTTAGTAGCTTAACGTTTGTTCATTTTTCCTATGCTCTTCCTCTTATAGACTCTCCACAAAAAATAACAAAGATAGAGACATATTAGTATTAGTATTGTTAATGAAAAGACAGACTTCTGCTAGGGATATGAGTTTTCAGACCTGATCAGATAATAAAAAGATTACTGAAGGGTTCTGTTTTCCTAGAAGACAAAGTAAGCATTTGGGAAGTTCAGCAAAAGGAAGTCAGGGCCCAGACTCAATCAACACCAAGATTCACTTACCTCATTGTGCAGTCATATTCCAGGAGGGAAGCTCAGGAAGTCTCAGAAGAATACAGTTTCTAAATTGAAGGTCTTAGCTATGGCAGCAAGGGGTTGTCTGTTTATATCTTATTGGACTTCTAGGATTGTCTATGGCCAACTCACCCAAAGAACACGACAATAACTGAATAATATTCATTGACATCAAGCCAAGCTGAGTTTATGACGACGTAAGGCAGTAAGGGAGAGCTACCACCTCAACAGCAGTTGGAGCAGTGTCTCTGAAAGGTGAAGGTTAAGGGCAGATACTTGGGGGGTTTTGGAGTCTGCGCTCCAGTATTTTAAGGTAGGGCTTTTAATGAGGGAATCTAATTGACAAGGTTTGTTATATAAAAGTTTGGGATTAATGGACACAAAGATTGGGATCTTAAATCAAGTCTTGATAAGTAAGCAGTTTATTTGGTAAGGAAGGATTTGTCCAATTAAGTGATCTGTTATCCTGAGAAGGGAATTGTTTGCCCAGATGAAGAATCTCTTGTTTTAAGAAGGGAGCTGATTGATGATTGAGCAGGCTGCTGTTCAGGTAAATGATTTATGGGAATGTCCTGGGGCAAACGATGGTTATTTACTGGTTTATAGTGTTATTTTCTTGTGCAGGAATTTGCTTGAATTCATAGTAAAGTCTTGTTCTAGTAGGTGGGCCTCTTCTTTGATCTGATAGTTGAGCCATGTGATTGCCCATGATCTCACTTCTCGCATATCTCAGTAAAGTTATATATGCTTTTCCATTAATGCATTATGAATTGTTAGATTTATTCTAGAAACCTTACAGCTTGGGTTTTTATTGTAAACAGTCTTTTATGTAAAATTACATTTTTTGTGTGTTTCACTGATATATAGGTTTGAAATTTATTCTTGTATAACATACTTGTTATAGATATTCTTGAATTTCTTAATAGAAGAAACTGTATCATCTGCATATAATTAATTTTATTTCTGCCATTCAAATTATTTCTTTGTCTTAACTTACTAGGATCTTTAATACAATGCTGAATAAAAGTGGTGATAGTGGATGTGGCAGAGACATTTATTGCTTATTGACTATTCATGTCCTCTTCCACCTTCTCAATCCCTCTTCCACAGCTATATAGGACCTACTCTAGCTGATGGGCTATGAAGAAAGATTATGTGGATCCTTTCCAGGGTGAAACATAGACAAATTGATATGAACTCTTTCTTGTTTTAGTGGCAATGAGGCTTCATGTTCTAGATCATACAGCTATAAGTTAGTTGTTCAGTGTGCCTCATCAGAACAGTCCTTGGACTTTTTTTTTTTTTTTAAGATTTTATTTATTTATTCTTGAGAGACACACAGAGAGAGGCAAAGACACAGACAGAGGGAGAAGCAGGCTCCACATAGGGACCCCAATGTGGGACCTGATTCCGGGACCCCAGGACCATGCCGTGGGCCAAAGGCAGGTGCCAAACCGCCAAGCCACCCACGCGCCCCTTGGACGGTTTTGTGAAGTGTAATTTCACTTGCTAACCTCTGTTACTATAAAACATAGGAAAAATGAATCTTTATTATGTTAAGCCACGGATTTTCAAACTTAATTTGCTACTGCAGCATAGCCTAATACAATGTGCCCTCTTGTCTTGATCCTGTCTTTGATAGGCTCATGTATAAGGTTTCACACCTATGATTTGCAGTAGGTTACTGTTAAATATCCTTTAGCAAATTAACAAAGTTCCTTTTGCAATTCCCTATTTGTAAAGAATATTTTTAAAGTTATGAATGGATGTGAATATTATCAAATGCCTTTTTTTCAGCATCTTTTGAGTTGGTTAATAGGTTTTCTAATGCAAACCTATCTTTGTATTCTTTGAATAAACCCGACTTGGTCATATTATTTTTTTAATGTTACTAAATTTAATTTTTTCATATTTTTATTTAACATTTTTTCCATATATGGTTTCTAGTGAGGATGGTCTGTAATTAGCCTTCTACTATCCATGAGTAGTTTGGTAGCATTATTATGATCATAAAATTAATTGGAAATGTCTTCCTTCTTCTTTGAGAACAGTTTGTCAGTTTGTTCCTGAGCTCTGTATTTTGGGTTATTAGTAAATCAGATTGTGAGACTGTCTTCTGTGAGACTTTCCTTTGAGGCATATTGAGGGACTTTGGCTCTAGGAGTTTTCTACTTGGAAGATCTGCCCTAGATCTCTCATATGTCACTGGCCTGAGACCCCTTACTTAGTAGCTGTTCAACTTTGCTTCAGGTTCCTATGCTATGAAGTACAGAGAATAAAAATATCTACCCCATCAGACTGTTGTGGGGATTAAACAAGTTATTTCTATAAATGCATAGTACAGTGGTCAAAGTTTAAATACTCTCTCCCTCACATACACATAAGGATTGGTCTATTTAGGAATTACTTAGCATTTTTATTGCATTATTTTGGCATTTCTTCTAAATTCTTCTCCAGTGTAAAGAAAAGTACGTCTTTCTAAAACCAAACCAGGTAGGTGAGCATATGGATTTTTTTTTTAAGATTTTATTTATTTATTCATGAGAGACACACAAACAGAGTCAGAGATATAGGCAGAGGGAGAAGCAGGCTCAGATCCAGGGACCCCGGGATCATGCCCTGAGCCAAAGACAGACGCTCAACCACTGAGCCACCCAGGCGCCCCTGAGCATATGGATTTTTAAACTAGATAAGATAGGAATTGATTACTTACCTGAAATAGGGTTCACTAAGGAATGTTCTTGGCAAAACTGAGAAACTGCTCTTAGTTACCAATATCTGCTTTCTCTCTCTCTCTTAGATTATTTGCTCAGTTTATAAATAAGGAAACGAAAGCTTAGAAAGGAAATGACCTGGTCAGGCAGGGATCTGAACCCAGGTTTCTGGATGGTAAGCCACTGTCCTTGAGGAATCAACCAAGAAATGGAACTCTTCTGTAATGAGCCATTTGGTTTCTGAATAACCTATGGAAAACTCATCAGAGCTATGGAAATGTTTCTTAAGCTAAGGCTTAAGACTGCAAGTTTGAAATGGATTCTTAATAAAGACTCACCCCCTCATTATACCTTTCAGTCCTCCATATAGATATAAAACATTACAATACAAATACTCTGATTCCAGAAAGAACACATCCTAGCTATTTTCCTGTTGCACAGTTCTATTTAGTTCTAATTTCCTTCCTTTTTGTTTTATCACTACTTGTTTTTAATGTCTGCCATCATGGATTGTAACTTCTTTGAGGTCTTCTATTACATTTATCTGTGATTGCTATTGTCTCCTACCTTATTCAGTATTTCATACATAAAATATGCTTAATAAATGTTGAGTAGTATCGAGTTACAGCATTGAAAGTTCTCTATAATGTGCCCCTTTCCACCCCTAAGATATCCTCTCCTATTGCTTTCCTGTAGAAATAACCATGTTACCATGTGCAGTGTTCATCTTTTCTTGCACCTTTTCCCTTATTCTGAATTCCCTTTCTCTTTCTTTGCTGTGCATATGGCTTTGATTCCAATCCCACCTCCTCCATGAGACTTCCACCATTCAGACGAAAATTGTTGAATAGCCCTCTGCGTTATTGTCATTAGGATGTATTTGACACAGCATATCTCACCGTCAGTTTTCTTTGTGTTTATGCCGCATTTCATCTGGATTGTGCATTCAAATCCCTGTACCTCTCTAGACCTGAGTATTAGCTAATATGTGGTTCAGGAGATTCTCAGTGAATATTCCGATAAATAGAGAAATAGGCTGTATTTAAAATATTGCTGACTAGTTCGGGGAGAAAATTTAGTAAAAAATGAAGTGACCCTCCTAGCCATCATGACTCAAATGATGTTGAAACTAACAAAGAAGGGTGCCTGGGTGGCTCAGTCAGTTGGGCATCCACCTTTGGCTCAGGGCTTGGGATCAAGTCCTGGGATCAAGTCCTACATCAGGCCCCCTGCTTAGTGGAGAGCCTGCTTCTCTCATTTTGGGAGAAAATGCCCCTCCCCCTGCTTGTGCACATGTGTGCTCTCACTCTCTCTCCAATAAATAAATAAAATCTTTAAAAAAAAAAAGGATATTAATGAAGAGAAAATAGTCTCTCTAGCATAAGCCAAGGGGGTTCATATTTGATATAACTCTAGAAACAGCATTATGGCAGGTTCATTTTGTTCCTGTAAGTCTCTTCTATATATATACCCTTGTATTTATTGACCATGGACCTCTTTGATCTTGTTCTTGACATTGACTATGCTTTTACTTTCTCTGTGAACAGCTAATAGTGGAAAAATTTTCAATTTTTTATTCAGTATAGATCACATATTTCTTGATCATATTTTGGGGGACTGTAACTGAGCCATTTGAATCATGTGCTATTTGGTTCTGGGATGAAAGCTTGATTCTCTCAGCTGACTCATATGTTGCTGTAATTCTGGAAAGTAATGAAAATTGTGGTAGGGTCGAAGCAAAAAGTTGTGCTTTTTATTGATTATTTAATAATAAATGACTTACATTTATTGTTTAATTCATACAACCTAGATGTTCTACTAAATACTTTAAATTATGGAAGATCTATAAGATAGAGTAACTATTTTACTTATGAGGGAAATGAGTCTGAGAAAGATTAGGTGGCTTTCCTAAAGATTAAATTGACCTCCTTAAAGGTCAAATATTTACGAAACAATACTGCTAGAACACTGGCTTATAAAGGCAGGGACTGTGTTATGTTCATTGTCATAGTCCTAACACTTACAACAGTGACTGGAGATTAAGTATTTATTAAATGAATGCAGTTCCTCTCTCTCATTCTCTTTTGAACTCAACTCCATATTATCACTCCATCACCTCATCAGTGCTACTCTTGTTGATATTACTGATGACCTTCCAAATGCTAAAATATAAAGGTCCATTCCCAGTTGTTTCTAATTTGATTTATCAGCAGTATTTAACTTAGTTACTCCTCTTACTTGAAATAACATTCTTCATTTGATGATACATCTTCCTGTTTCTTCCCTGACCACTCCTTAATCTGATGTTTCCGTCTCATCTTCTGGATAGATATTCCCCAGGCCTTTGTCTACAGATACTTTCTTATTTCTATTTATGTTCACTCCCTTGGTGATATCACCCAGTGCCCTGTCTTTAAATACCATTTGTATCTTTATGCTGGACTCTTCTCCTGAATTCTATTCTAATATGCTGGATAATATACATATGTTAAATTGATAGATATGTGAAGCTCAACATGTCTAAAAACAGACTCCTAATATTTACTCTTCTGTCCCCCCCAGTTGGAAGGCTACTTATAAACTCAACTCTTTAGGTTGATTAGACCAAAATATTGGTGTTATGTTTGACTCTAGTCCATCAGCAAATCCTGTTGGCTCTCTATTTCAATTGCCTTTTGGATCTGATCACTTTTCATCTCCATTGATATCACTCTGATCCAATCCAGCATCCTTTTCCATATTCTATTATAACCATTTCCTAGCTGATTTCCCTGTTTCTGCCCTTGGCCCCTCTATAGACCGTTCTTAATGCAGTAGTCAGGGAATTCTCCTTTAAAAAAAAAGTCACAGCATAGAAGCCTTATCCTTAAAATCTACCTTTTTAACTTCACCTACTATTTAGTTCACCCCTGTTGGCTTCCTTGCTTTTTCTAATATACCAGGCCATGCTCTACTCTCCACCCCACCCCACAAGATCTTTACTTTTATTTTTCTTTCCTTCTGGAATGATCTTCCTACAGATGTCCCCATGACTTAGGTCTTGTGGTCTTTACTAAGGTCTTTAGGCCTTTACTCCTTAGGTCTAAGACATTCTTTTTCTCTGTCAGGTCTCCATTGATCAACCTACTTAAAGTAGCCCCTCCTTCCCTCCATACCCCTCCTATATCACCCATCAGTACTTCTTATCTCCTCTCTGCTCTTATTTTCTTATCATGGTATTTACCATCCTTAGACAAACTATATATTTTACCTATTTACTTGGTATGTGTGTGTTTTTAAAACTCTATTTCCTTAGTAGAATGTAAATTATACTAGGATCTAAGGTCCCCATAATAAGGGTAGGAATTAATTAATTTTTCTATCCTGACTTATTCATTTTGTCTCCAGAACAAATGAGTCAATGAATGAGTATAAGGATAGAATTCTGTTCTGATTGCCCTCATACCTAAATTAGACTATCATTAGTTTCTGTGTATTGTCCTTTGTTTTATTTATTTTATTTTTAAAATGTTTTTATTTATTTATTCTTGAGAGACACACAGAGAGAGGTAGAGACATGGGGAGAAGCAGGCTCCATGCAGGGAGCCCGACGTGGGACTTGATCCTGGGTCTGCAGGGATCCTCAACCACTCAGTGGTTGAGACACTCAACCACTGAGCCACCCAGGCGTCCCTGTCCTTTGTTTTATATATACACCCCTACCTTTACCCCACCACTGCTCAAAAGCTCTTGGAATTGATAAAGTTTTATAAATTTTAGACAAGTGGAATGAATAACCAGATGTATCTAATATTTACTTTTACAGTGATAATGATGACCACTACATTCTGAAACTTGCCTTCAAATATGGTTGTGGCATTATAGTTGTTTTTTTTTAAATTCTTATAAAGGTTCTAAGGTTGCGTGTATGTATGATAGTATCACATTTATTATGTGTATACAAATAAAATTTGCATACAAATTCAAATTTTTTGAACAGGTTATCAGGACACCCCATGGGAGAGACTTTGATGACTCTTTGGAAAGATGTGATGAGTACTTAAGCTCAAGGTCATGTAGCAAGCCCCAGCATTCAGCAAGGACCTTACTAGTCCATTCAGCACCTTCAACAATGCCGAAGCATTCTCCAAGCCCTGTGTTAAATAGAGCTTCTCTCAGGGAAAGGTAATGCTTGGTCTCTCTTTCTGTACTGATATTTTGAATAATCATCATTAGAAAAGACAAGGCAGTAATTATGTATGTAAAATGTTTATTCCTGCAAGTATAATTTGATTTTAAAAGGCTTACTTTTTGTTTAGAATATATTACATATCACATAGTACTAGATACTTCTCCCCAGCCCAGTCCCCTTGAAGTAATCTTACTATTAGCAAGTTTATTAATAATTAGAGTCACTTTAACCCTAATTAAATACTGTAGTTCCTAAAAGTGAAAAATAGTACATGATGGTTGTTTTCAATAGATTCAGAGGCATTTAACATTATGGATATGGCTTATATATAAAAATAGCACAGATTATACTCTCCTTTTAGTGGTAATGATGATGCTGTATATTGTTGGTATATGGTACCTCACATAACCTTTCCCTAATTCTCCAGGAGAATCTTAACCATGTAAAGATTCCAGCCCTCCCTCTAAAAGAAGCTTTGGCAACCAAAGCTAGACACTTGTAATAATTTGAGTGTGAAGAAAATAATACCTCTTTATCTGTTTTTGTTGTTAAATTCAAATTGGAAATTCCTTCCTCACTCACTAATAATATAGAAAACAGAGTTGCCATAGATTAAAAAAAATAAACAAACCTCACCCTAGGTAGTTTAAAAATTATATGGAAATGTGAACACCTAAGAGGCATGCCATCAAGAGCATGGAAATAAAATCTATATTTACAGTTGGTATCAAAAAGCTAAAGGAACATACTAAATTTGTATAGCTTATTATAACTATCAGACATCACTGACAAAATTTAAACAAACTGTCTATCAAAAAGTTCATCTTGGGGATCCCTGGGTGGCGCAGCGGTTTAGCGCCTGCCTTTGGCCCAGGGCGCCATCCTGGAGACCCGGGATCGAATCCCACGTCGGGCTCCCAGTGCATGGAGCCTGCTTCTCCCTCTGCCTGTGTCTCTGCCTCTCTCTCTCTCTGTGACTATCATAAATAAATTTAAAAAAAAAAGTTCATCTCAAAACCGATGATTTGAGCAAGAGTTATCCATTTGGAAGCTGTATTAATACATCCCTATTCTGAGCAGATAGATTTGTGTTTCCAAATTAGCCCTGTAAGTCTCCACATGGACGTATGAAGGTCTGCTGGAGACCCTAATCCTGACATAGGGAATTTTGATTCATGTGGCTTCTAGATTCATTAGAATCCTGCCTTCAGGGTCATGGAGTTCATAGATAGACAGGTAGATTAGAAGATAGACCTATGTATTTGTAGAGAGAGAGAAACATATCTATGTTTCTATAGGCTTTAAAGTTCAAGAGAAACTTTTGAAGAGATTTTTTCTGCTGAGGCCCAGTAACTTGTGTCTCAGTTGTCAGGGGACTTTGTGTAGTTACTGTGTCTGCTCAGATGTTCAGGCATGTAGTCAGTGCTCCTCTTTTTTTACTTACGTTTAGAATTAAGCACTTGTGGTTTTGTCATTTGGTTCTTTGCCATCTCAGTAGGTTTTCAACAAATTTTTCACCTCTATCTCCTTGGATATGTTTTTATAAATATTGTTGTATTTTTCTGCCTTTTCACATATTTCACAGAGCTCTCCAGTTGTCTACCACTGTAATACAGTATGAATTTTAGTCCCACATTATTTTATCCTTGTCTGTAATTTTGTCCCAGCTTTTGAAGTCTGTCTTCCCAAGTTGATAAATTCTTCACTGAGGCTATACTCAAAAATTCTTCACTGAGGTTAGCTAAAGTCAGCTGTCTCTTTTTCATATTCCAGTGCAGGTGATGGCTTCTAGTAGTCAGTGGCATTTGCACATTTATTCTGATGCTTGATAGTAGATGTAGTAAGTTCTTTTCTAGAAGGAAACAAGTAGCTCTAATATGAAATATTGTCACCTATCACTTGAGGAAGGTTGAGGTACTTTTAAAATAAAAGAATTTAAATTCATCTAAAGGAATTAATAAACTTTTATTGAGGTACTTTTTAGGGTAGATAAATTTTTTTACTTTCACTAGGGTAGAACACCTCTACTTTGAATGTATGTTCTAAAAAAGATTTTGATTTAGTTATAAAGGAAAATAAAGTGTCTATAGGACATATCACCAAGAACAGAAACATTTCATCCTTTTGAACACACTCAGTACTACACCTTTAAATATAATACGTTCTCTGATACGGCTTTTTAGGTTAGTGAGCAGTATACTTAGAGGGTGTTTATAAAATACAGTGGAATCAGTAACCAATTTGAAATGATGGAAATGTAGATTGTATGCCCCCGGCAAAATTGGGACTATGACAAGATATACAGCTATAGGAGTTTAACTGGGTAAATAGTCATTAAGATAAAATAAGTTTTCCTCTAGGATTATTATAAAATGTTGACTCCTTAATCACGAATGTGAATAAACAGGCTTTCAAAAAGTCTCTTAGTGACTATAAGCAAATGAATTTCTTTATTTATAGTGAAGGTGCTTTTTGCTTTAAGCCCATTTAAAAAAATATCTTCAATGGAGTTAACACACATAAAATGGTTGCAATTTTTATTATAAATGTTACATTTGAGAAACAGTTTTGTCCTCCAAAAGTAAATATTAATATTATGACTTATATGTATTAGGCTGTAGAATTATTACTAAAATCAGACTAAGAAATACTAGCAAATCTAATTAAAAAGTAGCTGATATTCCTTTTAATCATGCTTACGGTTTCGAATTTTGTAAATGAAGTTAAAGATTGTTGGGCAATCATTTCTTATACCACAGCACAGACTAGTGGATCCTCTCATAGTACACTGAAGAGATCCTCTTAGAACTGCATATTTGGATCTCAGGTTTTCAAGATATGTTACCTACATAGGCAAATAACAAAATTGGACAATGTATTTGTGTAGATCCAGTAATATTTCCTTTTACAAATGTAGGAGATTAAAATTTAGATATAGCTGATCATCCATTATTGACTGTGTTCTTTAAAAAACAGGTCATGTAAATCATTTTTCCTGATTAAGAGTTTATATTTTGAGTAAACATATAAAATAATAACTTTGCCATCACAAGCTGGGAGAAAACAGGCAAAGTGTAAGCAGTTAACATTTTAGTATCCATTCCTTTATGAAGGAATTATTTCAATAATACTTGATATGATGAATTATAATAAGATGGACCTGGAGATTTTCATTATTACTTATAAGATTGATAAAGTAGCTTAGTTATACTAATGCCAATTTTGAGTTTGGGAAGGGCATAAGAAAGAAGAACAGTTGCTTTATTTCTCTCTATTCCCAAACTCAGGTTTTAATAAAAGTCACATTTTCCTGTTTTTCAATATTCACTTAAAAAACACACTTACAGGAGAGACTAGAGAAGTGTTATCTGTGCTGAGGGAGGATCATTCAATTTTTATGTTCTTATGTATTCTGAGGGAGTAAGAACATAATTGGATTCTAAATAATATTTTCATCTATTTAAACATTTTGTTTCATTTCATAAAATTAGTTTTATTTTTCTGTATACAGAAAGGAATTTCTTCTACATAATTTAAGAGAGTATGATGAAATTATTGGAAAATAAAAACTAATTTTAAAGGCACTATACATGGAATTGTTCTAATCTGAGCATCTGTATATTTTTTTTAAAGATTTTATTTATTTATTCATAGACACAGAGAGAGAAGCAGAGACATAGACAGAGGGAGAAGCAGGCTCCATGCACGGAGCCCAATGTGGGACTCGATCCTGGGTCTCCAGGATCACACCCCAGGCTGCAGGCGGCGCCAAACCGCTGAACCACTGGGGCTGCCCATGAGCATCTGTATCTTTATTTGGAGCTAAAGCTCTAACAAATTATGTAAGGAGATCATTAAAGTGGTCAGATATATATAAGTATGCTCTCCCTAATTCACATCAAACTTTATTAAGACCACTTATTGCACATATTACAAAGACTTAATATGTCTGCAGAGAATCAGGGCCTGATTTTACATCTGCCTCTCATCCTTGGTCAATGAAGAAAATATGCTATTTTCATCTTTCTATGTTATCACATGGGGATAGGTAAAAAAAAAAAATGACTTTCTGTGTCTGGCATTTGGAAAGATTTATTTTTCTCTCCCTCTGGCTACAAGTCACCTTTGTTTTTTATGTCTACAGATTCCATTCTGATTGGTGTTCACCTTCAAACTGCGATGAGATCCATGACCGGGTAAAAAATGTCTTGAAATCACATCAGGCTCATCAAAGACATTTATATGTTAGTTTCTAAAATATTTTCTTGAAGGCCTTTTCTAATTGGGCAAGAAAACTACTCAAGATGCTTAAAGCTTGTAATAGTTAACCACTGGGAAGAGAAGAAAAAAGATACAACCTCCAAATGATGGAAGTCAGTGGTTTTGCTAAAGGCAACATCTCTAACTTCTGGCTTGGCCTGAGTCGTTATGCAAAATGTTTGATATCATCTGAACTCTAAACAATGTTACTAATAATTATCTCATAGTCAGTAAGTAGTAACTTTATGATAATTATTTCATAGCCTTCAAAGTATGGAGACTCCTGTGGCCCGGTATAAAACACTTCCGTTTCCTACAAATAGATTTTGTTCTAAATGGTAAAGTGGGGTCAGAAATAATTATTTTGAAATAAACTTCTCAGCTTATTTTTATGTTAATTAAATATTTAAAAGAAAAGATCAGGTTTACCAGGTGTAATATTAGAGAACATCAGTGTGAGAATATTTTCTGAGGTAAGACAAACAAACATATATATGAAGGACAGCTGGGGAATAATTGCAGTGTATTCTTTTTGTGTTTGATTTTTTTGTTTGTTTCATTCAGTAGTCTACTGAATCATTTATCATGAGTGTCATATTAGGAACTAGGCTTGGTCCTCACCATATAACTGGATTATTTGGCATTCCATGAGTTTGTACAGTTTTAAGTTTCTATATGTATAACTGTTTTTAAATTAAGCTTGTTTTCTGGCACCTAGGTGGCTCAGTCAGTTAAGTGTCTGACTTTGGCTGAGGTCATGATCCCAAGGTCCTGGGGTCAAGCCCTCCATTGGGCTCCCTGCTCAGCGAGGAGCCAGCTTCTCCCTCTTTCCTCTGCCTCTTCCCTGGCTTGTGTGCTCTCTCTCTCTCTCTCTCAAATAAATAAAGCCTTTTTAAAAATTAAGCTTGTTTTCAAAACACAATATACATATAGAAAATGCACAAATCATAAGTAACAACTCTATGAATTATAATAATCAGCACACTCCTGTGTAAGCTGTCTACCCAAATCAAGAAATAAAATATTACCAGCTCTGCAGAAGCTTTTCTTTCCTCTCAGCTACTGCCACTCCAAGGGTAAACATTATCTAACTTTTAATAGTAAGATTAGTATTGTGTGTTTTAATCTTTATATAAATGACATTCTACAATATCTGCTTCTTTGACTTGTTTCACTTTGACTTTGCAATTCAAACTTCTTGGTACTGCACATATCTTATAATCAACAATAATTCTTTTTTTTAAAAACTTTTTTTTAAATTTTATTTATTTATGATAGTCACAGAGAGAGAGAGAGGGAGAGAGAGAGGCAGAGACACAGGCAGAGGGAGAAGCAGGCTCCATGCACCGGGAGCCTGACGTGGGATTCGATCCCGGGTCTCCAGGATTGTGCCCTGGGCCAAAGGCAGGCGCCAAACCGCTGCGCCACCCAGGCATCCCCATCAACAATAATTCTTTACTTTTGCCTGCTGTATGGTGTTTGTTATATGAAAACACTACTGTTGATTTATTCTTCCTTTTTTGATGGACATTTAGGTTGTTTCTGGTTTGGGCTATTGCAGAGGTGCTATAAGCATTTTATGCATACTTTGAGTATTGTTGTATTCTTCTTCTTTGGGTATGTATGTACTCTTCCTATTTGGAATTTCCCAGACATAGGGTATATATACATTCAGCTTCAGAAGGTGCCGTCAAAAAAAAAAAACAAAAAACAAAAACAAAAAAAATAAAGAAGGTGCCATCAAAGACTTTTTCAGGTAATTCTAACTACCTGTTAAAACATAACCTGAGAGTTATACATTTTAATCTTTTAATCATTATATTTAAAGTGCATATCTTATGAGTAGCACAGGGGGTTGTTTTTGAAGACTTAAGATCTAGAATTTTTATGTAGGTTGATGTGGCTTTTGTTTGGATTAGTATTTTTTATAACTTTCTTTTTTATTAACTTGTTATTCATTTTTAACTCTTCTGTTATTGGTGGCTCTGGAGATTTCAACATGCATACATGATAAATGATTTTTTTGTTGACCTCCCTAAAAATAATGAGGCCCTAAAACATTTAACCCTCTTTTAACCTGCCCCCCTTTTTTGCATATTTTTGGCATGCATTTTAATTCTATATACATAAAACACAAGAAATTAATTTTATTTAGTAATGTTTATTCATGTTGGTCATTTATATATTCTTTCTATTCTTCATTCTTTCCTTAACTTCCATGTTCCCCTATGGATTCTAGGGTCATTTTCCTTCTGCCTTTAATACTTCTTTCTTGACATTCCCCTGGCTATGAATTCTGATTTTGTTTGAAAACATCTTGGTTTTAATTTTTGTGGGATAATTTTATTGGATATAAAACTCTAGGTTGGTAGTTATTTTCTTTGGTACTTTAAAGAAACTATTCCATTGTCTCCTGGCTTCTTTTGTGTTTTGAAAAGTAAGCTATTACGTCTTTGAAGTAATATGAGGATTTTTCATCTGCTCTGTTGCATTTAAGATTTACTCTTCAACTTTGCATTTAGTAATTTTACTATTACATACCTAACATGTCATATTCTTGGATTGATTTCTATGTTGAGTTTTCAGAGCTTCCTAAATTTGAAGGTTGGTATTTTCCATCAATTTTGGAAAACCTGTAGCCAGTCTTTCTTTAAACAGTGCTTATGCCCCATTATTTGTTTGTGTAGAACTCCCAATTATACTTGTATTAGATTTTTAGACTTAGGTAAAAAATTTTTTTTAAAAAATTTTAGATGCATATGCATCTTATGCTTATTTTGATATTTTTAATTCTTTACTTTCTTCTCTCTCTAGATTGCATGCTTTCATGAGACATGTCCTCTAGTTTACTAGTCCTGTCTTCTGTGTTTACATTGATATTAAAACTGTTCATAAAGTAAAGCTGACGTAGAAGGGAATGTTTTTTGTTTTTTTGTTTTTTTGTTTTTTTTTATGATAGTCACAGAGAGAGAGAGAGAGAGAGAGAGAGGCAGAGACACAGGCGGAGGGAGAAGCAGGCTCCATGCACCGGGAGCCCGATGTGGGACTCGATCCCGGGTCTCCAGGATCGCGCCCTGGGCCAAAGGCAGGCGCCAAACCGCTGCGCCACCCAGGGATCCCGAAGGGAATGTTTTCAACCTAATGAAGAGCATCTTTGAAAACCTATAGCTAATATTATACTTAATGTTATACTTAATGGTGAAAGACCGAATATTCAGTCTTTCAGAAACCATGATGCTCTCTCTTGACATTCTTTTAACATCATATGGAGAGTCTCAGACAATGCAGGAAGATAAGAAAGCGAAATAAAAGGGATACAGATTGGAAAGTAAGAAAAAAAAAAAACATATTTGCAGAGGATATGATTTTGCAGAAAAATCCACAGGATCTCCAGAAGAGCTCTCAGAACTAATAAGTGAGTTTAACAGGGTCACAAAATACAAAGAAAGCCAATTTTTCCCCTATATATCTGCAATGAATAATTGGAATTTTAAATTAAGAAATCCATACCAGCCTTCCTCTGTGGAATCACCATGGCGGCCGGGACCCTGTACACATATCCTGAAAACTGGAGGGCCTTCAAGGCTCTCATTGCTGCTCAGTACAGCAGGGCTCAGGTCCGCGTGCTCCCCGCACCACCCACTTCCACTTTGGCCAAACCAACCACACCCCTGAATTTCTCCGTAAATTTCCTGCCGGCAAGGTTCCAGCATTTGAGGGTGACGATGGATTCTGTGTGTTTGAGAGCAATGCCATTGCCTACTATGTGAGCAATGAGGAACTGCAGGGAAGTCCTCCAGAGGCAGCAGCCCAGGTGGTGCAGTGGGTGAGCTTTGCTGATAGCGACATAGTGCCCCCAGCCAGTACCTGGGTGTTTCCTACCTTGGGCATCAGGCACCACAACAAGCAGGCCACAGAGAATGCAAAGGAGGAAGTGAGGTGAATTCTGGGGCTCCTGGATATTCATTTGAAGACGAGGACTTTTCTGGTGGGTGAACGTGTGACACTGGCTGACATCACAGTTGTCTGCACCCTGTTGAGGCTCTATAAACAGGTCCTGGAGCCTTCTTTCCACCAGGCCTTCCCCAATACCAACCACTGGTTCCTTACATTGCATTAACCAGCCCCAGTTCCGGGCTGTCTTGGGGGAGGTGAAACTCTGTGAGAAGGTGACCCAGTTTGATGCTAAAAAGTTTGCAGAGAGCCAACCTAAAAAAGACACCCCATGGAAAGAGAAGGGTTTTCGGGAAGAGAAGCAGAAGCCCCAGGCTGAGCAGAAAGAGGAGAAGGCTGCTGCCCCTGCTCCTGAGGAGGAAATGGATGAATGTGAGCAGGCACTGGCTGCTGAGCCAAAGGCCAAAGACCCCTTTGCTCACCTGCCCAAGAGTACCTTTGTGTTGGACGAATTTAAGCGCAAGTATTCCAATGAGGACACTCTCACTGTGGCACTGCCGTGTTTCTGGGAGCACTTCGATAAGGATGGCTGGTCCCTGTGGTACGCTGAGTACCGCTTCCCTGAGGAGCTCACTCAGACCTTTATGAGTTGTAACCTCATCACTGGAATGTTCCAACGGTTGGACAAGCTGAGGAAGAATGCCTTTGCCAGTGTCATCCTCTTTGGAACCAACAACAGCAGCTCCATATCTGGAGTCTGGGTCTTCTGAGGCCAGGAGCTTGCCTTTCCGCTGAGTCCAGATTGGCAGGTGGACTACGAGTCCTATATGTGGCGGAAACTGGATCCTGGCAGCGAGGAGACCCAGACGCTGGTTCGAGAGTACTTTTATTGGGAGGGGGCCTTCCAGCATGTGGGCAAAACCTTCAATCAGGGCAAGATCTTCAAGTAAACATCTCTTGTCATCATCGCCTAGCTGCCTGTACCTGCCCTTCGGGGAGATGGGGTAATTAAAGGAAACTGAACATTGAACCCTTAAAGAAAAAAAAAAAGAAAAGAAGTCCATACCATTTATAATAGCACCAGAAATTGAAGTGCTTAGATATAATCCTAACAAAATATGTGCAGTATTTGCATTCTGAGAATTACAAAATGCTGTTGAACATCAAAGAAGATAGAACTAAATGAAGAAGTGCACCATGTTCACAGAATGGAGAAGTCAATATGAAGATGTCAGTTTTCCAATTTGGTCTCTAGATTCAGTGGAATCATAATTAAAACCGTATCAAAACTGCTTAGTAGAAATTGACAAGCTGATTCTAAAATGTATATGGAAAGGCAAAGGAAATTGAAAAACCAAAAACATAATTCTGAAAAAGAACAAAGTTGGAGGATCCATTACCTAATTTTAAGACTTAGTATAAAGCACAACAATGAAGACAGTGTGGTTTGACTAAATAATAGACATATAAAGAATAGATCCCCCAGGATAGACCCACATCAATATTGTCAACTGAGCTTTGACAAAAGTGCAAAGTCAATTAAATGGAGACTTTGCATTTGCTGTCTTTTCAAGGCATGGTTCTGGATTTTTAAAAGTGAACATTTAAAAATAAACCTAAAACATAGTAGATAATCTATTTATATTTGTAAATTACTTTTAAGGTATGACACCAAACACATGATCCATTTATAAATTTGATAACTTGAACTCCATTAAAATTTTAAAATTTTGTTCTGTGAAAGACACTGTTAAGAGAATAGAATGACAAGTCATAGTCTGGATGAAAATATTTGCAAATCACATATATGACTAAGGATTTGCATCCAAAATTTTTAAAAAGTCCTCTTAAAACTCAGGCAGTACCCACCATTTGCTTCAACATGGATGGAACTGGAGGGTGAAGTTAGTCAATCGGAGAAGGACAGACATTATATGTTCTCATTCATTTGGGGAATATAAATAATAGTGAAAGGGAATATAAGGGAGGGGAGAAGAAGTGTGTGGGAAATACCAGAAAGGGAGACAGAACATAAAGACTCCTAACTCTGGGAAATGAACTAGGGGTGGTGGAAGGAGAGGAGGGCAAGGGTGGGGGTGAATGGGTGACGGGCACTGAGGGGGGCACTTGACGGGATGAGCACTGGGTGTTTTTCTGTATGTTGGCAAATTGAACACTAATAAAAAATAAATTTATTATAAAAAAAACCTCAGGCAGTAAATCTGAACAGACATTTCACCAAATAAACATAAAAAGATGCTCAATAATCATCATAGAAATGAAAGTAAAACTGCAATGAGATACCACTGCCACCTTATAGAATTGTTTAACAGAAACAAAAAACCAAAAAAAATTTATACTAGTAAATGCTGTCAAGGATGTGGAGCAATAGAAATTCTCATTCAGTCCTGGTGGGAATGCCCAGTAGTGCAGCCACAAGATAGTTTTGCAATTACGTATAAGGTTAAACACACTTATCATACAACCCAGCAATCCTACACTTAGGTATTTCCCCAAATGAATTGAAAACTTAGGTTCACATAAAAACCTGTACATGAATGTTTGTAGAAAGTTTATTTATAATTGCCCAAAATTAGAGGCAGTCAATATGTTCTTCAAAGGCAAATGGCAAACAAACTATGGTATAGCCATTATATGGAATATAACTCAGCAATAAAAAAGGATGAACTAGAGAGTCACTTGACGACTCTTGATGTTGGTTCAGGTCATGATCTCAGGGTTGTGGTATCAAGCCCTGTGTCAGGCTCCATGCTCAGCAGGGAATCTGCTTGAGATTCTCTCTCTCCCTCTTTGCCTGCTCCTTTCCCATCTCTAAAATTATTATCTTTTTTAAGAAGTGAGATTTATTTTTTTTAAAGATTTATTTATTCATGAGAGACAGAGAGAGAGAGAGAGAGAGGCTGAGACACAGGCAGAGGGAGAAGAAGGCTCCTCACAGGGAGCCCGATATGGGACTCGATCCCAGATCCCGGGATCGCACCCTGAGCTGAAGGCAGACGCTCAACCACTGAGCCACCCTGACGTCCCAAAAAAGTGATATTTAAATTCACATAACAACATGGTTAGTCTTAAATTCAGTTTGCTGAGTGAAAGAAGCTAGGACTCAAAGCTTTATAAAATGGTATGATTTTATTTCTGTGAGTGACATTGTTGAAATATTAAAGTATGGGTGAGTCAGAAGAGGTTGACTACAAAGAAATTAGTTTCACAGGGAGATTTTTAGAGTTTTGGAGCTGATACTGAAGTTGCATTATGCATTTGTTACTTTATGTATTTGTTACCTTATGCATTTGTCAAAACTACTAGAAATATACATCAGAAAGAAATTTGCTGAATGAAAAAATAAAAAATATCAAGTGTGATATTTGGGCTTCTGAAGATTTAATGCAGATTATAACAAATGAATCTAAAGGTTCTAAAAATACAAGATATAGCTTTAAATTAGCTTACCTAAATGACTTTGGAGTATTATGTTTTGGCTGGATACTATGAGGCTAAAGACAAAAAGAACTATTTAATCACTACATTCTATTGCAGCGATTTGTAATAGAGCGCTCTCTAAAGAGCCAGAGTAAATATTTTTTGTGTCATAGGGTCCCTGTCACACTACTCCACTCTGCTGTTACTGCACTAAAGCAGACATAGACAGTAGGTAAACAGATGAGTGTTTCTGTAGTCCAGTAAAACTTTATCCATATGTACTAAAATGTGAATTTTATATGATATTTATGAAACTTTTTCCCCCAGTTACTTAAAAAAATTTTTTGTTTTTACCTATCAGGCCTTGCAAAAACAGGCAAGGGCCAGAAATGCCCTGGGAGTTGAAGTTTGCCAAGCCGTATTCTATTAGATGAGTGTGATTCTTACAAGGGTATGGATTAGCAATTCTGAAAATACTTTACATTTATATGAGAGTTTTACATTTATATGAGAGTTGAACAAGTAAGTAAATAAATCGTAAAGACAGCCAGATTTTTAATCATAGTATACCCTATGTTACATCCATGTTTATTTTGATATATATACAGAGAGAATGACTCAGATATAGATATGAGCATATATTGAGATTAGTACACCTCCATATTTCCTAGTTTTGTTCTCTAAAAGTCTCAAAAGGAGTGGCAACCCAATAGCAATGAGCACACCCAGCTCTCCCAGATCTTGGTTTCTGAATACCCATATTCAGTAAAAGTTATCGGGACTCTTGGAGCAATAGCTGATTCTGAGGCTGGGACGGGGAAAACACAAGATTAGGATGGAATATTTTGCAGTATGGAATGTGAGGAAATGCTTTTAAAATAAAAGAAGGGGGGTAGTAAGGAGAACAGGAGCATATCAAAAGAACACAGGAGCCCATCTGAAGTCCCAGTGACCATTGCTAGAATAATTTGAGCAACAAAATAAATAGCAATATTTGGATTATAACTGAAAGAATAAAATAAAATCTATGAGTACATATTGATATAAGCAAAACAATGAATGACTAAGAATGAGAACGGACACATCTTCTTTACAGGAGAATTGTAAATAATAATAGTGGATATTGCCTCTTTCATGAGGTGTGGAGCTTAATTCCTCTTCCCTTGAGCATAGGCTAGACTTAGTGATTTGTTTCTGATGAATAAAGTATGGAGAAATCTGGTAGACACCACGTTCACAAAGTGATCAGAATTAACATCATTAATAACTCATGCTGGCATCCTGTATTCCCTGATATCAAGTAATACGAAGGGCACTGCTCTCTGACATTGTTCCCCAAAACCCATAACCCTAGTCTAAACATGAAAAAAATATCAGACAAAATCAAATTGAGAAACTTACCACAAAATCCCTGAGTAGTACTTTTCTAAACCATCAAGGTCATGAGAAACAAAGAAGGACAAACTTGGCACAGATTGGAGGAGACTAAGAAATGATGACTAAAAGCATCATGGTATCCTTATTGGATCCTGGAATAGAAGTGCATTACTGTAAAAACTGGTGCAATCCAAATAAAGTCTGCAGTGGAGATAATTACTGTACTAATGTTACTTTCTTGGGTTTGCAAAATCAGCTATAGCTATATTAAGATATAAACTTTGAGAACCGGGGTGAAGGGTGAAGTTCCCGGGTACAACTCTTTTATCTTTGCCACTGTTTTGTAAATCTAAATATTCAAAAATAAAAAGTTAAACTACCATTGACCCTTGAACAATGTGGGGGTTACAGGCTCCAGACCTTCCTTGCACAGTCAGAAATCTGCATATAACTTTTGATACCCCAAAACTTAACTACTAATAGTAGTTGACCAGAAGCCTAACCAGTAACATAAAATAGTCAATTAACACATATTTTGTATATGTATTGGACCTGTGGTTGCACAAAGCATAGATTCCTAGCATTTTGTTCTATGCTCTATACACAAATGCCCCCAGGAAAATACCAGTTGCAGACTTTTACTTTACCTCTTCTCTCAGGAATGTTAGTACCACTAGTACTACTATGTAAGCAGCTCCCTAGTGCCTTTGAACAAAAACAAACTATGTAAATATACATGTGCATACACACACACACATATTTGCATGCATGCAGCTGGCTTAAACTGTACACTAATCTCAGTATCTTAAATTGGTTTACACTAAGAGCAGCTTGAATACAAGCTCTTAAACTTAGTCATATTTTTCTGCCTAGGTTAATTCACATATACTCAGCATTCTCAACCAAATATCTGCATGCTCTGCATCTGACACTATGCACAGCACTGGAGATCTTTTCGTAAAATCAAATTTCCTGCCCATAAGGAACTTTACAATTCCCTGAGTTGCGTGGTAATGATATTTTGTCTGTAGTGTTTATTCTTGAAAGTTACTTTGGCTGGATATAAAAATCCTTGGCTTACATTTTTTTTTTTACTTTAAATATGTTATTTGATTGTGACAGAGAATGTTTCTGTCAAAATCTGCTTAAAATCCAATTTTCTTTCCCTTGTGAGGGATTTGCTCTTTTAGTTTGGAAAGTCAAGCTAAAATATTGTGCACTTTTCCCCCCTTCATTTTACATCATGGTGTTGATTATTCTGGATTGAATTTTTTCCCCCAATGTATGTCATGTGTCTTTCATTATGTTTTCAATATTTTTGTGAATATAACTTTTATTTTTAATTAAATTTTTTTATTTTAAATTTTATTTAGTTAACATACAGTGCAATATTGGTTACTGGAGTAGAGTTCAGTGATTCATCACATATATTCAACACCCAGTGCTCATCACAGGTGCCCTCTTTAATAGCCATCATACATCTAGCCCAACCCCCACCCACCCACCTCCTTCCATCAACCTCCATTTGTTCTTTATCATTAAGAGTCTCTTGTGGTTTGTTTCTCTCTCTATTTTCCCCTCCTTCCCATATGTTCATCTGCTTTCTTCAATTCCCCATATGACTGAGATTATATGGTACTTGTCCTTCTCTGATTGCCATGTACCCCTCTGAATCTGTATTTTTTTTATCCTTTGGATAAATACCTAGTAGTGCAATTGCTAGATCACAGGGTAGTTCTATTTTTAACTTTTTGAGGAACCTCCATACTGTTCTTCAGAGTAGCCGCACCAGTTTGCATTCCCATTAGCAATGCAAGGGGGTTCCCCTTTCTCTGCATCTTCACCAAAACCTGTTGTTTCTTATGTTGTTAATTTTAGCCATTTTGACAAGTGTGAGGTGATATCTCATCATGGTTTTGATTTGTAATTCCCTGGTGATGAGTGATGTTTAGCGTCTTTTCATGTGTGTGTTGGCCATCTGAAAAAGTTGTCTATTCGTGTCTTCTGCCCATTTCTTAACTGGATTATTTGTTTTTTGGGTGTTGAATGTGATAAGTTCTTTATAGAGTTTGGATGCTAACTCTTTAATCAGATATGTTGTTTGCAAATATCTTCTTCCATTCCGTAGGCTTTTAGTTTTTATTGATAGCTTCCTTTGCTGTGCAGAAGATTTTTATTTTACTGTTCATTTTTGCTTTTGTTTCCCTTGCCTCTGAAAGCGTGTCTAATAAGAAGTTGCTATAGCTGAGGTCAAAGCGGTTTCTGCCTGTGTTCTCCTTTAGGATTTGTAGGATTTGTTGTCTCATACAAATTTTAGGATTGTTTGTTCTAGCTCTGTGGAAAACACAGTTATTTTGATTGCATTTAATTTGTAGATTGTTTGGGGTAGGACAGACATTTTATCGACATTTGTTCTTTCAATCCATGAGCATGGAATGCTTTTCCATTTCTCTGTGTCCTCTTCAATTTCTTTCATAAGTATTCTGTAGTTTTCAGAATACAGATCTTCTCCCTCATTAGTTAGGTTTATTCCTAGGAATCTTACCGTTTTGGGTGCAATTCCAAATGGAATCGATTTTTTTATTTCTTTTTCTGCTGCTTCATTATTGGTGTATAGAAATGCAGCAGATTTTCTGCACATTGATTTTATATCCTGCAACTTTGCTGAATTCATGTATTAATTCTAGCAGTTTTTTGGTAGATTCTTTCAGGTTTCTATATAGAATATCATATCATCTGCCAACAGTGAAAGTTTGACCTTTTCTTTGCTGATTTGGATGCCTCTTATCTCTCTCTCTCTTTTTTTTCTTCTGATTGCTGAGGCTAAGATTTCTAGTACTATGTTAAATAGTAATGATGAGAATGGACATCCTTGTCTTCTTCCTGACCTTAGGGGAAAGGCTCTCAGTTTTTTCCCCATTGAGGATGATATTAGCTGTAGGGCTTTCACATATGGCCTTTATAATATTGAGGTATTTTCCATCTATCCCCTGCTTTGTGGAGGGTTTTTATCAAGAATGGATGCTGTATTTTGTCAAATGATTTTTCTGCATCTACTGACAAGATAATATGGTTCTTTTATTAATGCAGTGCATCATATTTATTAATTTGTGAATATTGAACCAACCCTGCAGCCCAGGTATAAATCCTACTTGATTGTGGAGCATAATTATTTTAATTTGATGTTGAATTTGATTGGCTGTGTTTTATTGAGAATTTTTGCATCCATATTCATCAGGGATATTGGCCTGGTCTGTAATTCTCCTTTTTATTGGAGTCTTTGTCTGGTTTTGGAATCCCAGTAATGCTGGCTTCATTGAATGAGTTTGGAAGTTTTCCTTCCATTTCTATTTTTTTGGAACAGTTTAAGAAGAATAGGTATTAACTCTTCTTTAAATGTTGTAGAATTCCCTTGGGAAACTATCTGGCCAAGGACTTTTGTTAGTTGGGAGACTTTTGATTATTGATTCAATTTCTTTGCTGGTTATGGGTATGTTCAAATATTCTATTTCTTCCCGTTTCAGTTTTGGTAGTTTGTTTCTTCCAGATTGCCCAGTTTGTTGGCATATAATTTTTCATAGTATTCTCTAACAATTGTTTGTATTTCTGTGGTATTGGTTGTTATCTCTCTTCTTTCATTTGTGATTTTATCAATTTGGGCCCTTTTCTTTTGGTAAGTCTGGATAGGGATTTATCAATTTTATTAATTCTTTTAAAGAACCAGCTCTTAGTTTCACTGATCTGTTCTACTGGAGGTTTTTGTTTGTTTCTACATCACTTATTTATGCTTTTTATTATTTTCCTCTTATGCCAGCTTTAGTTTGCTGTTCCTTTTCTAGCTCCATTAGCTGTAAGATTAGGCTGTGTATTTTAGCAAGACTTTTCTTGCTTCCTGAGATAGGCCTGTGTTGCAGTATTCTTCCCTCTTAGGACTGCCTTTGCTGTGTCCCAAAGATCTTGGACTGCCATATTTTCATTTGCTTCCATGTATTCTTTTTTTTACTTCTTCTTTAATTTTCTAGTTAACCCATTCATTCTTTTTTGTTTATTTGTTGTTGTTGTTGTTGTTTTTATGATAGGCACACAGTGAGAGAGAGGCAGAGACATAGGCAGAGGGAGAAGCAGGCTCCATGCACTGGGAGCCCGACGTGGGATTCGATCCCCGGTCTCCAGGATCGCGCCCTGGGCCAAAGGCAGGCGCTAAACCGCTGCGCCACCCAGGGATCCCCAACCCATTCATTCTTTAGCAGTATGTTCTTTAACCTTAATGTATTTGAAGTCCCTCCACATTTTTTCTTGTGGTTGACTTTAAGTGTCATAGCATTGTGGTCCGAAAATATGCATGGTATGATTCAATCTTTTTATACTTGTTGAGGGCTGATTTGTGAACCAGTATGTGATCTATTCTGGAGGATATTCCATGTGTATTCAAAAAGAATGTGTACTCTGAAATGCTCTGAATATATCTGTGAAGTCTATGTGGCCCAGTGTGTCATTCAAAGCCATTGTTTCCTTGTTGATTTTCTGCTTAGATGATCTGTCCATTGCTATAAGTGGGATGTTAAAGTCCCCTACTATTACTGTATTATTATCAATGAGTTTCTTTTTGTTTATTATTAATTGATTTATATATTTGGGTGCTCCCAAGTTGGGGGCATAAATATTTACAATTGTTAAGTATTCTTGATGGATAGACCCTTTAATTATAATATAATGCCCTTCTTCATCTCTTAGTACAGTCTTTGTTTTAAAATCTAGTTTGTCTGGGAGATCCCTAGGTGGCTCAGTGGTTTAGCGCCGCCTTTGGCCCAGGGTGTGATCCTGGAGTCCGGGGATCGAGTCCCACATCAGGCTCCTTACACAGAGCCTGCTTCTCCCTCTGGCTGTGTCTCTGCCTCTCTCTCTCTCTCTCTCTCATGAATAAATAAATAAAATCTTTTTAAAAAATCTAGTTTGTCTGATAATAAGTATGGCTACTCCAGCTTTCTTTTGATGTCCATTAGCATGATACATTGTTCTCCTTATCCTCATTTTCAATCTGCAGGTGTCTTGAGGTCTAAAATTATTATCTTGTAGGCAGCATATAGATAGATCTTTTTAAATCCATTCTGATACCCTGTGTCTTTTGATTGGAGCTTTTGGTGATTTTTCTACACTCAAAGAGTCCCCCTTAACATTTCTTACATGACTGGTTTAGTAATTATGAACTCCTTCAGTTTTTGTCTGGGAAACTCTTTCACTCTCCTTCTATTCTGAATTACAGCCTTGCTGAATAAAGTATTCTTGGCTGCATATTTTTTCCCATTAAGCACATTGAATATATCCTGCCGCCCCTTCCAACCTGCCTAGTTGCTGTGGATAGATCTGTTGCAAACCTGATCTATCTTACCTTGCAAGTTAAAGACTTTTTTTCCCCTTGCTGCATTCGGGATTCTTTCTGTGTCTGTTTATTTTGTAAATTTGACTATGATATGCCTTGGCAATGGTTGGCTTTTGTTGAATTTATTGAGAATTTTCTGTGCTTCTTGGATTTTGATGCCTATATCCTTCCACAGATATGGAAGTTTTCACCTGTAACTTGCTCAAATAAACCTTTTGCCCCTTTTCCTCTATCTTCATCTTCTGGCACTCCTATAATATGAATGGTATTCTATTTTAATAAGTTGTTGAGTTCCCTAAGTCTACCTTCATGATCCATTACTTCTAATCTTCTATATCACTGATTCATTCCTCTGCCTTATCTATCCATCATTTTTATGGCATTCATTTGGGCTTTTTTTCAGTTAAAACATTTTTAATTTTGGCCTGACTAGATTTTAGTTCTTTTATTTCTGCAGTAAGAGATTCTCTAGTGTCATTTCTGCTTTTTTCAAGCCCAGTTAGTATCCTTATAATTGTTTTAAATTCTCTTAAATTTGTTCTTTTACTTTTGGAGTAAAAATGGTTATCAGTGATTTTTTTGCCTACCAGTATTCTCACCCCTGTGTAGTTTTGTCCCACCACGCGTGAATAGGGATGATCTGTGTAAACAATAGATTATTACAGAAATAATAGTTATGAATTCTGAGACTAGATCAAAAAGAATTAAAGCTTCTTTCTTGTTCTCATAAGATCATTTACTCTTGGGAAGACAAATTGTCAGGTCGTGAAGACACAGTACATTTTCCATCTGTTTTGTGAGCATGACTTTTCTGGCATGATTTTTCTTTTTTTTTTTTTAATTAAGGTCTCCTTATTTGGTCTTTTTCCCCCTCTTAAAACTTTTTATGAAATTTAACCCATTTATGATGATTATTTTATAAAATTATTTTTTCATGAACTTTTAGAAAGGGACATAGGATTTAGAATTTTTCTAATGTGAAGTTTGAGAGCTCTTTTTTTCTGTCTTCATTTGTTCTAAAGTATGGCAGCTTAGCTTCTGACATTTCCTGGCTCCTTCTTCTTCCCAATTTTTATATAGAATTTTTCTTTCCTTTGCTTTTACTTCACTGCTCAGTTTGTCTTCTTTTTCCAGATGTTTATACACAGTGTAAAGTTTTATCTTGGAAGGTGACTTTGGCATATTAGTTTTGAGAGTTAAGGAGTTCCAGACTGCTCCAGCTCCTTCAGAATTTGTTGTAAATCCTTTGTACTCATCACTATGAGAGTGGGAGAAATCTTTTCCAGTTCCAGTTTCTGAATTGGCTCACCAAGCTTTTGAGTGAATACTCTTTTTTGTTACATTGAAGTTATTTGGTTTATTTATTTTTTTTTTTTTAATGAAGAACTATTTTTTTTTTAATTTTTTTTTTTATTTATTTATGATAGTCACAGAGAGAGAGAGAGAGAGGCAGAGACACAGGCGGAGGGAGAAGCAGGCTCCATGCGCCGGGAGCCTGATGTGGGATTCGATCCCGGGTCTCCAGGATCGCGCCCTGGGCCAAAGGCAGGCGCCAAACCGCTGCGCCACCCAGGGATCCCCGAAGTTATTTGGTTTATCAGATGCCTCAATGTTTTCCTCTGATTTCTCCTCCACAGATGGTATTACCATCTCATGTACCTACTGGGAGTTTATGAGTATCTCCTGATATTTTAGAGTTCATGGGAATATCTTGTCATTTAATTTGGTTGCAAATAAAAAATAATTTGGTTGCAGATGTTTCCCATGGATTTTTTAGTATTGCTATTTTAGGTAATTTTTAAAATTGTATTTCAGTATAATGTACTTTAATCTTTAATCCTAAGTTGTACAGCAAAGTGAGTTTTTAAAAAGTGAACCCATGAATGAATAGCATCCGGGTCAGAGACATGACAACCCAAAATGCCTCTGGTGCCTCCTTCAATCACTACACAACTTACTATTCTAATATATAACAACATATAAACTAGTTTTATGTGTTTTTGAACATTTCATAAATGGAATCATATGGTATTTACCCTTTTGTATTTGATTTCTTCGGCTGATCATTATGTTTATGACATACCTGTGCTTCCTTTTTTTATTATTATGTAGTGGGAATCAGCAAACTATAGCCCACAAACATATTCCAGACTTTTAAATTTTAAATAAAGTTATATTGGAATATGGATAGACCTATTTGTTTATATATTATCTTTGGCTCTTCTCAAGCTACAACAGCAGAAATGAGCAATTGTGATAAAGAGCATATAACTTGCAAAGCTGAATATATATATGATTTGGTCCTTCTCTCTCTTTTTTTTTTTTAAGATTTCACTTATTTATTCATGAGAGAGAGAGAGAAGAAAGGGGGGGGCAGAGGGAGAAGCAGACTCCATGCAGGGAGCCTGATGTGGGACTCGATCCCAGGTGTCCAGGATCAGGCCCTGGGCTGAAGGCGGCGCTAAACCACTGAGCCACCCAGACTGCCCTGATTTGGCCCTTCAAAGAATAGTTTGCCAACCCTTGCTTTATAGTATTTCAATAAATATCAAAATTTATCAGTTCTTTTTAGTTGGGGCTAATACAAATAGTACTGCTATCAATATTATTATATATGTTCTTTGATGAACATAAATATGTATTCCTGTTGAATATATGCCTAAAAATGGAATTACTGAGTTATAAGGAATGTGTATTCTTCTGTAGATGATACTGCCAGAAAAAAACTGATTCAGTATCAGTGGTTGAATGTTCTAGATTTCTGCATCCTTGCTAACACAGTGTATTTTCTGGGTTTTATTTTCCCATTATAGGTATTCCAGAGAGTATGAATTGATCATGTATTATGGATTTGCTTTGCATATTCTGAAACCATCTTACCAGATGCATACAGTTTGGATTGTGGGGATTTTTTTCCTGGGTAATTGGCCTGTTTGTCATTGGGAAATGTCTTTACCTCTAGGAAAGCTTCTTGCCTTCAAGTATAGTTTGTCTGATATTATTATAGTCATATCAACTTTCTTTTGGTTAATGTTGATTGGTATTTTTCATTTTTTTTATTTTTGCCCCTTCTGTGCCCCTATATTTAAGATGTATGCATTATATAGTTGAGTTTTGTATTACTCAGTCTTTCTCTTTATTTAGTATAATCATTTAATTACTGATGTTGTTGGGTTTATACCATCCTTCTATTTTTCTATCTGACAGATCTGTTAGTGTTTGTTTTTTCAATCTCCTGCATGTCTCCTTTGACTGAGATATTTTTATTCCTTTTTCTCCCTCTTTTAACTCATAGGGTATGTATTTGCTTATTATTCTTTTAATATTGCCCTGTAAAATACATGTATCCTCTATTACAATCTAATACAATTTTTTCCTTTGCCAGTTTTTTGATGATGCTAAAATTTTAGAATACTTACACTCCATTTAAACTCCTTTCTTCTTTATTTATCTTTATTCCTTCCTTCTTGGGTATCCAGTTACATCTACTAGACCTTTCGGTTGTCTCCCAGTTTCTTACACTTCTTTCTGTATTTATCATTCTGTTTTCTCTTTTATTAGCATTTCCTATGAACCTATATTTCTGCTTCACTGATCTTGTCTCCTCCTGTTTCCGATATACTGTTAAACTCATCTATTTAGTTCTTTATTTATCCTATTTGATGTTCAGATATAAACTATCTCTTTAATTTTTATAAATGCCAATGTTTCTGGAAATCCTTAACCTTTATGTATATTTTGTTCAACTTTTAATCTGTTTTTTCGAACATATTGATCATAATTTAAAGTGCTTATTTCCTCATTTTGATACCAGGCTTACACTTGTGATCTACTTCCTTTATCTTTTTTTACTCTTGCTTACTGGTTGTACTGTCCTGACTGTACCACTGATTTCATAGTTAAATTCTAGACATTATTTTTTAAAGAACTTTAGATTTTTCCAGATGATGAGACATTTCCCTCTTTACTAGTCAGGTAGCATCAGGGGCTAACCTTGATTCAAAAGAGACAAAATTAGTTTGAAGCTATATTGATGTATTGGTAAATCTCAGTTTACCAATCTCAGTAAGGTAAATCCTTAATCAAACTTTCCTTAAATCTCACCTCACCTCTCTTTTTTTGGTAATTAGCCTCCATTTCAAGTCAGAGTTTTTCAGATCTTTGTCTTCTGAAGAAACTGAGGCAATTTCTGTCCTACTTCTCAGAAAGTTTAGGTTTAGTTCCTTACATTTCCATACCAGGAACATTCAGAAAATATTCATGTATTTGAGTCCTTTCTCATCTCTGT
Organism: Vulpes vulpes; assembly: GCF_048418805.1. NCBI lineage: Eukaryota > Metazoa > Chordata > Mammalia > Carnivora > Canidae > Vulpes > Vulpes vulpes. The sequence continues at coordinate 50,427,161 of NC_132789.1, forward strand.
TTTTATAACATCAGCTTTACATAGTTACCAAGATAGCTCCTGGTTTCTGTCTGCCAGCACCAGCTCTATGACTAGTTCTAGATGCTCCCAGAAGTCAAGTGCCCTTAGGGTAAATGTGATTGCAACTGGTAAGTAACAATTCACTACTTCTCAAAGCTTTCAGCTCTCACTTGCTCTGTTACAAAAGTCTTTTTCTCCTGACAGATGTTTGTCTTTTTTTTTTTCTTAAGATTTTATTCATTTATTCATGATAGACACACACAGAGAGAGAGACTAGAGAAGAGAGAGAGAGAGAGAGAGAGAGAGAGAGAAGCAGAGACACAAGCAGAGAGAGAAGTAGACTCCATCCCGGATCCGGGATCACTCCCTGAGCTGAAGGCAGAAGCTCAACCGCTGAGCCACCCAGGTCCCCAGATGTTTGTCTTTTAATTACCATCTAGTTATATGGCATGCATCTTTTGCATTCTAGTTTTCAACAAGAGTATTGGTCTGCTCTGAATTATTCTATCTAACCACTAAACAATATATGTTTTTATGAGGAGATTTGTGCCTCTAAATATTATGTTTTGTATTGCTACCATAACAAATTATCACAAGCTTAGTAGATCAAATTGATTACCTTACATTGCTATAGACCTGAACATGGATCTCACTGGGCTAAACTCAAGGTGTTAGCAGAACTGTTTTCTTTATAGTGTTTCCAGGGAAGGTTCAACTTTTGCATTTTCCAGCTCTTGGTGATCACCCACATTCCTTGGCATGTGGCCATTTCTCTCCATTTTCAGAGCCAGCAACATTGCATCCCCCTTGACTCTTATTCTTTTTTTAAGATTTATTTATTTTTGAGAGAGAGAGAAAGAAAGAGCATGTGGGGGAGGCACAGAGAGAAAGAATCTTCAAGCAGATTCCCACTGAGTGAGGAGCCCATGAGATCATGACTTGAGCCAAAGCCAAGAGTTGGACGCTTAACCAACTGAGCCACCCAGGTGCCCCTTGACCCTAATTCTTAATCACATCTCCCCTCTGTCTGATCATGGCCATCAAAGATTTTTCTGCTTTTAAGAAGTCATTTGTTTGGGACCTCTGCATGGCTCAGCGGTTGAGCTTCTATCTTCAGTCCAGGGCGTGATCCCGGAGTTCTAGGATCGAGTCCCACATCGGGCTCCCTGCGAGGAACCTGCTTCTCCCCCTGCCTATGTCTCTGCCTCTATGTGTCTCTCATGAATAAATAAATAAAATCTTAAAAAAAAAAAAGTCAATTGATTAGATTGGGCCCACAGATAATCCAAGGTAATCTTCCCTTCTCAAGATCCTTAACCTTAGTCAAATCTGCAAAATCCCCTGCTGCTATACAAGGTTACATATTCTTTGGTTCTGAGAATTAGGGCATGGACATCTTTGGGTACCTTTAGTCTGCCTATCACACTGTTGCTAACATTTTCCTACAGTTTCCTTCTCTGGCCATTTTTAAGGTATTTTTCATTGTCATTTCTTCTCAGCAGTTTAATATTATGTACTTAGCTGTGATTTTCTCTTGTTTTTATCCAGTTTGGCCTTTGTAGTACTTTTCAGAAAGCACATGTTAGACTCGTTCTGTGTGTACCATATGCACCTTAAGGTCTTTTATTTTAATTCCTGGACATTTTCTGATGGGTGTGTTTTATATTATGAATATATCCCAATTTGTGACATGCATGTTTGTTTTCTGAATAAAAGTCCTTTTGTGAAGAGAAGTTCTTAATATAGCCCAATTTTCCTCTCCTTTTGATTAGCGTTTTGATTCACTTTAACCATGATTCTGAAGAAATTCCCCTATTTTAAAAATCTTTTATCATGTTACCTTTCACATTAGATCTACAATGCATATGAACTTGATCTGTATGTATAATGTGAGATTTGGATGAAAGTTTATTTTTTCCCCTATGTTTATGATCCATCATCCTTTTTCAAATGGCCATTTTTCCCTTACTACTCTGTTTACATGGAAATCATTCTGGATTCTATTCTGTTTTATTATGACTGTATATTTCTGGATTTTCTTTTGTTTCATTCATTTCTTTAATTCTGACATCATACTTTCTCAACTGCTACAGGTTTATACTAACTCTTGTTATCTAATGGCAGAGGTTCTTCAGCTTTGTTCTTGCTTGAATTTCCATCTGGATTCCAAGATCAGCTTGTCTGTTTTAAAAAACATGCTATGATTTTGTCTGGGATTACCTTGAATCTGTGCTTTAACTAGGGGAAAACGGACATCTTACCAATATTGAGTTTTCCAATCCATTAAAATGGTGTCTTATAAAATTTAGATATTTAATTTCTCCCAATTATATCATAGTTATCATAGTTGTACTTCAGTAGATTTATTCCTACATGTTTGATATTTTAGTGCTATTATAAATTGTGTATTTTAAAATTGTATCTTTTTTTTAAAGATTTTTTTCATACATTCATGAGAGACAGAGAGAGAGAGAGAGAGAGGGAGAGACACATGCAGAGGGAGAAGCAGGCTCCATTCAGGGAGCCTGACGTGGGACTCGATCCTGGGTCTCCAGGATCACACCCCAGGCAGAAGGCAGGCACTAAACCACTGAGCCACCTGAGCTGCCCTAAAATTGTATCTTTTATTTGGTTTTGGTATAATGGCTGTAATAGATTTTTGTATAATGACCTCATATCCTGTGACCTTGCATTCACATATTAATGTTAATATATGGTAGTTTTCTTTGCATTTATATGTATAATATAATCTGTAAATAATGGCAGTTTTATTTCTCCTTCTTTAATTTTTATGCCTTTCATTTCTTTTTCTTGCCTTATTGCCCTGTGTAGGATTTCCAAAGCAATATCAAATAAATGTGGTGATAGATGGCATTCTGTCTTATTTGCCATCCAAAGAGGGAAGCTTTTTATAATTTAACATTCAGTATGATACATGTTATACATATTTTGTGGGTATTCTTTGGCAGATTACAGAAGTTTCTTCTATTTTTTCAATGAGGTTTTTAAAATTTCATTGTAAATGTATGAATTTTATGACATTGGGATTATTATATGCTTTCTCTATTTTAATATGGTAAATTACTTGATTATTCAAATGTTAACCCATGTTTGCATGCTTGGGACAAAACTCTTGGTCATATATATACATCAAAGAAAATATTAGCAATCAAACCAGTGAGATAGGATATTTACATCTAAGTTAATGATAGTGATTGGATTGTAAGTTCCCTTTCCTGTAATGTCTTCCTTAAGTTTTGGCTGGTCTCTTTTTTTTTTTTTTTTTAAGATTTTATTTATTTATTCATGAAAGACAGAGAGAGAGAGGGAGGCAGAGACACAGGCAGAGGGAGAAGCAGGCTTCATGCAGGGATCCTGACGTGGGACTTGATCCCAGGTCTCCAGGATCCTGGCCTGGGCTGAAGGTGACACTAAACCACTGAGCCACCAGGGCTGCCCTTGGTTGGTCTCTTAAAAATGATTTGGGAGGGGTGCCTGGGTGGTTCAGTCAGTTAACCGTCCCACTCTTGGTTTGGGCTCAGGTCATACTCTCATGGGTCATGAAATTGAGCCCTATTTTGGGCTCCGTATTCCTTGGGAAGTCTGCTTGAAGATTCTCCCTTCCTGCCTCTCTCCCCACTTGTGCACACACACTCTCACTCTCTCTCAAGTAAATAAATAAATCTTAAAAAAAATGATTTGGAAAACATTCCCAATCATTCTCTAGAAAAGCATGTTTAAAATTATATCTTAAATGTTTTATATAAGTTTATCTTTGTAAGAGAGTTTTTAATAAAATTTAATTCGCTAATTTTATTTCACTGTGGCCAGATAACATACTTTGTATGACCTCAGTCCTTTTAAATTTATTGAAACTCATTTTATGGTTTAAGGTATGGTCTCTGCTAAAGAATTTGTCATGTATACTCGAGAAGAATGTATATTTTGCTATTGTCTGGAGTATGTTCTATAGGTGTTATTTTTTTTTTCTATAGGTGTTAGGTCTAGTTGATTAATAATGTTCAAATCTTCCATTTCCTTGTTGATCTTCTGTCTTAATTATTCTATCCATTGTTAGAAATGAAGTACTGAAGAGTCTAACTAATATGTTGTAGGAGTTTCTCATTCTCATATTGTGTGAGTCAGGATTCTCCAAGGAAATAAAAGCAACAGAACAGTCTGTGTGTGTGTGTGTGTGTGTGTGTGTGTGTGTGTGTGTGTGTGTGTGTGTGTGTTTATATACACGTATATGGACAGAGAGAAAGAGTTAAAGAGTTGGCTTATGCAGTTGTGAAAATTTGGTGAGCCCAAAATCTGATGAGATAGGCTGGATACTCAGGGAAGAGTTGTAGTTCAAATCCAAAGCAGTCTATTGGCAGAATTTCTTCTTGCTTGAGGGGAGGGCAGGATTTGGTCCATAAGGCCTCAACTGACTGAATGAGGCCCACCCACATTATGGAAGCAGTCAATCTTTTTTACTCAAAGTCCATACATGTAAATGTTAATCTCATCCATAAAAGCCTCGTGGAAATGTCCAACCAAATATCTAGACACCATGGCTGAACCAAGTTGACATATTTAATTAACCATCACACAGATTTTTTCACACTTCATCTCTAGCAGTTTGTCAAAGTTAGCATTTAAGGGGCCTTGAAATGGTGTTCCCTTCAGACTTTATTATTCTCTACTACATTTATAATATAAACCAGGTTATAGAATTCGAGAAACCTTGGAGGGCCTTGCTGGCTAAGTTGGTTAAGTGTCCAACTCTTGGTTTTAGCTCAGGTCATGATCTCACTGTCATGAGCTCAGGCTCCATGTGGGGCTCTGTGTCCAGTGCATAGTCTGCTTCAGATTCTCTCTTCCTCTCCCTCCTGCTCACTCTCTGTTTCAAATAAGTAAAAAAATAAAGTCTTAAAAAAAAAAAAGAATTAGAAAAACCTCAATTCAAGGTCAGCACTTCAGATTTTTGTCCTCTTGGCTTTGAGCAATTCTACCTAAATTTTCTTTTTTTTAACAATAAATTTATTTTTTATTGGTGTTCAATTTGCCAACATACAGAATAACACCCAGTGCTTGTCCCGTCAAGTGCCCCCCTCAGTGCCCGTCACCATTCACCCCCACCCCCCGCCCTCCTCCCCTTCCACCACCCCTAGTTCGTTTCCCAGAGTTAGGAGTCTTTGTGTTCTGTCTCCCTTTCTGATATTTCCTACCCATTTCTTCTCCCTTCCCTTCTATTCCCTTTCACTATTATTTATATTCCCCAAATGAATGAGAACATATAATGTTTGTCCTTCTCCGATTGACTCATTTCACTCAGCATAATACCCTCCAGTTCCATTCACGTTGAAGCAAATGGTGGGTATTTGTCGTTTCTAATGGCTGAGTAATATTCAATTGTATACATAAACCACATCTTCTTTATCCATTCATTTTTCGATGGACACCGAGGTTCCTTCCACAGTTTGGCTATGGTGGACATTGCTGCTAGAAACATCGGGGGGCAGGTGTCCCGGCGTTTCATTGCATCTGAATCTTTGGGGTAAATCCCCAACAGTCCAATTGCTGGGTCATAGGGCAGGTCTGTTTTTAACTCTTTGAGGAACCTCCACACATTTTTCCAGAGTGGCTGCACCAGATCACATTCCCACCAACAGTGCAAGAGGGTTCCCTTTTCTCCACATCCTCTCCAACATTTGTTGTTTCCTGCCTTGTTAATTTTCCCCATTCTCACTGGTGTGAGGTGGTGTCTCATTGTGGTTTTGATTTGTATTTCCCTGATGGCAAGTGATGCAGAGCATTTTCTCATGTGCGTGTTGGCCATGTCTATGTCTTTCTCTGTGAGATTTCTCTTCATGTCTCTTGCCCATTTCATGATTGGATTGTTTGTTTCTCTGCTGTTGAGTTTAGTAAGTTCTTTATAGATTTTGGAAACTAGCCCTTTATCTGATATGTCATTTGCAAATATCTTCTCCCATTCTGTAGGTTGTCTTTTAGTTTTGTTGACTGTATCCTTTGCTGTGCAAAAGCTTCTTATCTTGATGAAGTCCCAATAGTTCATTTTTGCTTTTGTTTCTTTTGCCTTTGTGGATGTATCTTGCAAGAAGTTACTGTGGCCGAGTTCAAAAAGAGTGTTGCCTGTGTTCCCCTCTAGGATTTTGATGGAATCTTGTCTCACATTTAGATCTTTCATCCATTTTGAGTTTATCTTTGTGTATGGTAAAAGAGAGTGGTCTAGTTTCATTCTTCTGCATGTGGATGTCCAATTTTCCCAGCACCATTTATTGAAGAGACTGTCTTTCTTCCAGTGGATAGTCTTTCCTCCTTTATCGAATATTAGTTGACCATAAAGTTGAACTGGATTCTCTATTCTGTTCCATTGATCTATGTGTCTGTTTTTGTGCCAGTACCACACTGTCTTGATGACCACAGCTTTGTAGTACAACCTGAAATCTGGCATTGTGATGCCCCCAGCTATGGTTTTCTTTTTTAAAATTTCCCTGGCTATTCGGGGTTTTTTCTGATTCCACACAAATCTTAAAATAATTTGTTCTAACTTTCTGAAGAAAGTCCATGGTATTTTGATAGGGATTGCATTAAACGTGTAAATTGCCCTGGGTAACATTGACATTTTCACAATATTAATTCTGCCAATCCATGAGCATGGAATATTTTCCCATCTCTTTGTGTCTTCCTCAATTTCTTTCAGAAGTGTTCTGTAGTTTTTAGGGTATAGATCCGTTACCTCTTTGGTTAGGTTTATTCCTTCTACCTAAATTTTCTTTATGTTATGAAGTAGGAAATAAAAGTCATTAGGGCTAACTGATTTGTCCAGGTTAATAATGAATATTATTATTATTATCTTTAATAATGAATACTAGAACTAATGATCAAATTCTGTTTGAATTCTTGTCCATATACACAATTAACTCTAATGTATTGAATATGTTAGAAATAAAATATACTTTACAGGTATTCTAACTATATATAAGAATTTCATGTGTTTGAGAACGACAGGTATATATTTTATTTAAACACTATGTAATTAGTGAGATTGCTGCCTTTTAGTTCTGGTTATGTTTTAGACCAACCACGTTTATCCCTAAATTTTTTGGTTTGCAAGCATAAGTAGATACCTTTTATTTCTTTCTCCCAGGGGTAGTCTAAGTAAGATGTCAATCACATGCATAAGGTGTAGTGATCATTGATGAAAGGAATCTTAAGAGAACATTTAACTTAGTGCCAAATTCAGGGAAGGGGAGCCCACAGCTTCTTTTAATAATGTTTATTTTATTAATGACTTTTGCTGAAAGAAATATGTTTCTTCATGGAAATTCTGAGAAAATTTCTTTGGACTCTATTGTTTCAGAACACCTTCATAAAAAACCAAGTAGGTATTAGCTGAAAAATAGATGTAGCTGAAATTTTGAGTCTAATTTTCATATAGAAGAATAATCTAATGGCTTGGGATGGGGGTTTTGATTTCATTTGCATTCTAGGAGGCAGTCTAGTGTAAATTAAGTTAGCTCTGGGTTTAAATTCCAGCTCTGCCACTTAATAATGTGTGACTTTGGCCAAATAATTTAACTTTTTGAATTTCAATACCTTTTTCATAAGGTCATTTAAGGCTTAAATGATACCCATGTAGAGAGGACCTAACTCAATCCTAAATACCTTACAGAAACTCAGTAAATATTGGTGTCGTCCATTTTTTCTGTGTTTACATGTTGGCAAACAGGAATGTTGATAAAGAGTAAGAGAGGAATCATTTCTTCTTTCCCCAGGAATGTATTCCCTGGCACTAATGAGAATGATACATCTCTCCAAATACTTACTTTACCAATAGTTAATAACTTACAATAAAGTGATTTGCCTCTTTGCTTTTATATAATTTGACCTTTAAAAAAAAGACTCTTATAAGAGATTTGTATATGTATTGAATATATATAAAATGTCACAAAAGATAGTCTTAAAATTTGAAGGAAATAATTATGAAGATCATCTGGTCCTTTTTGTTTCTTGGGGCAGTATTCCCGTCCAGGAACTTCTCGATCTAGACATGTATCAGTGCTCTGCCTGAATAGTTTTACAGGTTGTGGTCTCACTTCCTCTTAAGTCAGTAAACAACTTTGTTCTGCTGTTTGAGGGAACCATATCTTAGTCATTTTTTATCCCATAGGATAGTAAGTACCCAACTCAAAACAGGATTTTATTTAATGAATAGCTGAGGTTCAGATTTTTTTAAAGTACTTTTATATATTTTTCATGTGTAAACTTTAAAATTTAGTCAACATGTTTTATTACTCCTGGTCAAAAATTAATTTTTTCACCTGTATTGACAAAATTAAATAAGGAACATTGATTTATATTTATGTGTGATATCACTTATTATATAATCTAGAAATGAATAGCTTATTCCAAGGAGAGAGTTAAAAATTAAATACTATTTACATCACTTTCATTCAGTTCTTCTTTGGAGCATAATCTATTTCAGAAGGTTGAAAACAATACATTTTTAAAAATATCTTATGCTTTATTTTGCAGTGTCTTTTGCACTCATTGTCTGTAATGTTAATGCTCCACTTCACTGACTCATCAGACTGGACAAAAACAACCAACATCCAGCTATATGATATTTAAGAAGATCATCCAAAACCTAATAATAAGGAAAAATGGAAAATAGAAGGACAAATATATGCCATCCAAACACTAACTAAAAGAAAGCTATTGTAGTTATAGTAACAGTAAATCAAAAGTTAAGGGAAAAAAGCATAAATAGATATAAATGGAGTTACTCATAATGATAAAGGTTCAGTTAACCTAGAAGCTATAACAATTCTAAATGTATATTCACATTTCCTGTGATTTTTAAACTTTAAAATACTGGAGTATTTTATTGCTCCAATTTTTAATTGAATGCTCTCTTCCCAATTTCATGCTATCAGCAAATTTTTTAAAAACATTTTTCTTCATAATTTGTATTCAGCTGATTTCTTACATAAAATAAATGCCTCCCTTATTAATACTAATCCCTGTAGCAGTTTGTTTGTGCTTATAGATTCTTGTATTATTCAGTAGTCTTTATGTCTGTTCCTGTCCGACTAAGGAACAAGGGTATTGGCTAATAGTCTTGAAAGATATTTGATACTAAATTATATAAAACTACCATACATAAGAACATAATTGCAGTGGATGATATAGTTTACAATCCATCTCTTTAGAATTCTATTTCTTAGATCTTGAATATGTCTATGAGAAGTTAAAAACAGGTTGTCCATAGGAGGAGTAGCTATGTATTTTGATTCCAACTACCTTGCCTTTCATTTTTGCTTCTTGTGCCTTATTATTGCATTTTGGCTTATGAATAATAGGTACTTGTTAGAATGTTTACATCTGCATAAGTTTCCCAGGTGCTTATTCTTCAGAGTATAGGAGCAATCTTTTAGGAGTTCACATAACAATGTGGAAGACATTACCATATATCTTACTACATATCTTGACACAGTATCCATTCCTATTCATTGATGCAAGAAACATCTACCAGGTTCTAGTCTTTGATAAGCCTTATTAGCAAAAGTATACTAAAATTGTATTTGTTTTATCGAACAGAGTAATGAATTCTCACCTACTTTTTTTTTTCTTTCCTAAGAAATCCGAGCATTTGATTCATTTCATATAATGGGGGAGAGGGAGAGCATTTCCCAAAGAAACATAGGCATTGTGTTAATTATAAAATGAATTAATGGGAATCTTTAAATTTTTCAGGATGAGAGAGACCCAGAGAAGGAAGATGAACTGGAACTGAAAAGAGGTCTTTTATACAGAGACTCTGCCTACGACAGTGACCCAGAGTATAGGTATGAGCCAGATTAATGTAGCGTGTAGAGACCTTTCTCACAGTTGGCAGAAATATAACCTGCCTTTTAATGTTTTGGATTTGTGGGAAATTTAGACTCAATTTAATCATTATTATTTATTTATGTTTTATGTTTAACAGTATAAAATCCTATTAAAATACTTTAATGAGGGATCCCTGGGTGGTGCAGCGGTTTGGCGCCTGCCTTTGGCCCAGGGCGCGATCCTGGAGACCCGGGATCGAGTCCCACGTCGGGCTCCCGGTGCGTGGAGCCTGCTTCTCCCTCTGCCTCTGGCTCTGTCTCTGCCTGTGTCTCTGGCTCTCTCTCTCCTTCTATCTCTCAAGAATAAATAAAAAATCTTTAAAAAAAAAAAATAAATAAAATAAAATAAAATACTTTAATGATTACATTACTGCAACTTTTCTGTGAAAACAAATATAGTCAATTAAGAGTGATACTTTTCATTTTACTTAAGATTTATGGTGTATTTGTCTTGCAAACCCAACATCTCCAGGGCATATTTATTCTCATTCAAACAACAGTTTATATAATTTTAGACCATGAGCAAGCTTTTTTTTTTTTAATAACGTAAGAAAAACTGTTCTTCTAGCCTAACATTTTAGTAATAATGTTAGTAATAACAAAATTTTTGCAAGATTATGCTAGCAAGTGTTGTGAAGATTTTTTTTTAAGATTTTATTTATTTATTCATGAGAGTATGTACACAGAGAGAAAGAAAGGCAGAGACACAGGCAGAGGGAGAAGCAGGCTCCTCACAGGGAGCCTGATGTGGGACTTGATCCCGGGTCTCCAGGTCACGCACTGGATTGAAGGCGGTACTAAACCACTGAGCCACCTGGGCTGCCCGATGAAGATTTTTAAAAGCTCTGTGTCAGTTGCCATAGAAGGTGGTATTAAAAGCTGAATGTAAATTGTGGTTTATGTAACTAAGGTTCTCTGAATCCTTTGGTGCAATACCACTGATGACCACATGGCTTCTACCTTCTTCCTGAGTTTCTAGAAAAACAAGTATAAGAAAAAAAGCTCCGGATAATGGAATATGTTTTATTGCTAATTTGAGTTTTGGCCTGAAGTTTCTGATCTTTACCCTGGTAAGTTAGGCTAGATATCCTGTGAACATGTGAGAATTTCTTTTGCCGCTTACACAGAGTATAAATGTCAACTCATCACCCAAAGCTATTGCTTTGCAACCAACAGGCAACCTTGGCCTCTCATTAAGGGAAGTAGCATATTACAGGTGAATTTGTAGAAGCAAAAAAAAAAAAAAGAGAGAGAGAGAGAAGAATTTGTAGAAGCAATCCAGCCAGGAAAAAGGAGATCCAAGAAAGTCCACCCCTTGAAGAATTACCTTTTATTATTATTTACTTAAAACTCTATTCTCCAGATTGCTACTATATGGATTGACATTTCAATTTTGGTTCTTAATCCATATAGTTAATTCTAATTGGGTAAGAATGAATAGGATTGATAAAGGAAAGTGTCTGTTTTTTGTACTTCTGTATGCATAATAATGACCTGAGTTGCATCTTAAAAATACAGATTTATTCTTCCTATGCCTTTGGGTTCTAAATCTTTACCTATAGGTAAAGACCTAGAAACCTGCATTTTAAGAAATATCATGAATGCTCCTAATGTAGCTAGTGTAAGAACCACATTTTGAAAAGCACTGTTACCAAGCAATGTTAATGGCTAAGCTTTTGATTACCTGAGATTATTTTGGCACCTCTCAAGTAAGAGTTAAGCAGAGTATCAGAAAAGTTCTGCTTACACATTTTTTTTTAATTTTTATTTATGATAGTCACAGAGAGAGAGAGAGAGGCAGAGACACAGGCAGAGGGAGAAGCAGGCTCCATGCACCGGGAGCCCTATGTGGGATTCGATCCCGGGTCTCCAGGATCGCGCCCTGGGCCAAAGGCAGGCGCCAAACCGCTGCGCCACCCAGGGATCCCTGCTTACACATTTTTAAAGATTTTTTTATATTCCTTGTCACTTCTCTTATGTACATATTCAGACTGATAGAACCAAGTGGTCAGGCCTTCAAGACCTTTTATAAGAGTATATTTGATATTAGTTCCAGAAACTACTGAAATGATCAGAATATTATTTTATCCCTAAGTCATATTATGTATTAGGCCAAGGAGTCACTCTCCTACTTTCCATCTCAAAGACGAGAGAACCTGCTCTCAAAGTGATCACCCATTTGCTTAAGGCTTCCATCAGCAGAAATCAAGAGATTTGGGATCTTGGCTTAATATCACCCCTCTGCAGACACACATTGACACAGAGATCCTGAAGAAGTCTGCATGGACTCCTGGAATGGCTGAGTGATGAGCTTAGCAAATCTTCTCTTCCCCCAAGCAACAACTAGATAGAATTGTCAAAAACAAAAATTTTTAGGACTTTGAAAATTAACCAAAGGCGTATAACAAATTGAGAAGCATTTCTCAAGAAAGTCTACTGAGCCTCAATAAGGGCAATAGGGAACCTAGGGCATTTTGCCTGGAACTCCCCATACCCAGCTCCTTAGGGCAGTCATGCTAAAAGACTGGGCAGCTCTGCGGACAGAGGAGGCTGACTATATGGAGCAGAGCATGGGAAATCCCATGTGCATAGAAATGAATAGAAACAATAATGATCCCACTGGCAAAGTAAGAGAAGACTGAGGTCTCACTACTTGTTGGGACAGACAGCAAAGATCCAGGGACCAGCTAGCCAAAGTTGGTCTTGATAAAGTTGTACTTATCCCTGGTAGTCTGGATCATTATATGTATGTGTAAGGTTGTAAATATGTTCAGGAGAAACTGGAGAGGGCCTTTGGGAGCCACTAGTCCATGGCTGAATGTGAGGCCTTGTGAAAGCAGAAAGTAATATCCAGGACAGACTTGTAAACTGGATAAACTTTGAATGTATATTCCAAGGCACACATAGATCCATTAGCAAAAGATGGAAAAAGCCTTTCTGACCAGTCATTTGCTCGTCACCAACCTATGCTGACTCAGGAGCAACCCCTATGAGTCCAAGCTTAAAAGTAGAAACAATATTTTTCTAAAAAAGAAAAGGAGTAAGAGACACCAGAAACTGTACAGGACAAGGAAAACAGACTTAAAGTATTAGTCTAGGCAGGACACTAAACAAATAATCAAAAACAAAGCCCTGGTAAGGTAAAAATGTGCAGCTTTTGTCTAAAATATTGTTTTTTACAAAGAATTATGAAATATACAAGAAATAGGAAAATCTAACCAATACAGTTGAAGAATGAATTACTATAAACTGTCTCTGAAGAGGCTCAGATATTGGATTTAGCAGCTATGTTCAAAGAACTAAAAGAAATCCTGTTCAAAGAATTAAAAGGATATAAAATGGCAGTGACTCATCAAAGAAAGAATATCAATATTTTCCTTAAAGATTATGCCCAGGACTCAGTATTTTATCTTATTTTTTTAAAGATTTATTTATTTATGATAGACATAGAGAGAGAGAGGCAGAGACACAGGCAGAGGGAGAAGCAGGCTCCATGCCGGGAGCCCGACGTGGGACTCGATCCCCGGTCTCCAGGATCAGGCCCTGGGCCAAAGGCAGGCGCTAAACTGCTGGGCCACCCAGGGATCCCCAGTATTTTATCTTAGGATCGAGATATGCATTGTGCTTATCATCCATGGAATATAGCAGAGATTCAGTGTTTTCTGTAGAAAGTGCAGAATGGGAAATTGAAGTGCCCGTTTACTGTATGCATTAGCCTATACATTCTAGCCTATACATGGAAGTCCTATGTCTTCCATCATCTTTGAGTATAAAATTCATTTGGAAGAAATTTCTTATCAAAGAGTTGTTAAGTAACCTTTTACTTCAAGTACTTTGGGATTTGGAGCTAGATTTTGGAAAGAACTACCTAGGCTGACTTCCTTCTCTCTTACATATTGCCTATCTTTTAGAAAATTTTAGGGTGCCTGGGCAGCTCAGTTGGTTGAGCATCTGCCTTAGGCTCAGGTCATGATCTCTGGACTTAATATTGACTCCTAGGATCAAGCCCCACATCCAGCAGAGGATGGCTGGGGCTGGATGGCAGGCTGCTCAGCAGGGAGCCTGCTTTTCCTTCTCTGCACTACCTCATGCTCTTTCTCACTATCTCTCTCAAATTCTTAAAAAAAAAAAAAAAAAAAAAAAAAAGAAAGGAAAATTCTAGACATTTGCAGTGGTAGCCTTATCAGTTCTCAGAGTGCTGAGATACTTTTTAGTACCTGCTATGTGTATTTCAAATTTCTTCAGTTTTCAGGATGTTTAAATTTCTCCATACTGTTGTGTACTTTTGACATAACTACCTTATTGGAATGTTAGTCCTAATTAAAAACCATATATGAGTGATGCTTCATACAGATGGGAGCTGGTCACAAAAAGAAGTAAGGATAAAAATAATTTCAAGTTCATTATTAGAATGTGAATTGACCTTTTAAGACTATTGCCTAAAATTTTTAACCAAATCCTTTATGGAACTATTCAGATAAACTATTTTCTATGTACTTATGCATATTTTTCAGATTACTAACAGTAGAAATATGCTCAATATAATGTTTTAATTGTGAAATTATTTGTAACAGAGCTGAGTAAATTTTGACTATATATGTTTTTAAGTTTTTACATATTCCAGAATAGTTAACATACAATGTTATCTTAAGTTTCAGGTGTACAGTATAGCGATTCAGTAATTCCATGCATCACCTGGTGCTCATCACAACAAGTGTTCTCCTTAATCCCCATCACCTTTTTCACCCATCCCTCACCTCTGCCCCTCTGGTACCCAGCAGTTGACTATATATTTTTGAATAACAACAGGCTTGACTATAGTTTTCGTCTCTTCCCTCTGGGGCACTATCTGATTAATCTGATGAATCTACTAAGATGTAGTAAATAGCCAAAAGGATGTCTTTAATATTAACAAATTGAAGAAAAAAAATCTAAATAATATCACAGACTTAAAATCTCTCAAATAACTAAAAATAAGCCTTCATTTTTAAGTGAGAAAAATGTTGGTTCATTCTAATTAGAATTCATGGGATCTTGAGTTATTAACTCAAGTATCATAAAATCCTTTTTCATTAAATACTTAAGATTTAATTTTTCTTTTTAAAAAATGTTTGTCTAGAAGGTATATTGATATTCAAAAATATTGAGGGTGCTGCACATTTATGTGATTTTTCAAAGTGTTGTAAAACTTGCAGTTTAGGAGTCTAGAAAAGTCTCTGATGATTAGGACAGGGCAGTGTTGTATTCATTTTTTTTGTATTCATTTTTTAAGACAAAAATATGACCTTGGTAATTAGACTTAATATTGACTCTAGGGTGGGGCGCCTGGGTGGCTCAGTGGTTGAGCAACTGCCTTCAGCTCAGGTCATGATCCTGGAGTCCTGGGATCAAGTTCCACATTGGGCTCCCTGCAGGGAGTCTGCTTCTCCCTCTGCCTTTGTCTCTGAGTCTCTCTTTGTGTCTCTCGTGAATCAATAAAATCTTAAAAAAAAAAAAAATGGCTCCACGGCATTGTCCAATGTTCAACTTGTTGCCCCCTTAAAGAATACTACTAAGCAGCCAGAATGGTTTTATGACTAGAAAGTCTTGGTAGACTAATTTAATTTTTAAAATAGATTATAAGAAAGTGATACATTAAATATAACTTTTAGTAAGAATTGTGATTTTATAACATTGTCAGCAAACAAGTAGGCAATTATGGTCTGAACTAGATAGTGTTAAATGGACTGCTGTTTGGATGATGACACGTATGAGATTATTTACAGCAATCCCAAGTTAGGTTCAAGAGCCACAATAAGTACTAGTTCATGATATTATGCTTGAACTGTAGTTGTGTGAGCTGCTTTAGTGATAACTGCTTTTAGGAGTAAAAAATATGTTTATTATTTTATTTAACCAGGGCAAAACATGAAAATACTCCTGAAGTATTATTACAGCTGTACTCTACATTATTTCAGGTTTATATCTAGTTATCTTTATTCGAAGTATGAGAGGGAAGTCAGAAAAGAATAATAAAACAAATGAGATGTTCTTTGTGTATATGATATCAATATTGTTTAACTTGCATTCGTGAAACTGGAGGGATGACTTAAAATACCAGTTTAAAATACTATTTTTTGTGTTTAAATAAAGACTGCTTGTCCCCTATACACATATTAAAAATATACATATATGAGACTAAGGAGACTTTTAAAGTAATCTTGATTCAATTTCCCACCCAGAGTAGAAATCCCTTCCGTGTCCTCCCATTGTCAGCTCATTATTCCCTCCAAGATAAAATTCTGTTTGAGTTCTAACAGTTAAATCTTACTTTAGTCTTACCTCTCCAGGTATACCTGGTATTTCATGATACTCCAAACTGTTTCATACCTTGATTCTGTTAGAATATGATGCTATGTGTAGCATAGCATGTAGATTCTGTTAGAATATGATGCTATGTGTAGACAGATAACTTCTGTCTTCTTGTTTATCTAGTAACTGCCTACTTATTTTCTAGGACTAAGCTCAAGTTTTTCCCTCATGACCTCAACAGACCGTTGGGTGTTTTCTCCTTTATCCTGCCACTTTCTCTCATATATTTCATTTCAATTACCAACATTTTCCTCTTGTAACAACTTCGTTATGTGTCTATCTTGCCATCTTCTATTAAATGTGAGCTCCTTGAAGGCACAGATATGTTACTTAACTTTGTTTTTGATTACTCATTAAGGTCTTTGACATGTATAATAGGAGGTCAATTTAGAAAAATAGTTCACATATTAAAATTGGGTTCTTTATTAATACTGATCAGTTATATTGCTAAAATTATTGTATTTAAGTAAACTCATATTTTGTGATATTTAATAACATGTTTAGATAAAAAACATGTTTAGATAAGTGATCAAGAGAGGAATTAATAATCATGAAAGCTGTTAGACTTTATTTGTTAGTGGCTCGCTTCTACATACTCTTAGTCATGGAAGAGAAATAAATGGCCTATAAGTAACCAGTGTTCAGTAAATTTCTTTGAATATACTTCTTTTAATGTTGACTATATAGTTTCTGCTGATAGGAAAAGAAGATAAATGACCAGATGCAGTTTTCTTCCCTAAGCTTTTTTTTTTTCCCCCTGTAGAAGACAAGTCTCTGATTCTGTGCTTTCTAAAGTATGGTTCCTAGACCAATGACCTCAGCATCACCCTGGTACTTGTTAGAAATCCAAATTCTTTGACTCTCCCTCAGTAACTCTGGAGGGTGAGACTCAATAACCTGAGTTGTAATAAGCCTTCCAGATGCATATTATAATTTGAGAACTATTGCTATTATTTATCAGTAAATTTTTATGTCTTTAATGACGTTATCTTTATTAATTTATTCATGAGAGAGAGAGAGAGAGAGGCAGAGACACAGGCAGAGGGAGAAGCAGGCTCCTTGCAGGGAGCCCAATGTGGGACTTGATCCCAGATCCTGGGATCATGCCCTGGGCTGAAAGCAGACGCTCAACCACTGAGCTGCCCAGACGTCCCATTATATGGTATCTTTAAAGACACAAGATACTTTTCAGATTTTATTAAACCATAATATATCCTCTTCCTATTATCTGTTCTGAACTCCAAGACTTTTGAAAGCTTCCATTCCTACTTTTCATCCATCTGTCCATCCTCCATCCAGTGCTCTAAAAGCACACATCACATCCTCAAAACTATTTTATGTGTTTTGTCATTCAAAATTTGGTTAATAGAAGCCTTTATTGAGTATTATGGAAAGGAATTTATCTCTTGTATTATATAAGCATCTTTAATTATATTGACTCTTAGATCACAGTTTTAAAATATAGAATATGTATCATCATCTTTAAAGTCACTTTCAACTCTGGTTCTTTGAGTACAAATGGCAAGTGGACAATTTTATAATTCTCATGGCCTTCCAGTTATTTCTTAGAATTAATATCTTATGGGTAGCATATCCATCTTACCTTCTGACCTCTTTTACAAATGAGTATCACCTTATAGATATTTTGTCTGAAGACTATGTATAGAGTAGTATATGCTTGGTCTTCATTTGACACTAATATAGGAAATATCAGGGTTTCAAGTGAGTTTATTCTTTTCTAAGCAAAAAACTAGTAATGTCCTTTTTCTCTTAGTTCATGCTGAACTGCCTAAGACCTTTCTCTTCTTTGCATATATGCTAGGCCTTATCAATACTTAGAATTTGAAACTGTCCAGTTCTTGGATATTCTCCTAGTCTGCTCTTTTTTGTCTTTTTTTCTTAATAGCATTATCATAAATACAGTATATCCCTACTTAAGTAGCAAGTATAAGTTAATTAAAACAAAAGTCACTGCATTAATAAAATACTATCCCTTAAAAGTAACCATTTTAATGGTATATGGCATTTATGCAGTATTTTGTAGAGCTTAGTAGGAATTCACAAAGTGCTTTGAATAAATGAATGCTGGAGATATTCATGGTAAAATAGAAAAGTTTAATTTTTAAAAGCCTATTACTATAATAAAACATTTTAGTATCACTTACAGTAATGAGAAATCAGAATTGACTTAATATGTTCACAGTTCATTAGAGAGCTAATGCTTTCATGTCTGGAAGTAAATAACGTTTTTTAGGATTCTGATACTCTTTGTACCTATCTGTGGGCCATATTAGGACCTGTTCTGTGTTCACATCTCTGTTTTGCAATTCAGGCTTCCAGGCTGAACTAATTTCCAAATTCTCTCCAGAGATTACAGTATTGTTTACTAAGTTGAAAAATTTTGCAATTTTAAATGGAAATTAACTCACTGCCAAATTTTACAAGACCTAAAAGCATTAGAATGTGTGTTTTGGCCACTTTAGCTCTTCTTTACCTTCTTTACCTCTTACCAGGTTCACATTTGCCTCTAAAAAGCTTTCTGAATTTTATTTATTCATTCCAAGCCACTGAGGTGATACTATTTAAGGCATCTTTGAGACATGAAAAAAAATGTATAATGGAATTAAAGCAGTAGCAAATCTATGCCAGATAACATTAAATATACTAATTGATAATAGAAGTGACAATTTTGTTTACAATCTCAGAAGAAATCTATACAATGATTTTTAAAGTTAGCAGCCCTGCTGTTGCTTACCTCTTTGAGAGCTGGGTGGTGGTGTGTGTGTTAGAAATTCAAACTACTGTTGAGTAGGTTTATCATAGTAGAACCAGCCTAGCAACTAAACAAAATGTAAAATTCAGAAAAGAACATTATTACCTGGCCATCAGCATATAGTAAAGTTGATGATTGTGGACAAGGAGATAGGGACAAACTTGTGTTTTATGGAATTTTAATTGGTTCATGACTTCTTACAAAAAACAAATAAAGTACAACCAACCAAGCAAAACACAACATGGTGGGATCCCTAAAGTAGTATGAGGGAACACAGGCAAGTGTGGGGACCTCAGCTGGTAGATATGGTTATGGAGTCATGAAAGATGTAGAAATGTTTCTATTAATATATTTGTATAAATGTTTCTATTAATATATTTGTCAGTGTGTGAATCATTTGACTCAAAATGTCCAAAAAAAAATGTTGTAAGTGACAACAGGAGTTAGGCTTGTGAAAAAATGTATGAAGTCATAAATTGTAGTCAGTGGCCAGACTATATTTTCAGCAAAGCTAATGAAAGAAATGTAGTAATTATATCAAAACAATAGCACTGAGACTTAGCTAAGGCCTTTTGAAAAATTTTAAATATTATACTGACATTATTAGAAATTGTCTTAATTATGGACAAGATAGAAGTAATGATAACCGTATTTTAAAACACCTTTGTTATTCTAGAGACTATACCATTTTCAAAATTTTCCAGAATGAAAGAGGCAGTGCCAAGTGTAAAGAAAGTTTGACACAATCTAGTAAATATTACTAGAAAATATGAGGTAAAATTTCATTTTGGCAAAGCCATCAGGAAGTAAAAAGACCAGTTGTCATGGTTCACAGAAGTGAGTTTTTGAAAACATACAACATATATTAATTGTAACAGAGGAATATATTTAAGTTTTGTGCATCCGAAATTGTAATAATAATGATAATAATAAATGAATATGCATTTACTCACTATCCATTTTAATAGACCATTATCCATACCTCCAAAGTCACCTTAAGCTCCTAACCAAAATTGCATCTCTTTCTATAAAGATAGCTGTTAACATAGTTTTCTATTAATCTTTTTTCTTTATAGTTATACCACACATGAATCTATCCTTTAGCAATAAGTTGTTTTATTTTCTTGTTTTAAACTTTATATAAATGTAAGTATAACTGTGTATTGTTTGAAATTTGCTTTTCCCCCCCTCAGTTGGTTTTTTAGTTTCACCCACATTGATGCATGTGGCTATAGATCATTAATTTTCCTTGCTGCACATACACCATTGTATGCCCATAACATTGTATGCATATCTGATCTAATGTAGATGAATATTTAAGTTGCTTCTAGTTCTTAGCTTTATTACAGGGAGTGTTGTTATGAACATG
The DNA here is from genome assembly GCF_048418805.1 of Vulpes vulpes. Taxonomy (NCBI): domain Eukaryota; kingdom Metazoa; phylum Chordata; class Mammalia; order Carnivora; family Canidae; genus Vulpes; species Vulpes vulpes. The sequence goes on from NC_132789.1 coordinate 50,447,553, forward strand.
TCTGTACATGTCACTTGGTAGACATGTGCAAGAATTTTGCTGGCGTACCTAGGAGTTGGATTACTGGCTTGAAATTGCATGTTCAACCTTGTTGGGTCATGCCAAAGTGAGTGTATAAATGTTCTCATGACTTTACATCCTCATGGACACCATGTCAAGCTCTAAGAATGATAACCCAGCTACTCCATGCCTTTTTTCATGGTCTCTTTTATTGTGTTCAGCTGTTAGATTGACTTCAGGTCAAATACCAAATTTTCCTTAGATATACAGCCCTAAGAGTACCTGTTTTACAGTTGACAGTAGAGGTAACATCATTAGACTAAGTCAAGGAAGAAATTATCTGTTTGAAGTGAGATTCCAAATGTACATTTAAAATATTTGTGACATTTAATAACCAGAACATAAAGTTTTATATGGCACAAATTTTGTTAGTTCTAACATGCCTGAGTCTTCATTATAACAAGTAAATTTATTGAAGTAGGTCAAATATTTATTTAAAAAATAAAACTCAGTCCTTGAAAAAGACAACATTTTATTTCTAGCAAATGATATATTAAGCCCAGAACTTAACGTTTATGATAGTAAAATTGTATCTTTGGTATGTTTTTAAAAGTACTATCAAACCTTCAAAAAGAGTTGCCTGGGCAGCCCAGGTGGCTCAGCGGTTTAGAGCCGCCTTCATCCCAGGGCCTGATCCTGGAGACATGGGATCAAGTCCCGCGTCGGGTCCCTGCATGGAGCCTGCCTCTCCCTCTGCCTGTGTCTCTGCCTCTCTCTCTTTCTCTCTCTCATGAATAAATAAATAAAATCTTTAAAAAACAGAACAAAACAAAAAAACAAAAAGAGTTGCCTTTTCTTCTCTATTCCCATTATAATTAACCTAGTGCTGGTCTACTTCACAGCTTCCTTTCTCCATGGTTTTTTTTTGAAGACCCTCAAAATTGGATCCCTGTCACTTCAAATACAGACTTTTCTGCCTTGTTTTCCATTTTCCAGAAGTGCTATGAAGCACTTCAGGTGAATTTCCTAATCGCCTTTGAGGACAGTAGCAGTATGCTATAGGGGAAGGGGCCTCAAGGCCATGGACGTGGGATCTCATTCTCTTCTGCCAGTTGCTAGCTGAGTGGTCAGAGACAGGTCCCTTGACTTCACTGAGCCTCAGTTTCCACGGCTATCAACTTCAGAGTGTCCTCATATTTTTAGATAAAGTACCTAGTAGTTTAGTGTCCCATGGTTAATAACTTCAGTGTGCAGAGTAAGCACTGTACTATGCACTTTACACATATGTCTTTGATTTTTAAAATAATACTGCAAAAAATACAGCAGAGGAAGCTGAGACTTGGGATGATTAAATAAATTGCCCCCATCCCATAACTTCTAAAGGATTGAGCCATTATCCAGTTCCAGGTCTGCCTGACTTCGGAGGCCCGGTCCTCTCGTGACTGGCCATCCCACAGCATCTGCACTTGGCTTTTACCACATTATTTCTCCCCTCTGAATTCTTTGTAACTCTGTCTCTCTTGCACATTTTTCATTTTATTGTTTTGTAATAGTTTCATACAAATAGGGTCACTCTTGAAGACACAGACCTTTTTGTCTTTTATTTCTCACAGCCTAGAGTATCACACACCCATAGAGTACTCAGTAAATATTTGATTACCTCTCACTGAGTTTCACCAGTTTAATATTTTATATCCTTTTTTATAGCTCATTTCAGCGGCCACGTGGCACTCTCCATTTGGATGATGGTGAATACTGGTCCAACAGGTCAGCCTCTTATAAAGGAAAATCCCACCGACCCGTCTTTGAGAACAGCATGGACAAGATATACAGGAACTTATACAAAAAGGCCTGTAGTTCCGTTTCTCATACACAGGAAAGCTTCTGATACCATCCATGATAAACTGTATGGGTGTCTGTGTCAACTTCTCAATGAAAACGTTTGATGTGATCAATATCTGTATTCTTTTTTTTTTTTTTAACAGGTGGTTCTGAGTACCGTAGTTAGAAGTGAATAAGTTCATTGCTTCAAATGGTAAATTAATCTAGGCAGTCTTCTTTTTTTAATCACAGGAGAGAGTGCTCTGTCTCAAAGTCAGAGCTCTACATCACAATTACAACTTCCAATCTGATTATGAGAATGATGTTCAGCCACACGTCTCAGGTCTCCTACAAATCCAACAATAGATTCTCTCTAGAAATGGTCTTCTGCTTTAACCACTTTGCGATTTTCTTTTAATCTGGTTATTTTGTCTAAGATTAATATTAACTCCCTTTTCTTGGTAATGAGCAAAAAGATATACTGTACAGAAATGAATTTCCTAAGTTTAAACCCTGTTTTAGCTGGTATTTTCTCATTTCTCCCCCCTAAAAAAGACTATTTGCACTTCTTAGCTAGTAAGATACAGTTTTCTTTTTAAAGTTTATATATAGTCATTCACTTCCTTTTCTCTAAAAGAACTAAGTTACCTACAATTCAGTTAGCTAGAAATAGCAGTGGCCATGTATGACCCAAAATGTGAAAAAATGATTTTTAAAAATAGAATTCTTTCTGTGATTTTCTTTTAAGGCCATACCTTTTGGTGCAACCAGAATCAGAAAATAGCTTTTATTAGTAAGCATGTAGAGACTCCAAGAGAATAAAGGGAATATGTTGTAATTTTAAACTCTTTAGAGTTTTCATAAGTACAGAATGGCTCAGGAAAGTAGTATCTTTACTTAAAAGACACTGGGAACCATAAAGGAGAGTAAAATATTATACAGAATGTATTGTCCTGGGAAGTCTGGTAATTGATAAAATTAGCTTTTCTCTACCCTCCATACACACACCTGCGAGGCCAGTGAGTCTTTGAAGATATGAAGAAATCGGTTACCTCATATTTACCAGAATAAGCAGAGGGAAAGCAGAGAATAGAAAATCAGTAAACTTGGCTTACAAGGTTTAAGAGTTGACTACAAGGTACTGTTCTCTCATTGACTCCACCTTTGGTTAACTCTGTAGTTATGATTTAAAAGGGGAAGAAAGTGTGACTTCATTTAAGTTGAAATTCACATGTAAAGTTGAGTGACTTGTTTTTGTATTAGGAGAAAACATATAATACCTGTTATCTAATAATAGGATTTTTAAACTTCATGTTAAGAGTGTTCTGGTATGGCCATCTGTGATGTGTTGGAAAGTGCATCAAAGAAAGGGGCCAAGAGGCTTTGGCTTTAGTTCCATCTGGCCGTTTTCCAGCTGACTCTCTTTAATTCTCTGGGCCTTACTTTCCTCAGCTATCAAATGAAGAGAATAAAGTGGATCAGCATTTCCCAAACCATGTTCTGTGGACCTCTGTTCTGAGAGATGGCTGTAGGAATGTAGATACAGGTATTTCATTAGTCACATAAGTTGAGGAAAATCTATGCACTAGACTCACACTCCCTGACTTAGAGAGTCATAGGTAGGATGGCGGGAACCAAAGGTAGTGCTACTGATACTGGAACAGCGGTTCCAAACTGGAGCTGTCCAAGCACACTACTGTTCTAGTCATAGTAAACACTAGCCTGTTGGAGGCACTAGAAATCCTAGCATAAACCTGTTTGGCTATAGCATCTGGTCTGGAGTCTGACACATAGTTAGTTCTCATTAAATAGTTTTTGAATTAGCCTGAGGCTTCCTAAAGTAAGTGTGTAGCAGTACTTGTCATTATGGCGATCCTCCCCCCTCCCACTCACCCCCTCAGCTACCCGCACTTCCTTTCAGATGTCCAGTCTGTCCTCAGGTCCCTGACACCAAGCAAGGAAATGGTATACACGCGATCACTGAGTTACTCCCTAGCTGTAAGCTGTAGGATGATGTTTTGTACAATGGGTATTTAAGAGTCAACATTGACTAAAGCTTTCGGGTTTTTTAACAAAAAATATCGTCAGTGAAACTTAACATGTTTTGGTTTTGTTTTTGTTTTACATGTGGAAACAAATGAGAAATTCTTCTATTTAAAAGATCCTGCTTGGTAAAATAACAAATAATGAACTTCAAAGAAAATTTCACTGTCCTAGGAAATCTCCCGAGTGAATAAGTACATCAAAAATTATCTATTACACCTATATCTGCCATCGGCTATACAAAGGCCACAAAAAAAAAAAAAAATAGGTCTCAAAGGGGAACTTCAGAATATGATATTCTAAAAGACATTTTTGCTATGGATTACGTTTGACTTCTCTCTGAAGGATCAGGTGTGAATTTCCATATATGTTGTGTCTTGGCTTAGTGTCTATTTCCATTCCCTGGGTGGGGGGAGGAGTGGTCTTTGTTGCTGTCCCTAACTACTACTATGACCCTTTAAATTCGAATAGTTGTCTTTTCTCATTGTAAGAAGCAGAAAGTTGCAGTTGTTTATTTCTTTAGCCTTTTAAAAATATTTCTTATAATCTAGTAATAGTTACTGGACGTAGTATGAAAGATAAATTGATCTTCTTCCTTATAAGGTATTTTCCTTTAAATAAAAAAAGTCACCTGGGAATTTTAGGAAAGAAGATGTCAATTCAACTGAGATAAGAGGTGTGTGTTTGGACAGAGTGAGGTCTGCATGGTCCCACTACTAGTTATACAACCTTGTTCAAGTCATGTATCATCCTTCTTGGAGCTCAGTTTTTTTATCTGTTAGGTGATGAAGGGGTTAATTTAGAAGGGACTTTTAATGTTCCAACACTTCTATAATTGTGTAATTGATTAACATGGAAGATAAGCCAGTTCTAAACAGCAGAGTTATATTGTAACTTGAAAGATTAAGCCCCTGATTAAAAATCTAGAGCAGAAAGAGCATTCTCATTATTGTGTTCATTTTCCAATAATAGCTTTATTGACATATAATTCATATAGTATAAAGTTTACCCTTTAAAAAGTATACAATTGCATGGTTTTTAGTAAATTCGCAGAGTTGTGCAGCTATTACCACTAGCTAATTATAAAATATTTCATGACTCCAGAAAAAAATCCTGAACCCGTTAGCAATCACTCCCCATTCCCTTCTGTCCTCACCTCCTGGCAATCAGTAATCTGCTTTCTGTCTCTGTCCTCTTCTGCCTTTTCATATAAATGGAATCATACCATATGTGACCTTTTGTGTCTGGCTGCCTTGACTTAGCATAATGTTTTCATGGTTCATCTATGTTGTAATGCGTGTCAGTATTTCATTCCTTTGATCATTAAATAATAGTCATAATGCAGCTGCACAACACTCAGTTGATGAGCATTTTTACTATTCTCACTTTTGGGACATTATGGAACGCACTGGCATGAACATTTGTGTATGAGTTTTTGTGAGGACATATCTTTTCATTTCTCTCATTTGTAAACCTAGAAATGGAATTGCTGAGTCATACAGAAACTCTATGTTTGACATTTTGAGGAACAGCCAAACTGTTTTCCAAAGTGACTCCACCATTTTACAATTTTTGTGTGTTTTTTAAACTTTTACCTTAATCTTAGGCTAGTTACACATTCAAAGCATTCATCTACCCATTTGTCACATATTATTGAGCACTGTGTTTGATGTGTATAAATTTGTTAAATGTACCTTCCCACAAGTGTGAAGAGTCTATTGAAAAAGACAAATTACAATGTATTTAACATTTACAGTGGTTTGGTAAACTTCTACAGTAGAAGACTACAAAAATGGGGATAGGGCATTCTAGCTTGGTGCAGAACTTGCAAAAGGATGAAAATGGGGCAGAAGGGAGAGCATGATTGTTCAGGAAACTCCCAAGTGCTTTTCACTGGAGATGGTCTGCAGGGATGCAAAAGCTTTGGGAGGATATGTTGAGTGCAATAAGAGAACTGCAAGGAGAATGACAGGCCTGGAGCAGCACTGGTGAAAGAGGTGACCTTTGAGCTGGACACTGAAAGATGGGAATGACTTTTGAGAATAGGAAAGCAACATGGAATAAACTAAATATCGATCAGATTTTATGAGGGTGAAGGTGGGATAGAGGGAAATATCTACTAATCAGTTAAAAATAAAGATCTAGAACTTGGGAGAACTCAAAAGTAGAAAATGGATTTTTGAAATCAGATAAAAATAATGAAGTGAGAGAATTCTTGTCCTAATTTGTACATGACCATAATAGGTACCCTGACATGAGTGAACCTCCAGCAGTGGCATTTCTTCCTTATTGTTGAGGCCCTGGTGGTTAACATGTTAGAAGGCTACCCTTTTAGAAATTAGGAAAAATAATAGAATTATATTTCTTTTATAATTAGGAAAAATAGCCAAAAGTTCATGTGCATAATGAGATAAGAGAGGAAACCCAGCTTTCTCTTAGGAGTTATTATGAGTGGTACACTTAGTTTAATGTAAAATTTCTTAGACAACCAGAACTGGTGAATATTCATCCATTTAATAAGTATCATTGAAGATTTACTCTGTTCCAGGCAATCTGCACAGCACTGACTGATCAACCAGAAATATACAAAAACAGTTCCTGACCCGAGTTTGTGGAAGGAAACTGACATTTACTTATTACAGTGAGAGAAATACTATAATAGATGATAGAAATGGTATAAAGATGAAAAGGAGGTTCTAATTAATTCTTAAAGATGTCATATACTTCAGACAGAGATAGTAACTGAATTTAGCTAGTATTCTATCTAGATGGCCGGGACAGCATAAGCCTTAGAAAATCACTAGGATTTTTTAAGTAAGAGAAATAACTCAACACAGAACAGATATGAGCTTATATACTGTCACACCTACCTTGTTCTCTACAGGTTAACAAAATTAGTTAAGCTCTTATTCTCTTTACCAAAAATAACTACTTTTGAGGGGGAAAAGGTCTGTGTATAAGATATTCAAGAAAGTACATTTTGCTGTATTTTTATAGACCACAAAAGAACTGAACATGCGTTAGATAAATCAGGATTCTTAAACTCAAGAAGCTTATTTTGACTGTTGATAGAGGGTCAAACAATGAGTGTACCTATGGATTTCCTTATTTTTACTCTCATTATGTTTGATGTAGGCTTTTCTAGCCCAGGAGTATTTCCTCATCTTTGTGTTTCCAGCCCCACAATCTGGGCATATCTTTATTATAGCACTTAACAAGCAATTGTCAATACCTTTCTTGTGTGTCTTTTTCTACTGGTCTAGGGCCCTGTTTACTTCTGTATCTGTGGCACAGAGTAGTTGTACAATGTTTGTTGAATGATTGCATGAAAGAAAAAATACATTAAGGGCCACTGAAAACAATACCAAACCTAATTATCTGGATATAAGAAACAAGAAGATCTGATAAGACTTGCTTTCATCTAGTTTATCTGTACCTGTAGCCAAAAAGAGATACAAAGGAAAAGATAAGAGAAAAATACTAGTTGTACCATGGTCCTCAAGAAGAAAGAAATAGTTCATCATTTGGGAGAGTTAGTGTTTATGTAGTGCAATCTATTTTTCAAAAAAGTACTCTTAAGAAAAAAATCATATGATGGCCTTTTTGTTTGTTTCTCAGCAAATGAACCGAGATGTTACAGCGATCAGGTCAGTAGGGCCAGCTCCTCTGCTGCTGCAAGGGGTGATAAGTACAGGGTTAGGCAGGACCAATGGAGTTTAATTAAATCCCTTCCATGAAATGCAAATTTCATGGTTCCCAAGAAGTGCCTTAAATATTTTGTCATTTACAAAGCAGTACATTTTTGACAGAAGGATTGAGTAATTCTCCATCTTCTAGCCTTCAGATGTAACTGAGCTACTCATTCTAGAAACTATGGCTCTCTTGATTAATTAAGAGTTAGTGTATTAAGTAAGGTATTATATGAATATTTAAGCAAAACTGTCTCAATGAATTACAGGTTTTTTTAGACTAATATCTTACACTTAGTATGTTGCATTCAAGTTATGCCAATTCAAGTAAATGAGCCTGATGGAGAGAATGCATCCTCTAATTTATATACTATATGAATGTTTACAGGGTATGGGGGGAGGTGAGGGTAATTTTTTAGTTTTTTTACTTCTCCTCCCCATCTAAATGTCATCTTTAAAGTTCTTAGAGTAAGAGAATTAAAGTAATACCTATTTAGGGCCACCATCTGTACTTGGTGATTTATCAATACATTATATTATTTGATCTTCACAACAACCCTATGAGCTTGGGTAGATATAAGTAACCTTGGTTCTACAGACTGCTATAGGTCAAACTGCTATGACTGGCAAGTGATAAACACAGCCAGTAAATGGTTAAGCTTAAATTTGAACCTAACGCAGTTCTGCCTCTCAACAATAAGTAGTTTAAAAACTCAGCTTGTTACAGTTAATAACATTTTTAAACGGTGGGGCTAGTGTCCCTCAGAGAACTGCTGTAGATTACAACCCCAATTTAATTGACATTAATGCAGTAAAGCCTAGGGCATATTCCCAACATCCAAACAGTAAAAGTGAATAAAGAGGGCATTTCATGAGCTAAGGTAGAAGTTGGTGGAAGTGTATGAAAGGAATGGGATAGTTCCAGGTAAAAAGACCCTATGTGCTTTCTGTGAAGCACTAATTACCCTCTTTGAGTAACCACATGTTCAGGCATCACTAACACTTCTCTTTTTTAAAAGTTTTCTTAGCTATAATTGATAAGCAGAACTCTACCTATTTTAATATGTACAATTTGATAAGTTTGGACATATGCTAACACCTGTGATACTATCAACACAATCAAGATAGCAGACATATCCAACACATTCCAGTTTCCTCGTGTCGCTTTATGTGTTAACTATAGGCATCATGTCATACAGTAGTTCTCTAGGACTTACTCGTCTTCTATAACTGTAACTTTATTATTAACAAAGGTATTATCACAGATCTGGTTTGAAGATGTTTTCTCCCATTCCACTGGTTGCCTTTTTCGTTCTGTTGATTGTTTTCTTTACCATGCAGATGCTTTTTGATATGGTTCCACTTGTCTATTTTTACTTTTGTTTCCTTTGCTTTTGATGTCATATCTAAGAAATCTTTGCTGAGACCAATGTCAAGAAGGTTTTTCCCTGTTTTCTAGGAGTTTTACAGTTTCAGGTCTTATGTTTAAATCTTTGATCCACCTTTTTTTGTGTGTATGGTATAAGGTAGGGGTTCTAGTGCCTTCCCTCCTTCCTTCATTTCTGCATGTGAATATCCAGTTTTCCTAGCACTATTTATTGGAGAAACTGTCCTTTCTCCATTGTGTATTCTTGGCACTCTTGTCAAAAATCAGTTGGACTATGTGTTGCTTTGTGTCTGGGCTCTCTGTTCCATTGCTACAGGTCTGTCTTTATGTCAGTGTAATACTATGTTAACTACTGTGGCTTTGTAATTTAGTTTGAAATCAGGAAATATGATGCCTCCAGCTTCCTTGTTCTTTCTTAAGATCACTTCAGCTGTTCTGGGTCTAAAGGTTTCATATGAATTTTATGATTATTTTTCTAGTAATGTAAAAAAATTGCCATAAGGATTTTCATAGGCAGAGTGATGGATTTGTAGATCACTTTGGGTGGTATGGACATTTTAACAAGCCACATGGTAACCCAAAACACACACAGACATCTAGAAAGAAGATACACAGAATAAAAAGAGAAAGAAATCAAAGCATATCCCTACCAAAAATTAACAAAACACAAAGGAAGACAGCAAGAAAAAAATAAAGGGACAAAAGAACTATAAAACAGAAAACAACAAAATGGCAAAGTCCATTCCTATCAATAATTACCTTAAATGTAAGTGGATTAAATTCTTCAATCAAAAGATGTAAAGTGGCTGAATGGATAATAAAAGACCCAACATATGCTGTCTATAATAGACCCACTTTATATTTAAGGACACACCCAGGCTGAAAGTAAAGGAATGGAAAAATGGTATCCCAAACAAATACTAAAAAAAAATAGAGCATAGGTGGCTCTATTAATACCAGAAAAAAAATAGACTTTGAGCATCACTATATTTCTGTTGCAATGGAAGTTTAAAGATGTTTAGTGTATGGTATAGTTCAGAAGTAAGGTGAGAGAAAACAATGTCCTTGAACTATGTAATAGAATTGAGAATAAGTGTTCTGTTAGAGACTTTTATCAGTGCAACTCATTATTCATTGGGGTGTCTTTGTTTTTTAGTAAAACTAGTGATATATGCAAACAAAGTGTTGAGGAAGGATTTATATATATAAGTCTTCAGAACGTTCTACTTCCAGGAGATTGACAGCATCATTGCATAGTAGAAAAGGCACTTCCTCCACAATTTTTCTGAACCTTGTTTTGTCACACCTGTGAAATAGTAAGCATTGCCCTCCATTCTTGAGAGACTTGTTAGAATTAAATAGGAAAAATAAATGTGTGCATTCTTTGACATATATGAAGCGCTATCATAGTTGCTTTTTGGAAATGATCTGGTAAAAGGAATTTGCAATTTCAAAAATATTCCATCTAGCACAATAGCAATAATACTGGTTTTAAAGTTAAACAGACCTCAGATTTCTTTCTCTAAATTTGTCACCTCTGTGTTACTTAAACTCTCTGAACTTGTATTCTCACTTGTAAAATAGAATATATTTTCAAAATGATCATTTATTTATAAAAAAAAAAACATTTTTAAGTACTCTCCTTGCCCAGTATGGGGCTCAAATTCACAACCCCAAGACCAAGAGTTACATGCTGTGCTGACAGAGTCAGCCAGGTGCCCCTGGTTATGGTAATTTAAAGAGTCCATGCATGTAGAGCACCTCATACAGTGCATGGTGTTCAATAAAGAATATAACAACTAAAATTCCAAGCCAATATAAAGGTAGTATTTTGAAAAATCTTGATCTGATTAGAGAGCAAAAAGTGGAATATGAGCTATATGAATAAATGTAAAAAATATTCAAAATTATCTTAAGATATGAAACCAAATTACTCAGATTTTTGGTATAACTTTTAATTTACTAAGTTATTTAATTTGTGCAGGTTGTACAGTATATGGAAAGAGCTATATATACCTGAGTTCTGTATTGTGGGGCTATCTGGAGGTATCAAGCCTTATTTTTATTATTAAAAGGGGAATGATACCTAGAATGATACCTATCTGGGATGGTTATTATGAAGAATACATTAGGGAAATGATGCAAATATATTAGGTAAATTATGCAAAGTGACTAGCATTGTACTTGACAAGCAGTAGATGCTTAAAAATGAGTTAGTACTCTTTCCCTGTCATTAGTTTTATTGTTTTGTGCAGAAATCCACCCAGGCATAGACAGCTGCCTTAACATCATTATTTCTATTTTTAAAAATCCTATTAACCTTGTATACAGTGTGCATTTTATGTAGCTTTTACAAGTGAAACTAAACACATGCCTTCAGCGTCTGACAACATTACCATTTCATCTCTCTATGTGGCTTCCCGTACCTGTGAAGGTATTATTTTTGAAGTAAAACTATATTTAGTTTGGATATATGTCTTATAAAACCAGTTTTGATCCTAGGAAGTTTATTTTGTCCTTCATTTGCTTTAGAATTAACACAGATGTGTTTTATAAATTTTTACATATTTTTTAACTTGGGGGATATTAGAGGCAGAACTTAGAGTAAATTACCCTAATTCAACAGAAGTAGCCCTAGATCATCTCAGCTGGATAAACATCTCTGTAGCTCTTAAGAATTTGTGATGAAAAAAAAAAAAAAAGAATTTGTGATGAATGTGACTGAACAGTTACCTTTTTGAGAAGACACACTGTTTGATACCAGTGTATGCACACACACACACGTACACATGCATACATATGCACATGTATATATTTTACTTAAAAAGACCAATCTTAGGTTTACCAGGTAATTCTTTAGAAGTCTGAAATTAAAAATTTTTTAATTATAAAAGTTTCCTTTAGAGATCTCAACCTAAGATATAAACAAAGTTAAATTTTAAATATACTTAAATATTTTTGGAAAATGCTCGCTAATGAATATTTACTTACTGCATCTTACTGCATATGAACTGCCCATGAAAATAGTCTAGTGGTTAGATACAGTCTCTGAAATCATACTGCTAGATTGAAATTCCACCTAATACTGTGTTACCTTAGAAAAAATAACTGTTTTCTTCACATTTTAGTTTTCTCATCTGTAAAATGAAGATACTGTTATGCATCCCATGGGGTTATTAGGAAGATTAAATTAGTTAACAAATATAAATGGCTTAAAACATACCTAGCACACGTGGTAAGGGCTCTGTAAATGGTAATTACTGTGATGATGATGATGTAGCTAACTATCAAACTCAAGTGAAACATGTTTTCTGAAACAGTAGAGCTCCCTCTCCCTGTTTTTAATAATATGTTGCTGTTAAATAAAAGGTTCTATTGGAAAGAAATCTGCCACTGGACAAAGCCATGTTAAAAATATTTCACATTTTCCTAAAGGATAGAAAAAATATACTATCCTGTTTCTTCTTTGTGGCCCAGCAGTTGTTCACATATGATATAGTCCTACAACTGTGCTGCATAAAGAATGTGTTTTGGCATAGATGCTGCAAAATTTGGAGAGGTTCTTGTCGATAATCTTAAACAAAAACAGTCAAACTCATTTCAGTTCCCCTGGAAACCCAAGGGGAGGATTGTTTTCGCCAAATGAGAAAAAAAGATGCCAGCTTTTGAATTAGGAAGTATTTTCAAGTGTTTGTGTTGGGAAAATGGAAAAAAAGAATATTTGACTTCAGTGAATTTTTATCTACCAAACATTCAAAGCCTTGGAAAACTATTTTCACTAAACTTTTACGGTAAATAATATCTTGTATTTTATGTAGCTTGTTATTTTCACACATTTTTATGTAAGTTATTTTATTGTATCTCCCCATAACAGGTTTATAAATTAGGTGAGGCTGGGTTGATAATGCCCATTTTTGACAAATGAGAAGATTCAGGTTTGGTTTAAGCATCTCTTAGAGTCCTACAGTGGGAGTATAAGTGGCTAAACTAGGATTTAAGCCCAAATATTAGTATTTTCTCATAAATATCCTGTAGAATTTTCCCCACTATATATTGTTTGATTTCCCTTAGGCGTTAGATTTAATATTAGACTTTTCAGAAATAATGTTTGATTCATTTATATATTTGGAGGAGGCTTGTTGTTTGCTTACATATTAGTGAAAATCTGCAAAATTTGCTTTTCCTGCACCCTAATCTGCTCCTACCTCTTGGCCAGTTCATCTGCTTATTAGCACAGAAAGGGAAATTAAATTAGCCAACTTGTAACCTGTTAGCAGCTCTATTAAAAAAAAGTTCTGTGGGAATTAAACAATCTAGTTTAAACAATCTAGTTACCATGAATAATTAGAAATTGTCATAGTTTGGAAATAACTTTTCCTTATATATAGGATTCAGAAATAGAATATCCTAGACAAAGCTAATATTCATCGCAGTAGTGGAATATGCATGACAATAGAGCATCCAGGTTGAAAGCTGGAAGAACTTTCGATTATGTTCCAGTTCCAGTTCAGTGGTTCCAAACGCTGACTGATTAGAATCACATAGGAAGCATGTTAAAAATACTTTCCGTATCTCAACCATTGGAGATCCTGATGCAGTAAATGTAACTGTATTTTTAAGAGTCTCTTAAGGTGACTGTGATGCTTGCCCAGGTTGGAAGTTCGAACACACGTTGGAGGTTGGAATGTACCTCTTCACAGCTTCCTCTGCAGTAAAGAGCATGTAGGGCTTATTTTAAACTTCTCCTTTATTTTTTTTTCTGAAAATTTTATTTTTAAATAATGTCTGTACCCAATGTGGGCCCCAAACTTACAAACCCGGGATCAAGAGTCACATGCTTTTCTGACTGAGCTAGCCAGGTGCCCCCTCCTTCTTTTAAAATCTTGTCATCTTGCTAACCTCTTTATCCTCTGAATAGTTTTATATTTTAGGCACGAAATGTTTTGAGCTCCAAGAAGGATAAAGGCTGGCCCTTAATTCCCATATGAATTATATACCTTTTGGGTTATCCATGGCGAACTTAAATACCAGGGTGTTTTTCTCCCTTCATCTGAAGAGTTACCAAGATCATTCTTTTATCTATGTACTCGTTAGCAAGCATTGGGTACCTACTGTGAACTAGTTATGGTGAGTGGCATTGGGTAAATATAAATAAGACACATCCTGACCTCTCACAAACATGTTATAAATATAGTATGTTCTAAAATGTTAAGTGTAGTGGAACTCTACACTATAAATGGATGAGGGAGATGTTTGAGTGGGTACTATAGGGGCATGAAAGAGGAAGCAATTCCTTCATGAGTAAAGAAAGTCATCACAAAGGAATACCCTTTTATCTCAGTCTTAATAAGTGATTTTATCTGAAGAGGAGAGGCAGGGCATCAGAACTTGCAGGGACATGAAAAAAAGCACAGCCTATCCCGGGACCTGTGGGAAATTTAGTATAGTTAGCATATAAGGGTACGCGGTAAAATTGAGGCCCAAGATGAGGATGAAATGTATATGGAAATAACATTGAGGCCCTTCTTAGTATGCTTTACTATAGATTGTGAATTGTGTCCTCGTACCAAAAAAGATCTTTAGGTGCTCAAACAATGCCATTTCCTTCTCCTAGTATCATTACGCAGATACAGTTGACATCCCAAAGGTCATGAGTCAGACAAGAGTAAGGGTTTTGTAGTCTGTTTTTCACTTTTCAGCGTATTTATCGCACTTGCAGGGTAAACACTATAGATGACAAAAAAAAAATAATAATTCTCAAACGTTCCCACTTAATTTTCAGTCTACTTTAGCAGATGGCATAAATGCTTGAAAAGATCACGATAAGAGATACCACAGAGGAATCTATAACTGCTGAAGAATCCATGAATAGTAGGAGTTCAAAAGATGGAGGAACAGGTGCCATTGATCTGAAAAGGCTTCATGAATACAAAGGAGGGACATGAGTTCAGGCTGAAGGATGGGTTGGATTGAAAGAGGTAGGAAAGGAGAAAAGTTTTAAGTGGAAAAATACTGAGCACCCAAAAAGTGTGGAAATGAGGGTTAACTATTGTTTGGGGACAGCAAGTTGGTCCCTTGCCTGGAGCTAGAGTTTTGGGCAAGTTCTCCTTGAGAACAGCAGCCAGTACTGGCAATAAATGTGTCTTCTAAGTGAAACGAAACCTTCAGAAAATCTAGTCAGAAAGGCTGTTGCTAAATTTACTTTTGATCCATCTTAAAGATCCCGTATAAAATTCTTTAGTTGAACTTTAAGAAAATAAATATTTTGTAATAGAAGAGCATTTTTCTGGCATCAAGATAACTTTTTTTTTTTTCAAGATAACTTTCAAACACTAAAGTCATTGCCAGAGATTTTTTCAGCCTAAACTCATGCTGTTTAAATGCATTAGAAAGAGATTTAGATAGCCTTTGATGTTTGATTTAGGCTTTTTATTTCCCAAGGGAAAAAATGGAACAGTCCATTGACCCTGTGTGCACAGAAAGCATAATTGTCACATCCTCAGTCTGTGCGATGCCTGTGTGTCATTCATTGTCTATAACCAGTGAACTTTGGGGATGATTCCTTCTTGCCTCAGTCAAGAATGAAACTATCCAGATAAGGGCTGCCATTGCTCAGGCATCAGAGATTAATATAAAAACATTTTCTGGTAACCTAGAATCATTGTTATTTCATATCCACTAAGTACATATTTCAGCTTTAACTGGACTTCTCAAATATTATTTTCTGGTTTTAAAAAGCAGTACTAGTAAAAATTAGATGTATAGGACTTGCTCACATAAAAGTAAAAATTCGAGATAACTTGTATTTTTGTATGTTTTATTTTCATATCCTATGCATTTCTACGAAGTCGTTAGTTTTTTAAATTTTGTCATCTTACTACTTCAGTGTTAATGCCTGCACTTTAGTTTTTCTAAAATGATGCATAATTGTATTTTCAATAGTTATCTAATGTTGCTTTGATAACTATGAAGTGACCTAACCATTCCTTTATGGTTGGACATGTAGGTTGTTTCCCAGTTCCATGTGTCTCTTATACATTTAAACTGAGGAGAAGCGTGTTTGCACTGAAGTTAGGTTATAGGATCTACTTACGCAATGTGCAAGCAGAAAATAGACGACAGAAGGGTGTTCTTCCTTCCTTGTTTGTTTGTACCAGAACACTCTATTATTTACGTACATTTTAGCCTCTGTGCCATTTTCAGAAGCTTTATTTGTCTCACTTACTTTTTGGTTTGGGTAAGGCTTAAATAGAAAATCCATCTGTGAAGCATATTGTATATTCACATTGAAGGCTAAAAATCCATTTTTAATTAAAATTTTGTTCAGCACTCATGGTTCACTTTGTCCTGCTTTTATTATGAAACACTTCAGTCTTCTTCCTAAAACACATATGTCTTGTACGTTTCAAGATGTTCCTTGTTGCTCATGCAGAACTGGTTTCTTTACACTGTCAGCGCACTGCCATATGTTCAGGCTGTTCATTTTGCTTCCTTTCTGGCATTTGTGTGGGCAACATCTTGTATGCAATGCAAGTTAGTTTTATTCCCTTCGCTTTTATAAAACTTGTCAGAAGGTAAAATAGCAAACTGGAAACACTGAATGATGCTCTGGCTTGTTGGGTTATACATGATTATAAAGGATGTAGCCTTTCTAAAGTTCCTAATGTTTACAAGATATGACGAGAAAATGTGTCCAGTGAGACCTGAAGTCTTGGCAGGTGTGAATAATGACAACTGAGATACAAGTGGTGCTACTTGCCAAAGACACACGACATATAAATTGCAATTCTTTATATTGATTATTAAACCAAGTGTGAAGACTGGAGGGGAAAGGAAGCATAAAGATCAGATTATCCCTTTTATTTTCAGCCACATACCATCATGCTCTCATCTGAAAGTCTCTTTGTAGGATTGTTCATACCATGTAAATGATAGTTTTTAGGGGAAGGGAGCAGAGGGAGAGAGATAATCTTAAGCAGACTCCACTCCCACCAAAGAGCCCGACACGGGGCTCAGTCTCAAGACCCTGAGATCATGACCTGAGTCAAAATCATGAGCCAGAGACTTAACGGACGAAGCCACCTAGGACCCCTCCCGTAAACGATTTCTGAGATAAGGTATGTTGTACTTAAGTCTATTGAGATGAACAAACTTAAAAAGTAGTGATATATACGTTGAATCTGAATTAGAAAAGGCAGTGATATCTGATCGTATTAGGAAGTTTGCCTTTAAAGAAAATTCTGTCAGGATGGGCTTTACATTCTCCATTATATAAAGTCTCCAAATAGTAAAACCCCCACTACTTGAACCCTAGTGAGTTCTGAATATTTGAATTTCTCAAATAGTTGTTATTTTTCCATTAAAATATTTGTTCTTTTAACTATTGACTGGAACATCTAAATTTATCACATACTTCCTAACCTCCTTGAACTAGAAGATACTGAATATATTTTAGTGCCCTCTTGCTGATTCTGGCTCACCAGTACGG
Organism: Vulpes vulpes; assembly: GCF_048418805.1. NCBI lineage: Eukaryota > Metazoa > Chordata > Mammalia > Carnivora > Canidae > Vulpes > Vulpes vulpes. Next base: position 50,464,981 of record NC_132789.1, read on the forward strand.
GCACCAGGTATTCCATCAGCCCGTACAGGCGCAGATGTGCCAGACTTCAGATGTCAGCTGTTGGGGTGGGGAGGGGAGACTTCGTACCTGCAGTGACTGCCTCCACGTGATTATGGCTCTTTATTTTCAGCATTGATGCTACTTTGGTGTCTGTCCTGACCTTGCTGACAATTGGCACATCTCATTATTCCAGAATCTCTCTTTCCTCTTCAAATTTTCTGTTTATGACGTAGAGTAGGCTTGGGGACCAGGTCACCAATGTGAAATGATCATCTAAAACAACGAAAATGGGGATCCCTGGGTGGCGCAGCGGTTTGGCGCCTGCCTTTGGCCCAGGGCGCGATCCTGGAGACCCGGGATCGAATCCCACATCGGGCTCTCGGTGCATGGAGCCTGCTTCTCCCTCTGCCTGTGTCTCTGCCTCTCTCTCTCTGTGACTATCATAAATAAATAAAAAAAAAAAAGAATTAAAAAAAAAAAATAAAACAACGAAAATGTCCCATCAGCGACCTCATTAAGTGTTGGCGTTACATCATCAGCTTTGACTAGTACAAGTTTTCGTTTGCTTCTAGCTCCGTCTAGGCGGACAAACTTGCTGGTCTGAAGAGTTGAGCTGTCAGTGTAAATGTTAGTCTCTCCAGATTTGGTTAAACATTGAAGGATAAAATAACTTTGGCCTAATGTTCTAATTTCATATAAATTTTGACATGAGAGAAGCCCAAGTGCATTTAGACTACCTGAGTCCTTTATAGGATAATTTGGTATATCATACACCTCCACACCATATTTATTAGAATGCATATCTTTTTTTAAAAGATGTTATTTGATGGAGCGCACAAGTAGGCAGAGTGGCAGGCACAGGGAGAGGGAGAAGCAGGCTCCCGCTGAGCAGAGAGCCCACCGTGGGGCTCAACCCCAGGACCTTGAGATCACGACCCAAGGCAAAGGCAGACGCTTAATGACTGAGCCACCAAGGCGCCCCTAGAATGCATATCTTCATCATGTTGCACAACCTATAATGTGAGACTTATCCCAGTACAGACATCAGGGCACATTTTATTTAAGATCATGGTGGTGCTTCTCTGAAATAGAAACCTTTCTTCAATCACAGCACAAATGAAAGAGCTAAAATACAGGGTTTTGTATGTTCTGTGCAGCCATTTTGAAATGGGCTAATACATTTTTCATCCTATAACATTTGAACTTAACATTCTGGATTATGTCCCGTAGATTTATATATTCGGTAAGCGCCTTCCTCTCCCTGAAAGAAGGCAAATAGAAATACGTATCCGGCACACAACGTTAGTAGGACACTGGAGCATCCCTTGAACTCTACTGAGCACATCTGTGCAGGGCCCAGTCCTAGGTGCCGAGGAAGGGACGCAGAGATGAATGGGGCACCAGCCCTGCTTTTGAGAAACTTTGAGTCCTGAGAAGAACGAGACAACGAGGTGAGTTACACTCCCAACATGGAAAATATAATAAGTATAAACAAATCCAGTTGTGAACTCTAGAGGCTGAAGGATGAGGGGGAAAAAGAGGTGGGGGCTGGTAGAAAGTAAAGGGGCTGGAGAACACGCTTCTTCCCTGTCTCCAGGAGCAAGAAAAATCCCTGTCCCCCAGCCACTGTTAGGAATACTAGAGGTGGGGGCCTGGGTGGCTCAGTCGGTCTGCCTTCGGCTCAGGTCACAGTCCCGGGGTCCTGGGATCGAGCCCCGCGTGGGGCTCCTTGCTCAGCAGGGAGCCTGCTTCTCCCTCTGCCCCTGCTCGTGCTCCCTCTGTCAAATAGTCTTTAAAAAAAAAAAATACTAGAGGTGCATTTATTAAACATTTTGCTGTTACTCTTCTACTTCGGGAAAAACAAAGTATCTAGGTACAGAGCCCTGCGAAGACAAAGGGAGAATCTGGTTAATTCTGCTGAGAGAAGGCAGGGTCCAGGGGAAGTTTAGGCATTGGGGCTGGGCCTTGGAGGATGCTTGGGTTTTGAGAGACGTGCAGCAGCGGAGGGTGGGCAGAGAGAACAGCCCTGAGAACAGGCCAAGGACGGCGTCAGCTAATAGGGGCCACCCTAGGACACCCGCCGGCCGGCTGGTGTCTTCCAGCACAGGGACAGGGACAGGGTAGCGGGGTAAGAGCCCCGCCTTCGTCAAGGCCGCAGGCTTCCGTCCCGTGGGGATCACGCCCCAGTGGTGCCAGCTGGTGGCAAGGGGCCCAATCATCCTTTGCCTCCATTTTCTCATCGGAAGAAGAGACGGTGCCACGTGTCCCCAGGGTTGCATGTTGCACAACTGTGGGAGGGAGGCGTCCTTCACACCGCGGCGCACGGAGATCGTGTGTGTATCAGGTGGGCCCAGAGGAGTCAACAGGTGATGCGTATAAACACTTAGCCCGGGGGTTGGCACACAGTGCTCAGCAAACATCTGCTGCTGTTAAGCGGACTGCTACGATTTTAGGGAATGAATCTCTCTGAAGTCCTTTTTATAAAAAAAAAAAAAATGAAGTCCTTTTTATTGTAAAGGTTTATGCATCCCTATCCTTGTTAAGCAATCGGTGTGTTCTGAGATCGGAGTACAATGCAAGATGCGCTTTGCCTAATATTCTGGGCTTCAACCGAAAGCAAAACAAAACAAGAACTTAAATCCCTCGAAGACGCCTTGAATGATCAATCTTTCGTCCTCAGTCTTGGTTCATTTGATTCGTGCCAACGTATAGAAGTCTCAACTATATTTATTTTTATTAATAAAACCTATACTCCGTGACCGTCCAGTGTTTCTTTTGGGAACTTTTTCTAGTGAAATTTTGTAACCCTGAGGTTTAAAGATGTTTGTTTTATCTTTTCCTTTTATATCCAGAAGCAAGGCTGTTTAGAATGGATTAGTTGATTAGAACATCTGACTCGGAAAATGGGACAGCCATGAATTTGCCTGAAGACTCAGAAACATGGCTAGGGGACAGCGATTATTACCAGAATTCAAATGTCAGCAAACACTTCAGGGTTGCAGGAGGGAAAAAAGAAAACCCACAGGGTCTAATGGCTTCTGCTGTGGGGGGTGGGGGGCAGCTGGGATGGAATTACTTGCTGAGCACACGAGAGTCTTTTTGTTACTTGTCCAGCTGGATTGATTGGCGCCTGCTAACACTCGGTCTTCTACAACAGAAAGCAGTAGTAGTTATTAGCTACTCACCCGTCCACATGGAGAAGGCGGAGGTCAGGGTCCATCTTCAGAGATGAAGTCAGCAGAGTTCGTGATTAGAGCAAGGACCACGAGTAGGTAAAGTCAAGGAGCTTGGTCGGGGGCCCCTGGGGGGCTCAGTCATCTAAGCGTCCAACTCTTGGTTTCAGCTCAGGGTCGTGAGCTCAAACCCTGCATCCTGCTCTGTGCTCAGCAGGAGGTTGGCGTGAAGATTCTCTCCCTCCACCCTTGCCCCCACCTGCTGCTCATGCTCTCTCTCCAAAATCTTTTTTATTTTTTAATTAATGTTTTTTAAAGATTTTATTTATTAGAGACACAGAGACACAGGCAGAGGGAGAAGCAGGCTCCATGCAGGGAGCCCGACGTGGTACTCGATCCCGGGTCTCCAGGATCAGGCCCTGGGCTAAAGGTGGCGCTAAACCACTGAGCCACCTGGGCTGGCCTCCAAAATCTTTTTTTAAAAGGAGGTTGGTTCATCACAGTTTGGAATCAGACTCTGAGGCTGGTGTTCAGAGGGCAAGATGCTTATGAGGGAATGCCCTGGACCCACGGCAGCAGGAGGAGGGACCCAGGATCGGGCACAGGTAGAGGCTGGGCTGTGATGTAGGCCTGGTTGCAGCCCCCAAGGGGCTGTCGAGCTGAAGTGACCCATCAGAGTTGTCTCACACCCGGTGAAATGACTGTGCCTGTATCCTTACTAGTCACTGGATGTGGGCTGTCCCGGAAAGGGTGGGACCTGGGACAAGGGGGCTCTGCAGGTAGGAGAGTCCCTTGTGAGGCTGACAGTTGAAGGCCGCCCCCCGCCCCCCGCCCCGCAGAACCGCAGCAGCGGGGCCTGTCCTTGTCCTCGCCTCTCCCCACCCCCAGGTCCTGTTAGAAGGCTTCTGGAGCCTCGCTGTACAGAGAGAAGCTCCACCCTTCCCCCTTTCCCGGGTGACCCCAACAAAATGAAGTCTCCAGTGACTCACGATCCAAAAATCACTCAAGCACTGGGCGGCACCCTCCCCTAACCCCCAGCACAAATCTAGATCCAGTATAGCGCTGAGGGGTCGGTCTGCTTTCCCAAGCAGGGATGATGTTTTACAGCCCTGACCTCACCAGGCTGCAGACCCGCAGGTGCAAACAACACTCAGGCAATTCCAGCAGGATATCTCGCACCTCACAGCAGGGTGCCCCAATCTGAACTCACAATTTTACTGTATTTGCTTTACCATATAACCACCCACCTGCCAACCCTTACTTTGTCTAAATACATATTGATTTTAACCACTTCTCACTGCACAATTCAATGGCATTAAATACATTTGCGGCGCCGTGTACCCGTCCCCACCATCTATACCCAAAACATTTTCATCGTCCTCAACCCAAACTCCGTATCCATTAAAAAGTATTTTCTTCCTCCTCCTCCCCACCCACTGGGAACCTCTGTTCTACTTTGTGTCTCCATGAACTTGCCTGTTGTAGGGCATCCCATGTAAGCAAAGTCCTACAACATTTGTCCTTGTGTGTCTGGCTTATTTCGTTGAGCATAATGTTTTCAAGGCAGCGTGTACCAAAATGTCATACCTTTTTATGTTAGATGGTATCCCCGTGTGTGTATATACATGTGTTTATCCACGCACCTGCTGGGAGCTCTTCCTTATGTCTTTCCAGTGATAGCACAACAGTCCCATAAACTACCATCCCCTAGCTGCCTCTGACACTTTTTTTTTTAATTTCTTTTTATTGGAGTTCAATTTGCCAACATATAGCACAACACCCAGTGCTCATCCCATCAAGTGCCCCCTTTCATTTCCTCTTTGTTGCCGTAACAACCTTCCTAAGCAGTAGGATGCTCCTTGGATCTATTCGTTGCCCTTCCTCAGCCTCCCTGACCCTGTTCCACTCGGCTCCAGCGTGTTGCTCAATCTAGAGCGCCGTTCATGGCCTTGGCATTGCCTCTCCCAATTTCTCCAGGCTGCTCTGCTCTTCGCTCCTTCACACCTGGCGCTTCGGCCACACCGAGCACCTCACCCTGGCCCAGGTGCGCCAGGCCGTGCTGCCCACTTGTCTTGCTTTGTGCTGTTTCTTCTGCCTGGAACATGATACATGGCATTTTTTTTCTGCAAAGAAATCTCTACTTGCTACTCAAAAGCCAAATTAAATGTCATGTGTGGGAACATACCTCCCACCTGCACCAGGTAATCTGTTGCTCCTTCTCTGTTTGTTCCTTCCTCTCCCTTCACTCCTTTTGAACATACTGCAATAACTTACTGGCCTGCCTTTTTTTATTATTATTATTAGATTGACCTCTGCTTGGACCGTCAATTCTTTGAACATCTATTCCCTGGGCCTGGAAGCTTAGTATCACAAAGGGTGCTGCGTATAGAGTGATGTGGCTGGGTGACGCTGTCCGGGCTTGAGGACCACCCCTGCTACTGAGCGACGGGGGCCTGGGCACGTCGCACCCCCTCTGCACTTGTTTTTTCGTTTGGAAATAATCCAACATCCTAGAGTGGACCTGAGAACTACAGGAAGTGATGGATGTGGAATCGTCCTTATAAAACAATTGTGGAGAGCTCTAAAATGGCCAGTCTCAGTCTTCATGTACTTCTCCTTCCAGATTAATTTCTCCTTCTTCGGGGAGTTTCCAGTTTGGGGAATTAGTCTTTGAAGAATAGATCACCAATAGCAGGGGTATAGTTTTGGAGTAGATGAACCATTGGAGTTATTTTCACATTGCTGGGTTTTTTTTGTGTAAGTGGGTGGGAATGCAGCATGCAGAGTTTAGGGGGTGAAAGAAAGGACTTTCTAATTGTGTAGTGCTGGGGTGGCTGCGGGCTCCGAGGTAGGGAGGCAGTCCCCCGTCACTGCAGGCATTCAGGCAGACGCTCATGGGACTTACCTGCCCCCGGCGGCCGATCAGAGAATCAGAGAAAATATGACCTGGCCTGGGAGGCAATGGAGGGCTGAGCTACTGACCCCTGAGGCTTCTCCCCTTTCTGGAGGGGCTTGATTCTAAAATTTATGTACAAACTGTTCCAAGAGATGGATCAGGCTTTTGTATTTTTACTTAGGGGATAAGGCAAATTGGGGCCCCTCGGGGGCTCACCCTTCGGCCCAGGGTGTGATCCTGGAGATCTGGGATCGAGTCCCCCGTCGGGCTCCCTGCATGGAGCCTGCTTCTCCCTCTGCCTGTGTCTCTGCCTCTCTCTCTCTCTCTCTCTCTCTCTGTGTCTCTCATGAATAAATAAATAAAATCTTAAAAAACAAAAATCTGTTCCAAGAGATGGATCAGGCTTTTTGTCTTCTATTCAGGGGATAAGGCAAAAATGGCAGGGGTTTCCTTTCCTCTTGAAATGAAAGTTGTAGATTTTATGTAAGACCACAGGAACAAATATGACATTTCTACTTTGTGAGCCTGAGCTAAAACTGAGATTTGATTCTGAAATATGAAAGCAAACTGTTACTAGCTCAATTTAAGTCTCTAGGATTTATATTTATATATAACCTTTAAAGTTCTCCCAACTTTCCACCCTGGAGAAAAAGGAGAAATTACAGTAATCTTACTTAGGGCTGGAAGTCTAGAGACATGAATTCTAGGTTAATGGAAAAGTGACCCTGTTTTGCCTGGGCTTCCAGCAGTTTCCACCACCTTTTAACTGATGTGAACTCTCACACCCAGGGACACAGTTACGAGTCTCACGTATTAAATTGAGTGCTTTTGTGGTCCAAGCTCAATTTACAGATCACTTTTAAAGATGTTTCTTCATGGTATTTTTAAGAGTACCGTTTGTTTTTAAACATCACCCTTTTACAGCCCAAAGCAACTTCTTAATGCCGTTATTGCTCATGGCAAACCCATTTCATTTCTCTAAAAACTACTTTTCGGTGATTTTCTCTGTGTGCTGTCTCCACCCTAGTGCACCTGCGCAGCCCACTCCCTGCCCCAAACCCACACAAAGCTGGGACTGAGTCAGAGGCACACAGTGTTGGCATTGGGAGACTCCTAGATTTCATCTCAACTAGCTCATGTCTTTGCAACCCCCACCCCCCCACCATCCCCTTATTAAGAATGAGGTATGGTGTGGGAAGGGGTTGCTCACAAAGCAAGTAGCAGCAACATCAAGCTCGGTAGCAAGGACTTTCAAGTCCCAAATGGCTTAGTTTGGTTTCCCCGGAAACAGCACTTAGAAGCTGGTGCAAGTCGCTTGTCAGGTGATCCGGGGATCCCCACAGGAATGTGAGGAAATGAGAATTTGAAAATAGGTGAGGTCCTGATCGCGGGCAGGCCGATGCTGCAGGCAGCCGGAGCTCAGTCCCCGAGAACCTCTGAGGTGCTTCCCAGGAAGCCTCCTTGTTTCGCCAACTCTAGTCTGTCGTTGGTTGGGCACTGTTCCCAAGCTCTCAACACCCCCAACCCCCATGCGGGGGGCGAAGCATTTTGCTGCAGCCAGAGGAAGCTCTCAGCACGGAGCTCTAGGACCTTCCGCAGGAAGTCCCGGGTGCAGCACTGGTGGGCCTGGGAGACGTGAGCGGCAGGGGCAGCACAGCCCCTGCGTCAGGGCCAGACGCACACCTGTCTCCTGCCCCAGCCAGTAAGCCTCAGAGCTCCCTGCCTGAGAGGCAAGAGGCTGAAACGAAACGTGATTTATAAAGGAGATTAAATGTGGTGGGTCAGGGCCGCCCCGGGGGGCTCAGAGGTTGAGCACCTGGCTTCGGCCTAGGGCCTGATCCAGGGGACCCGGGATCGAGTCCCGAGTCGGGCTCCCTGCGTAGGGCCTGCTTCTCTCGTGTGTGTCTCTGACTCTCTCTCTCTCTCTCTGTCTCTCATGAATAAATAAATAAAATCTTTTTAAAAAATGTGTTGGGTCAGTATCTGAAAATGAGCAAAGAGTATCCCGATTTGCCGGGGCCCCCGCATGCACCTTTGCACCTCCCCACCCTGCTCAAGCTGCCCCTCTACCTTGTATGACTTGTCCCAGAAAACCTCATCATCCAAGGTCCAGCTCCAACATGAACTTTTTTGTTCTGCCCTTTCCCGTTTCCTTAAGGGAAATTCATCGCTCTCCCCTTCATCGCTCTCCCCTTCATCGCTCTCCCCTTTTGCTCTGGCGGCGTGTTGTGCCGTGGCTCTGAAGTGTCGGGACTGCCGTGCGCCCATCTCAGCCCTACCCTTAGCAGTAGTACTGGCGAGTGCTCGTTGAGTTTAATGACGACTTTGTGTGCAGGCACTGGTTAGGGTACTCTGTGTAACCGCCTCCCTGAATCCCTCACCAACTCCTGGCAGTCGCTGCAATTAACAGCGCCAACTTGCACAGAATAGTCAGAGAGGATCGTGTGGTTAGCAAGGGGCAGAGCCAGGAGGCTCCAGAAGGTCAGGCTTCGGAGTCCTCCATCCTAACCACTGTACAGAACAGCCTCTCCCTGGCTGCTGTAGAGGGGGCGTCCCAAGGACTGACTCTGGGACGTATTTCTAGCAGTTTCTATAGCACCTCCTGCTAGGGCTAATAAGCAACATCGTAGAGAGTCTCACACCGACGGGCAGCCCAAGACTGACCTCATGCAAAGATGTGAACTGGAGGAGGAGGAGGCCTTGAACCCGGAGATGGGTGATGGCCAGGAGGAGGCTCGGTGCAGCGATCTGGGCAAGAGATAATGACGGTCCAGGTTTAGCAGGGCCACCCCGGCTCTCCGGCCTGCCACTCCCAGCACAGCACATCGGGACCGTGGGGCGGGCCCCTAGTGCAGCCTGGGTGCTGGCCGCCACCTGCGAGGCCTGGTCAGGGCCACAGGCACCAGGCAGGGAGGCGCTCTCCCCGCTCGGACAAGGAACAGATGGCCTGGTGGTGGCCTCACCGCTGCAGACCTTTGAAACTATGATTTGTTTCCCGATGGTTCGTGCCATGGCTTTCCCCCACCCCTGTGTTCTGAGATTCGGTTTGCTCTGCTAAGGATGCTCTTTTTTTTCTCATTCACTAATGCGTTCTTTCACTTGCTCACACACCTTGTTTTGAGCACCCACCTGGTGCCAGGTACCTTTGCACGTGATGGTGCCTCAGTGGGGGAAGCTTGCAACCTAGGAGATGAGGTGAACATTAAGGAAATCTTTGTACAGACATGTCGCTCTGACGGCTCTCCGAAGGTCGAGTCGGGGGACCAGGAAACTCTACACTGGGTGCTGAGGACTTGGCTGCTCTGGAAGGCAGGTGGCCGTGGTAAGGTCATGGGAGGGAAATCCGGCTCCCCTTAGGATGTGCATCATTTCTTTGCTGAGGCGAGGAGTAAGTTGGAAGTAGCCAGGCAAGGAGGCTGGAGGAGGAGAGCGGCCACCTCCCCCAGCATGCTCCTGTGTCTCTGGGGAGGGTGCAAACCGCACAGCGCAGGCAGCAGGAGGTTGGAGCCTGAGCGGCCTGGGGGGAGCTCTCATGGAGGCTCTTCCAGGCTTCTGAAAGTAGGGATGTTCAACATTTAACTTTATTTAACTTTATTTTTTTAAGATTTTATTTATTCATGAGAGACACACAGAGAGGGGAGGGGGGTGGGCAGAGACACAGGCGGAGGGAGAAGCAGGCTCCATGCAGGAAACCCGATGTGGGACTCGATCCCGGGTCTCCAGGATCTTGCCCTGGGCTGAAGGCAGCGCTAAACGGCTGAGTCACCCGGGATCCCCTCAACATTTAACTTTAAATTGTGCTTCTGTGGTTTAAGAATATTTCCCTCCCCAAACTTTCAGTACCTTTGGTTGCACACAAATGCTTCAAGGGAATGGTCTGGGGGAAAAATGAGGGGCAAAAGTTGAATTCCCAGGGAAGGTGAGTGGGGAACAGTGAGGAAAGCGTGGCCAGGTGAGATGACACCTGGCGAGATGAGGTCACAGGTCAGAGGACACAGAAATGTGGAGGCAGCAGCAGCAGGTGTTCACAGAATCAGCTGTGTTAAGCCTCAAAGGCCTAGAATTTTATTTGTAGTCAGTTATGGCAATGGGATGGGACCGTGGTCTCTCTCTGGACATGTGAGGCATGGTGTGGGCGCCCCGGCCGAAGGAGCTGGCTCCCACGTCACAGCCCAGCCTGCCGCCGTGCGAAGGTGCCAGGACCTTAGAGAATTACTAAAGCATCATTTACTGAGCATTGGTACTCTCTGGGTACAGTCACTTGGGATGTGGCCCTTGTGCTTGGTCCTTGCCCCGTGGAGGCCCCAGGGAGCAGTGCTACCATGGAGGCAGGGTCAGAGGGGCGGGAGCAGGAGTGGGATCCTGACCCAGTTGTGGCATCAGGCAGCTGGGGCCACGTGCCTTCCGGGGAGGGCGATGCCCGGCAGGCAGGGGGAGAGGACGGGGGGCTCCCAGGCTAGCTGAGCCGGCCCCCCCAGTGCCTATGGTCTCCAGCAAGTCAGGGCTCTCCTGGACTCGAAACTCCTCGAGGCTGCAGAGACTCTGCACATGTTTGGAAGTGACGGTGGCAAAAGGCAGAATGAGTGGTGCCAAGAGAGCCCCTGCCGCAGAGGTCCCTGCCCCAAACACCACCTGTCACCGCGCTACATTCCCCTCTGGGCCCTCGCTCCCTGGGGTGTGTCAGTGGAAGGAAAGGCCCCTCCTGGGTTGGCGCCCGTTACAAAGTGATGGCTAGGGGTTGGGAACCGGCAGGGGGTGGGTACAGGGGAGCAAAGTGCACTTGGACTTTGCAGTGTTCTTGCAACCCCTCTTCTTATGGCCTCCACTTTTTTATTTTTATTTTTATTTTTTTTTTTATTTTATTTTTTTTAAATTTTTTTTTTAATTTTTTTATTTATTTATGATAGTCACAGAGAGAGAGAGGCAGAGACACAGGCGGAGGGAGAAGCAGGCTCCATGCACCGGGAGCCCGATGCGGGATTCGATCCCGGGTCTCCAGGATCGCGCCCTGGGCCAAAGGCAGGCGCCAAACCGCTGCGCCACCCAGGGATCCCTGGCCTCCACTTTTTTAAACCTCAAAACACAGGTATCCTAAAAGTTCTGGAACAGAAGCACCAAGAGGGTAGAAGTGTTTCTGAGGTAGGGGTGTAGGGCAGCGTCATGGGAGAAAGAGCTGGAGTCGGAAGCCCCCGTGTGAGTCCTGCCGCGTGGGTCTGAGCAGCCCACGGCCCTCTCCGGGCTCCCTTTCTCCCCGGGCAGTGTGCACACCAGGCCAGGGCTCCCGCGGGCTCGGCCCGTCCGCTGTTGCCACTGCCGCCAGGTCTGCAGAGTCACGCAAAGTAGCCCCACAGGAAGACGTTGATGGCCAGCAGCAGGACGGCCTGGACGTCGCAGACGCTTCTCCAGAGCGGCTCCTCGGCGATGCTGGTCAGTGCCTGGCTGCGCGCAGCCGCGTCCTCGGGGCTCAGCGCTGGCTCGGGGTGTCCGGGGAGCCCGCAGAGCCAGGCCCCCAGCAGCCTGCCACACCGCCTGCACGGGCCTGAGGACCATAGCGGGAGGGCAGGGAGAGTGGGGTTGGGGGTGGGGGGGAGGCGGGGGGGGGTGAAAGGCGGGGAGCTGGTGAGACTCGAGGGGGCTGCACAGAAAGGGGGGCGGCACTGGTCTTGCTGGGAGCCCACAGGCTGGGCCCAGCCGGAGCCCTGGCCACAGCACTCCTCCAGCAGAGCCTCCCGGAGACGCAGGCCAGGGACACGGGGTGAGGGTGATGGGGCTCCTGCCAACTCCGAGTGGGGCGGCCCCCGGGCTGGGACCCAGGGCCCCCTCCAGGGCCGCTCCCCCACTCCCGGCCTCCCCAAGGCCCAGTGCACAGTCACCCCCTCGGCCTCTCCGAGCCGCAGCGTCATTCTCTCTCAAATAGGTTGGCCGGGTGCTCGGCTTTCTCCAGCTTGTCTTGAGCATCGAATGAGAATGGACATTCGCTAGCATTTTAAAAAGTGACCCAGGCTGGGCAGCAGGGAGAGGCCTGGTGACTATCATGTTCTGACCGCGCACGAGGCCAGTGCAGACCCGGCTCCCCGCACCAGGACGGGGTTGCTCTGAGGTTAAAGGGTAGCTCAGTTCACCAAAAATTAAGTTTAAAAGAAGTAATAAAGTCAATATTTTAAAAAATTGTTTTGCACTAGCAGCCCATCAAAATAACATTTCATTGAAGTTGGAAATGCCCTATTATCTTAACGACTCTGGAACTCAGTACCTGGTAAGTTCAGTGCGACTACAGAGTGCAGCCTCTGGTCCCGTCAACATACCATGTGGTCTTGCCCCCTCCTCGTACCAGGAGGGAAGAGGCCCAGGGAAGTGGAGGGACGCCTTCAAGGGCACAGAGCAGCAAAAGCAATTCCAGGCGTGAGGTTTTTCTATTGCATTGGGTTTTAGCGGTTTAGCATTATTCCAAGCCCATCCAAGAGCTCTCCTGATGCTCAGGGCCACCCTCGGAGGCCGGTGATGCACCCATGGTCCTCAGGCCCGTGCATCGCACGCCGGTTCCGAGGCCCCGAGAAGTCACTAGGTGGTGACTGGCGAGCAGAGACTCGGTCCCTCTAAGTCTGTCTACAACCCCGTGTGTACACTTCCTTCAGACCTACTCGCTGGCAGTACAATGTTTCTCATCTTTCTCTTTTTAGGGCACAAACCCACACTGCTGTTTTGCTGTTTAACCTGAGACGACACCGATGCGCCTTCATCTGCCCCTGGGCCTTTTGGGAGGGGGATTCCAGAGGTTGCCTTCCAGAAGGAGTGAGAAGTGCTTCCTTCGTCTTTTTGGGAAGGAAGTGCCCCCCCACCCCACCCTGGGAGGCAGGCATTTCTCTGCTTCCCCGGGAACAGACTCTGCCCTGTGGCAGGGGGGTGGGGGGGAGCCAGGGAAAGCTGCAATGATGGGGTGAGTCCACCTAGTGCTGGGGTTCAGCCGGGAGAGGCAAGTTGTGCTCTCCCTCCTCCCTAGCTTCTTCCCTTCCCCTTCTTCTCTTGGCATCTACCTCCGCGCCATACATTTCTTAGGGACCTAGACCTGGTTCCAGCCACGATGGGGGGGGGGGGGACCCTTTGGAGACCCCATAAGGTGCGCGGACCAGGAAGCTTGAGAGACAAGGGGTTACATTGTGCAACATGCTGCAACTAGTGGGGTAACTGATTAGACGGAGGGGGTGACTGTGAGCCTTGGTGGTGCTTCCTGAAGTAAGCCTACGTGGGTGTTGACCTTTGGAAGTGTGTAAAGGCTTACGTTCTCCATTACGCAGGCTTTGCACAGTGTGCCACTGGCTTTTACTTGCTGCATCTCAGGCGAGAAGACCTGAGAGTTAGATCTGGGCGGGAGGCTGGAGCTTAGGACGTCACTGACTCTAGGCACCTGGCTGTTTCTCTAGGCCGGGCCTTAGCAAGGGGGAGGCAGTCAAGAGAGGTGGGCAATTTCTCAGGCCTCGGGGGAAGCACAGGGCCCCCCAAACCTGGCAAAGACGAGGGACCTGAGCAGCAGTGCCTCCAGCCGTTCAGGCCCGACAACTGGCACTTTGACCATCTTACCTATGCTCTCACCTTACGTGAGTTTTGAGATGTGTGGGCACCAGGGGCTTGTTGAGGCCCTGATGGAGCCAAATCCAGTGGGAGAGGGCGGCTGACGAAGGTGGGCTTCCCTCTGACTGAGGCAGGAAGTAAATTTAGGACTTAAATTTCATTAAATTATTCTTTCTCTAAGGCAAGAGACATTGATTTGGAGCTTTAACCGGCAAAATGATGTTAACTTTGTTTGACTGTAATTTTTCCTTGGGAATCCTATAATTTAGGAAATCTCTATAGTGTCCTCATACCAGACGATTGTGACGTTGTTATGTGATCACACTACAGGAAGGTCAGTTGTGTCTGAAACAGTGACATTATGTCCTTAGCCAGTTTTCAACTTTAGGGACCCCGCGGCCTTGGGGTGAACCTGACTAAGCTACTATTCTAACCTGCTTAGGAACCTCTAGGAGGCAAAATGTATGTGGCTCATCAACAGCTCCAGGCTGGCACCCACAGGAATGGTTGTTGGCCTTAGGAACCGGGCGCAGATGGGCAGGACTGTGTAGACGCCCGGCGGCCCTTGCCCCCGACAGCCAGCCCTGCTTCTGTGTGGCTCCAGGCAGAGTGGCTAAGCCCCATGGGAGTAAATGCATAATAGATGGGGGGCCTGCTTATTGGACGTGCCCCATGTATCCTTCCATCTGGAGGGAACACCCTTTGACTTTCTGGCCTCAGACTCATTCAGCCAGAGGAGAGGAAGGGACTGTCCTGTTGGTAGGTTTGGGAAGCCCGGGGCGGTTGGGGGGGGCGGGAACACGCTGGGCTCTGTCCTCCCTCCTGCTCCTTGTCAGTGCAGGGCGCACGGGGAGGCGACCCAGGGGCACATCTGTGTGGTGTTGGGCTTCGGTGTAAGGAAACGCAGCCCCCAGGACCTAAAGGAAGTCTTCCTACCTATCTTTGGGCTCCTAACCGCCTTCCCTGTTTGTCTGCTTTGACAACTAGTTTAACAGCCATGCCGGAAGGAAGAACGATGATGTTTTCTCCGGCACACCTCAGAGGCCCCCCGTGACCCCCAGGCCGTGCCCCAGCATGCCCCCAGCCTACCTGCCTGCCGCTCCTGGGCCTGGCTGCAGCACTCTGTCGCTTCCCCCCCTGCAGGGCGCACCCCCGATGGCATCTCAGGGGTCCCTGGTGCTCCCTCGGGGACCTCCTTCTCCAGCTCAGGGTGGGGATGGTGTCGGGTCCACCACGTCAGGCGAGCCAGCTGGAGGGAAAGGAAATGTTGTTTGACTCAGTTTCCTTTGTGGGCAAATCTTGCTGTGGGAAAAGCCGAGCCACTAGCGAGCAGTGGGGAACACGGGCCCGGCCCAGGGCCCAGCCCAGAGGCCTGGCTCGCGGCCCCAGCGCCCTTTCCTCTGGAGATCTGTGCCTGCCCTGAGCACCTGCTCCGGGCCATGCCCACAGGCTCGGGGGGAAGGGGCCGGCCAGGGAGGCAGGCGGCTTCCGAGGCCCGGCTGTGGAGTCCAGAGTCTTAAAGGGAATCTTGCAGACCGTGGAGAGTCACTGCAGACGTCAAAAGGAAGAGACTCTAAGTTGTAGGATTTAGATAGATCCCTCAGAGTGAATCGAAGGGATGCAGGCTGGAGGCTGGTGGAAGAGCAGAGAAGAGATACAGAGCACCCAGGGTAGGAGAAAGGGGTGGTCTTCGAGCCCAGAAGCAGCGAGCATGGCTCTCAGGGCCCTGCCTTGGCCCCCAGGTGGGTGGTGAGCGAGCCTGAAGAGCCTGCCTGCAGGCCTGCTGCCCAGAGCAGAGACGGCCAGGTGACGAAGCAAAGCTGCACCCCCTGTGTGGCCCTGGTACTTTCCCCCCTCTGCTCCTCTCCAAGCAGAAAGCACAGCAAGTTCTCTGGCTCATACCAGCTGCAAACAACCACAACTATGTGAGCTCTGAGCTCTTTTCCCGGCCCAGTGGAAAAGACCTGGGTCACACATTGGCCCAGGTATCCCCTGTCCTGTCCCCAAATCCCTACACATACGTGTAGTGTATGTGTAGTGCAGAGCAGTGTGCAGAGTGAGGGGTCATCTCCCAGGACCCTCCCCACTGACGTCCAGCCATGTCCCCATGCGGTTTCGTGAAAGCCCAGGCTGCTTCTCTGCTCACAAATACCTCCAGTGAATGTGACTTCACACTTCCACCACGTGTTGTTAGAGTATACGGGTGGTGCCTCTATGTGACAGGAGGCAGTCGGAGTTTGATCTGAATCTTGGGCTAGAGAAAGAGAGTGGAGTTTCCTCATCATGTAGAGGATTGTTGAACTCACAGGTACGGATAAGACAGCTCAGGGACAGTGTGGGGTGAGAAGGGCCCTAGGCCACAGGTGGGACCTAAGGAATACTGATGTTGAATACCATGAAGAAGGCAGAGGAGTGATCGGAGGATAGAAAAACAAAACTGGAGAGGCTTATGTCACGGGCGTGAACGGAAGAGAGGTCTCCAGGCTGCGGGAAGTGGTCAGTGGTGGCTGGTTCTTCTCAGAGCTCAGGGAGGATGAAGATAGGGATGCGGTCATTAATTGCTTGCAACAAGAAGGCTATTGGGGTCTTAGAGCAATTTTGGTGGGAAGGCGGGACACCAGCCAGGCTGCATGAGAAGTAGACGAGAGGAGGGAAGTGGAGGCTGGCAGGGGAGGCCATCCTGCAAAGCCTACTGCGGAGGAGCTGAGGGGAGGCTCCGTCACTGGGGAAGGACAGGGTCCGGGGAAGAGATTGTCAAGTGGGAGACACGTCAGTGCAGGAGTGAGACAGCAGATAATGGAGAAGGAGTTGAACATTCAAGCAGGGGGGACAGAGCCCTTCTGGAGTGAGCCTCTGTCGGCTTCCGCCGAGGGCATGAAGTCATTTCGCAGACTCGAAAGCGCCATGGATGGGATTACAACTTCCACCCGATGTTTCAGGGCCTGACTTGTGGCACAGGCTCTCTTATGGGCTAAATGACATCCCCCCCAATTCAGGGTGTCCAAAGGTGACTGTGTGTGGAGATAAGGCCTTTAAAGTGGTGATTAGGGTTGAATGAGGACCTTAGAGAGGCCCTAATGCAGTATGACTGGTGTCCTCCTAAGAAGAGGAGACTGGGACACAGACGCACACAGGGGAGGACAGGGTGATGACAGAGGGGGAGGCAGCGGTCGGCAAGCCAACGAGGGGGCCTCCGAGGAAACAGCTCTGCCCACACCTTAGCCCAGCCTTCCCGCCTCTGGAGCTCTGAGGACCGTGCTCCAGCTGGGAAGCCCCGGGTTGTGGCCCAGGCCCGCAGCACCCAAGCCCCCCAGTACTCCTGCTGGGAAGGTGAGAGGTGGGACTGGTAAATCTGCCAGCATAGGGGGAGCACTTGCTCTGCGCGGGAGCACTTCCTCTGGTAGGCTCGTTTCTTTTCTCGTTTCCCCAGGTCTTGACTGGCCAGTGAATCTCTACCGGTCCTTCAGGGCCAGCTCACCCTGCCCTCGCCAGGGAACCCCCCACAGCCGCCGGGGTGACCGCCCCTCCCGTGCTTGGCCCCACGTCGGAGGGTGGGCCTCCTGCACCCCCTTGTGCTAGAGTGACTGTTGGGCTGGTGTCGGCACCCAACACGCTGGCAGGGACCGTTGGTCTCTGCGACCCTGGCACAGTGCCTGGCACACAGCAGGTGCTCAGTGAGGAATTTGCCAATTGAATGAATCACTTTTCCCGTGGGAGTTAATAATCCAGTGAGCTCCCCCCCACCCCCCAGGACGTGTGTGTGGCCACAGGAGAGACGACCCAATGGCATGAAACTGGATGGTAGCACCCCGGGCCCTGGAGGTAGGGGCACGCCGGGAGGGGCCCCAGTACAGGCTCTCCACCTGCCTTTTCCTCAGGGATGGGGGCGGTACACAGGCTGACGGCCACGATGACCACGGCAGTGAGCCCGCAGAGCAGGAGCGCGAAGTAGAGGTAGTGGAGGTCCTTCAGCACGGCCGGCCTCCGGTCCACCTCCCCGCAGGCTGGCACCGGGTACGAGAACTCCAGGATCATGCGCAGCAGCCCCACTACCAGGCCGGACATGAGGCCCCAGAAGGCTCCCTGTGGAGAGAGGGCAGATGGGGGCCGGGGCGAGGTCAGGCGGGAGGCCTTGGCCAGCTAAAGGCCGCCGGGTTGTTATGGTGTTTGCGGGCCCCACCCCCAGGGAGCTCCCCACTAATGCTGAGGCTTCGTCTGAACTCAAAGGCTCGGAGTAGTGGAAACAATGACTCAGCCTCTCCAGCTTAGAGTTGTCTCGTGCGCAATGATAAGAGAAATTATTAATTAATACTAAGTATAGATGCGTAGCATTCAACTGGAATGGAATATGCTTTTGTAATAAGCAGGGGAAACCGGGATCCCCCAACCTGATTTTCTGTTATAATAAATCAAAAAATCAGAATGAAGCTCTTCCTCTCTTATTTTTTTAAAAAGAAAAGCTCTGGCTCCTCCCCTGTCCCGTTTCTAACGCCAGTTGACCCTAACCTTTACCTGGCCCCTGTATGTGAGAGTCAGGTGGCTTGTATTTTCAAAAATGAGATGCTGATCCTGATTTCAAGAATTTTAGAATGAGCACAAGCACCCAGAATTGCGCCCAGCCCTTCTGTGCACCACGGGTAACAGCAGGGAGATGAAGCCGTGGAGGCTCGGATGTCTCTCCCGGGCACCCCGTAGGGTAGGTGCTCCCGACGTGCGCGCACACCGCAGCCATTATTAGTATTTCTTGTTGAATCATCTTCCCTCCCACCTGGCTCGGTGATGGGAGACCTACATGCACCTTGTCAGCCATCGCATCTAGAAGCCTCCATAATAGGGTCGATGAAATGTTGGTTGAGTGAATTAATAAATCAAGACCTGATGCTGTGGGGACGCGTAGGTGGGTCAATGGTTGAGCCTCTGCCCTCGGCCTGGGGTGTAATCCTGGAGACCCGGGATCGAGTCCCACATCGGGCTCCCTGCATGGAGCCTGCTTCTTCTCTGCCTGTGTCTCTGCCTCTCTCTGTGTCTCTCAAGAATAAATAAATAAAATCTTAAAAAAGAAAAAGAAAAAGACCCTACGCTGTGGATGGGGAGACGGAATCTCCTTTGGGAGGCAGGGAGCCTGTCCAATACACCTCAGGGCGACCCCAGGCTACGGACACACTGGACCTCCTGGCCCTCTGTGCCCAGGGAGAGAGGTGCCCTGCTGCACTCACTGGCTCTGTGACCCTCTTGCAGAAAATGGCCAGCAGGAAGAGGGCGGTGATCGGTGGGGCCAGGTAGCTGGTGACGGACTGGATGTAGTCAAAGAGCTGCCCGCTGTTGGAGCTTTGGATGATGGGGATCCAGAGGATGCTGACGACAACCAGAAACACCACAAACACTCTGCGGGGAGGGCACAGGGCACTGTGAGGAGCGCTCAGGCTGGCCTGGGCATGGGATGGGGGAAGGTGAGGCATAGGAACCGGAAGGGAGAAGGGGAGGGATACGTGGCCACGGAATCAGAGAATGCTAGGAGCCTGGAAATGCAAAGATTCCAGAAACTTAGACTTTTTCTGGGATCAGAATCCCAGAAACCCAGGAATTTTGAAATGGGGTCTTGGAGGTCATGTAGCTCACCCGCTCTTCCTGGAGGAACACAACCTTTCACAACCCCCACCCCCACCTCAGTAGCTGCCTCTGGTCTTGGCCTGGGACCCCTCTCCCGGCATCCACGCCCTGTGCAGGACAGCGCCCGCCAGGACGGCTTCGGCGTGGGCCCTCTTCCCTGCTTCGGGCGCCCCCGGCTCTAACCTCCTGCTCCTTACCCTGGCATTTGGCTCAGAGAAGGGACTCCGCGCCGTCACCTCCTGACTCCCCTTCAATGGATGCTGGCGCAGGCCCAAGACCCCTACCGCCCTCTCCTTGATTTCCCCAAACGTGCTGAAAACCTTGGACACGTGGGGCGCGGTGATGCGCGCGGCCAGGAGATGGCGCGCGAGCCCCACTGATGAACAGAGGGAAGGGACGCCACCGGGAGGCCTGCGGCCCGGTCCTCTCCTGTCCCGCCCCCCCCAGCCCCACAGCCGCCACCCAGGCGGTGGGTGCTCATCCCTCCCCTCCCAGGTCCGTGGATGCTCAGGCCCCGCGGCCGGAGAACCCTCAGGAGCCCCCCATGCACGGGCCAGGGAGCGCAAAGCAGGGACACTCGAGGGCAGGTGACCGCGACTCCAGCCCATCTACCAAAGGGAGAAGAAACCCTTAGTCCAGAAACCCGAGTCACAGAGTCACCGAGTCACCGAGTCACCGAGTCACGGAGCCTGACATGATGAAGCAGAGCTTGGAAAGCGCCCCCTTGGCCCCACCTCAACTACAAGCCTAGGGAGAAAAGGACAAGCCACAAGCCATAGTTTGCGAAGCACAAATCGAAGCCACCAGACAAAGCTCAAATTCCCCAGCTGGCTGCTCAAGGCCCTGCGGCCGTCCCACGAGCTCCCCCGCTGAGGCGGCCCCCGCAGCCCAGGACAGTCACCCCACGACCCCGGCAGGGGTGCGATGCAAGGGGACGCCCCGGTGAGTCAGGCGGGGTCGCCCACAGGCCTCTGCCACTGGGCCCAGGCCCGAGCTGATCCTAAAGCTCCGGGTGAGCTGCCTGCTAACTTTCCCCAGCTCGCTTCACTTCCCTGAGGTGCACGCTTCCTCGGCTTCTCTCACTTACTCTGTTGACCACCTTCTAAGAGAAAGTTCAACAGACGGGAAGAAATTTTGTTTTTCCTCCTTATTCTAGAAGGGGAGGAATGTCTAGAGCTGGGGAGGGACTTACCCAAGGTCACGTAGGCAGTGGGCGCTGGAACCAGGTGTTCAGCCTTCCAGTCCAGGGCCCAGACCCCACCGCATCTCCCAGGGCAGCCCAGGGCAGGGAGGGGAGCTTAGAGGGGTTCCCCCAGAAGGAGGGGCCGGCGCACCTGCCCACCACCATCAGCTCCTGCTCTGTAGCCTTCCTTCGGAGGCGCTGCCACACGTCGATGGCAAACAAGGTGCTGCTGCTGTTGAAGATGGAGGTGAGTGAGCTCATGAGGGCGGCCAGGATCACGGCGATCATCAGGCCCCGCAGACCTGGGGAGAGGCGAGGTCTCCGTGGGCAGCCCCCTCCGGGGGCCACGGAGGCTGCAGGGTCCAGCAGAGCCCAGGGTTTGGGGGTGGGGGTGGCGTCGCCTCAGGTTCCCATCCTCGTGGGCGTGAGGACTGCAGGGGGCCTCGAGGCTGGCTTCTGGATAGGCCGAGCCACCCACACCAGGCCTGCCCAGGCTCCCCCTCCTCGTCTGCACCGCTAGGAGCTGGGGCCTGGGTGGTCCTGCAGCTTGGACATCCCAGTCTGCATTTCTTTTTTTTTTTTTTAATTTTTATTTATTTATGATAGTCATACAGAGAGAGAGAGAGAGGCAGAGACACAGGCAGAGGGAGAAGCAGGCTCCACGCACCAGGAGCCTGATGTGGGACTCGATCCCGGGTCTCCAGGATCGCGCCCCGGGCCAAAGGCAGGCGCCAAACCGCTGCGCCACCCAGGGATCCCTCCAGTCTGCATTTCAGAGCTGCAGACGCTTGGGTCCTGGGCCCCTGGCCCGGAGGGGGTGGGGGAGGGTGACTGTTAGTACTTGGGCGTTTTCAGTTTCTGTGTTTCTTTATCGACACTGGGGTGCCGGGTTAAGGCCCTGGCCTGGGAGGCAGAGGCCCCGGATTTGTTTCTGCGCTGTGTGATCCCTGAAATAGCTCCTTCCTGTCTGGACCTGTTCTCTCCCTGGGGGCTCGAGGAGGTGGAGCCTATGATGGTCTCTATCCTCTGATGACCAAGCTTCTAGAAACCACCACTCACGTTCCCCTGAGGAGATGACTCCCCATCAGCCCTAGGTCAGCCCTCCCAGTCTGAACATTTAACCACCTCCTGAGGCCTCCCTAAAGCCCCAGGTGTTCCAAGCAAACCGAGGCCAGCACCTTCCTCCGAGGCCTTCTGTGTCTTCCTTCGGTTAACAACCTCCCGTCTCCACACCAGACAGTCATCCTAGACCCCCTCCTCTGCTCCCCTCCCTTCCCGCCTCCCTCAGTCAGCTCCTCCGTGGACGGCCTGTCACCCCCGGGCCTCCCACCACCTCTGCTGTGTCTTTGGTTCATTTCTTGTTCTACCGGAGGGAGGGGACAGCCCAACTCAAGGACTTCCTTCATCAACCTTTCTTCCCATGTCCCCATTCTCAGTATCCTCGTAAACCCAGGACCTGGGGGCCCTCACTGGATCTCTCTGTCTTTCTCATCCCTCAAATGTAATCTGTCACCAGATCCTGCCACCTCTGTCTCATAAATGTCTTTTAGCCCTTTTCTGTCCACCTCTGAAACCACTGCCCCGGGCCATGCCGCCATCACCCCGCACCTGGAGCACCACAGACCCCTTGTTCACGGTCCCTCTGCCTCCCTCCATGCAGACTGAGCCTCCCAACGCTCAGGCCTCGGCCTCCTCTCCATTCCCCCACCGTCCATCCCTCCCGCCTGTGAGCCCACGGGGCGGCGTCAGGTCACACCTGGCACTCTCTGTGAGGCGGGGCCTTAGCACACACAGTCCTTCCTCCTCGATGGCGTTTCCCACAAACACCCAGCCTTGTCTGCTCAAGAGGTTCCTCAGGACCAGCTCCATGTCCTCCCCTCTGGGAAACCTTCTCCGACATTCTCCCAGGCGGGTCAGGTGCCTCCCCGGGGCTCCCCAGGCCCCACGGGGTCCCCACACCGGGTACGCAGTACTGTACCCTCTGTGAGCCCGGGTATCCTGGAGATGGCATAAAGCCCCAGAGCAGGGCCTGCCTTTTATCCCTGCTTCTCCAGGATAAGAGCCAGAGCAGGTGCTGGTGGAAAGTGCGTGTGCGTGTGCATGCGCATGTGTGTGTGTTGGGGAAGGAGTGCGGGGCTGAAGGCTTCTATTCCCTCTCCCCGTCCATGTCCACCCTTGATGCAATCCCTCCTGGGCAGCGGGGCCTGGGGAGGCTGGGAGGGGGGCGTGGAGGGGGCGTGGGGCAGACAGGACTCACCAACGGGCATAAGGGCGATGACCAGCTTGGGGTAGGCGATGTTGGAACAGCCTACTCGGGCCCCGCAGATTCTCTGGCAGACGTCAGGGTCTACACAGCCCACCTCGTCTATAGAAGAAGTGATGGCCGTTAGAGCTCACTCTTCTTGTGCCTTCTTGGGTTGGCGCAGAATTTGCTTTCCAACAGGGAAAAACCATGGGTAAGTGTTTACTGGTGACCCTGGCAGGAGCTGCATCTCTTGTAGGGGCCAGAGGGGCAAGGGCCGGGTAGGTGTCTGGGTACTATGAGTTAGCTGCTTCCAGTAAGCCTCCTGACCGTATACTACCCTGCAGAGCCTGATAGACCTCCTTGGGTTTTAGGCCTTATATCTTGATAAAAGGAGAGAGGATATGCTTGGGAGGCCCCAAGAATGCCTTCGTTGGTCATCCCTCATAAAGGGAAAGTAGGATTTTAAAATGACATCCGGATAAAAATCTTTTTCTGAAATATCTACTGTATGTTTGTCCCACAACGCCGAACACACTAGGTATCCTTACTAGAAATAGCATGTGGCCCCCCCATGACCCTAACCCACATCTAGTGCAGCACTGCCCAGCTCTTACCTGGGTACAAGGCCCGGCTGATCATGCCAGGCATGACGATGAAGAACATGGGCAGGATCTTCAGGTAGCCCCCCAGCACGGAGCCTCCCTTGGCATGGGACAGATTCTTGGCAGAGAGAGACCTCTGCACGATGACCTGAAAAGGGAGCAGTGGAGGCTCACCACTCGGGTTGGACAGGGCTCAGCTCCACCACAGGTGAGCCCTGAGCTGGTTCCGGAATAAGTCCCAAGCCCTGTGCATCTAGATGCATGGTTTTCGGGCAGGGAGCCACCCCAGCTTGTGACGGCTGGGCCAGGCCTGGCTGGGGCATCACCTGGTCCGTGCACCAGCACCAGGTGGCCAGCACCGTGAGCCCGAAGATGAGGCCTGGCCAAGGAATGTCCCCATTCACAGGGTCCCGGAGCATGTGGAAGGCATCCGCCCGGGGCAGATGGCAGGTGGTATTGGGGACCGTGGCATTAGGGATGGCCTGTCTGTACCGCTGCTCCAGGCCTGGGTACCAGCCTACCTCCTGAAAGCCTGTGGAGAGACCACAGTGAGGGATCTGTGAGCCTGTCACTCGCCCCCACCCCAGCTTCCAGTCCCACGTGGTGCCCGGGGGCTTGGAACTGGTATGGGACTTGGGGAGGGGGAAGGGATGCGTGGCGCAGACCCTCAGTTGGTGTAGCCCCATCTCTGCTCTTCGGGACCCCATCCTGGAGGTGGGAGGCAGAAGGATGGGGAATCTGGCTCTGTGCTCTGGAAAGTTCCAGCCAAACCACAGAGGGGAAAGCCCAAGACAGATCAGAGAGCAATTTCTACTTGGTGGTGGGATACACTCGGGCCTCTACCTTACCCAGAAACATGAGGACCAGGGCGCCGCCCACCATGATCACCGTCTGTAGGGCATCTGTGTAGATCACAGCAGTGAGGCCCCCTGTGGACCAGAGGACAAGGCCGGTCAGGTGACACCAAGGGGTAGCTCTCTGGGCGGCTGTCCTGTGCTTGGCCACACTGGGGAGCCCTCCCAGAAGGTGGATCCGCCGCCTGCCTCCAACCCCCCAACCCTCAGCTGGTCCCAGCCACAGGCACTTGGGCCTTTCTCTCCCCAACGGCCCCTGAGTGTGGCTGCTGTGCCTCAGTTCTTGTTTTTAATATCCCAAGGCTGTTCCTCTGCCCTGCTGGTAGTGCCACCAGGATACTCCCTCCTTCCCCACCCAACACCATTCAAATCCCCCATCCTTGCAGGCTGACTTAGCCCTGAGCTGGGCTCCCAGGTGCCCAGGCCTTAGAGAGGGGCTCTGGCGGACGACAAGGCAGGCTGGTGGCTTTGTCTGGAGCAGCCCCTGGTGATGCCAATGCTGATGACAGTCCCCTTGCCACGCCCCTGCTCACCGCTGCATCGCCAGGCAGCCCTCCCTACCTCCCCCTGGCTCTCAGTCTCTGCTCCCGGTGCCTGCACCCTGATGCCTTCAGCCCTACCGGCGATGGTGTAGACAGCCGTCACCACCAGCAGCAACACTGTGGAGAGGTAAAGGTTCCAGCCCAAGGCCATCTGGACGAAGAGAGCTCCAGAGAAGATGTCAGTCTGCAGAGAGCCGAGACCCAGGAGTCCAGGTCACCTGAGGCCCTCGCTGTGCCACCAGGGCACGGTTGCCTCCTGCTCAGCAATACCAGGTGCTATCGGCCCTCATCACATGATGCGGGTGAGCCTAAAGCACCGTGCTGAGGGGGACGGGCTTGACCTCACAGACGCCAAGGAGCCAGAGGGATGTTCAGGCCAAGGAGCATCACATAAATCTTTAAAATTGGGAGCAGTGTAATCTGGTGCCATGAAGGCAGGGGTGAAGAAATGAAGTGAAGACAGAGGAGGTGAATTGGGGAGCAGGGGTCGGAGAAGAGAGGGCAGGCACCCAGAGGCTCACTGACTGCCCCCAGCAGAGCCGAGGCCCACCCAGCGGCCAGGTGGGCCCACGCTGACCTGGCGGGCCGGAGCCCAGGGCGGAGGACCCTGGCCCGGAAGGCTCCGCATGTGTGGGTTTACTGGGGACTCGGAGAGCGTCTTTTGCCTAGGCTGACCTGGGCTCATTTTCAAGCATCGGTGGACAAGCGGCTGTACAATTTTGTCCATCTCTTGCCCTGGCAGCTCAGACTCAGTCCCTTCCAGTGTGTGTTTGCTGCTCCCACTGCACGGCTGCTTCATAAACCCATCCCAGGGCTACAACGGGACGGCGTGCAAGGACACCCGGACTGGATCACAGGACCCAAACTTTAGTTCCAGGCCCACGGCTACATTTGGTGTGGACATGGGCAAACCACTGACCTGAGTGTAGGCCAGTGGGGGAAGAATAAAGACCCTTCTAACTGCAACATCCTAGGCGATCGGTGCATGGTGCTGAATGGACAACCAACCGATGGAGAGGGAGAGGGATGAACGGGCTCCGGATTATGGGTTGTCATTTACCCAACAGACATTTCTCACTCATCTGTGATTACTTCTGGGAGGGGGCTTGCACTGAAGATATGTGGACTCATCCCTCCTTCCTCCCTCCCTCCCTCCCTCCCTCTCTTCCTTCCACCTATTATCTATCTATGTATCTATCATCATCTATTCCTCCCTCCCTCTCTCCCTTCCTTCCTTCCCTCCTTCCTTCCTTCCTTCCTTCCTTCCTTCCTTCCTTCCTTCCTTCCTTCCTTCCTTCCTGCCATCTATCTATCCATCCATCCATCCATCCATCCCTACAGCCAGCGGTAAGCCATGACCTAAACTCAGCATCTTCAGAGAGACGGGATGGCCACACTGCAGTGGGTACTCACAGAAATCTTGGTGAAGATGTAGAGAATCAGAGACAGGACAGACATGTACACCTGGATCCTCTGGCCCCCGAATCGCTTCTTCAGGTACTGTGGCATTGTGACCACGCCGGCGGCGATGTACACGGGGACGAAGATCCAGCCCAGGGCCAGAAGCAGCCAGGTTGCCTTAGAGAGTGGGGAGAAGGTACCCGTGTCCTAGATGCAGATGGAGGGGGAGTCCCTACCCACATGGTGATGTCGGGGAGCACTCTGCTGGGAAGCAAGGACCCGGGACCTGGTCTGAGTGCTGTGTGACCTCTGACGAGTCCCTCTGCCTCCTCTGAGCCTCATCTGTAAAATGGGTTCTATGTTTACCATGCAGCCTCCCCAGTCAGCTCTGAGCTTCCTCTCTGCACTAAAGCCTGGGAGGGGTTGGGGGTGGGGGTTCAGACCTCCATTGTCCCTGAGAAGCCTCCAGGCCTGCTTCCTTACATTCCATTCAAAGCCCCCCACAGCAAGACCTCCAGCGGCTCCTGTCCCGGCCAGACCGATGAACAAGCCGCTGCCCACGTTGCTGGACATCAGAGAGGCTCCAATCTGCAAGGCACAAGTGGGGTCAAAGGTTGGGTCAGCTTTAATCCAGACCAATCTGGAGCCAGGACCACAGGCTGCATGGCCCATGGACAGAGCAGGACCTGGGCTCAAGAAATCTGAGATCAGAGGAAGGAGAGGACGTGAGGGAGCAAAGAGGAGGAGGGATAGAACTGACATTTATTGGGTACCTACTGTATACGGGCACTGCGCGAGGCATTTAATATGCACAAATACACTTAGTCTTCATAAATATTTCAAGGGATGGGTATTAATCTTTTCAATTTACAGAGGAAGGAAATAACGTTGGGAAAAATGAAGCCGCTGGCCTCAGGCCACCTGGTGAGTGAGTGGCCAAGTGGGAAAGAAGGAAAGCCATGGGGAGCAGGGTCTGTGTAGGGAGGACCAGGCTCTGCACTGGGGCCATCCATCTAGGGGCCCCCAGAGACGAGGGTGCTGAGGGGAGGGGGTCCCCACGAGAGGGACTGGGGGAGGCCCTCGGGGAGCCGAGGGGCTGAGCACTGGCAGGGCCAGCCTCAGAGTTGAGGCCATGTTTCTGCAGGAGGCAGAAACTCCTCAGAGGCCACGGAGACACCGATAGAAGGACGACATCGTGGCGGTTGCTACGGTTAGTACCTCACCATTGCTACGGTTAGTGGCCAGGCGCTGCTCCAAGCTTCCTCACTCAGCCTTCACTGCAGCTCCAGGCCGGATGTCCTATTATTACCCCGCTTGACCTGAGCAGGGTACTGAGGCACCGGTAAATGACCTGCCCAGGCTCCAGAACTAGTGAGTGACAGAAACTTTGAACCTTGTTTGTCTGACTCCGGTAATTACTGCACAATTGTTACTGAGCACCTAGTGAACACTCATTACTGTTATCTTTTATTATTCGATGGGATCCCTCATGGGGCAGGGAAAGGGGCAGAGGGAGGGGCTTGGGGGCCTGGGTGGAGGCAAGGCCTTGGGGACAGACCCGGGGCCAGAGGTGAAGAGCTTTGCTCCAGGCTGGCACCCTGTTGTCACCTTAATAAAATCCCTTCCTCTTGCAAATGCACAGACCTTCACCTGTAAAATGTGGGGACTCATGTCCTCCCACTGCCTGTCCTAGAGCTGCTGGACAACAGAGAGAGAGAAGAAAGGAAAGGTACTCCTGGGCTGCTGGAGGCATAAGAACCCCTCACCCCTACCTCCTCCGCCCCAGACACCCGAACATTCCAGAGAGCCCTGTTAGCACCCTGGGCCTCCACTACTCTTCAGGGGGTCTGTAGCAGCGCAGATGGGGAAGCAATGAGAACCAAGACAGGGGGCAGGGTGGTTGGTGGCGTGGGAGCCGTGTGTGCCCGGGAGGGGGGGAATGCAGCCAGCTACCTGCGGGCTGACAGCCCCACTGTTGGGTCTCCAGGCAGGGCTTCCCTCCCGCCATGCTCTTTCAGGAAGAGGAAGTGGTTCTGAGGACCAAGAGACACAAGTGGGGTGGCCTGAGAGGAGGGATTGGGGCTTGCAAAGGAGTTGGGATTGATTCCCTGAGGTTGCTGGGGGTTTGGCCCCTGGCACCCCCTTGCTTCACTGCTTTGCAGTACTGAGCAGATGCTTCTCCTTCCCGGCCTCCTGGCTGAGCTCAGAGGCTTCCAGAAGCACTCCCGGCCCCTCTGCTTCCCTCCAGCTCAGCGTTTCTCCGGTCATCTGTGTCTCTCTGCCCAGCTAGCCTGAGCTTCTCCAGGACAGGGACATTCTAGGTTATTTCTGCAGGTGCAGCGTTCAGCCTAGGGCATGCACTCAGGAGGCACTTCTCCGAGACCTGCGTTAGCAAGATGTCCCAGGTTGGGTGCCTGTGGGCCACAGGGAGGGAGCCCGGAGAGCCGGGAAGCCCGCCCGGGGGGCTGCTGCCTTGGGGTAGGAGGGGAAGACGAGATGAGGACCCGATGGTGGGAAGGGGCAGAGAGGCAGCCAAACTCACCGGCCACCAGCTCATGGACCTCCCCGCCAGGAAATAGCCGCCGATGGTGCCCCTGCTGGCTCTGACGGATGACTGGAAAGGAAGGGGAGAGAGATGAGGATGGGATGGGATGGGATCCCTGAACTCCCCCACCTCTGGCCGCCTCAGCTCTCGGTCCTGGGCTCAGGCGCTGGGGGACCCAGAGCGGGAGCAGCAGGCCTCAGTCCCACTGGTTTTACTGCACGGGCCTTCAGGGGGTGCCACGGCCTCTCCCTGGGGCTCCCCGTCAGTCCCATCCAGTGGGTGTGAAAAGCACAGGGGCCCACAGAGGTTAAAGCCTTCTGGAATGGCGCGGAGCCCGGCAAGCGGGCCGGACCACGGATACCGTCCCAGTGGCCCTCCCTCGGCCCAACCTGGCTTCAGGAAGAGCTGGCATCTGATCTGATCGGAGGGCTGGCGTGGAGGCCGCCGCCCCCTCCTTTGTGCAGGACACCCCCTCCCGCCCCCCGGGACTGGCCGGCTCTGTCCCGCTGCACAGGCCCCGCAGGCCCTGCCCTGAACTGGTTGGTGGTGCCTCCTGGCCTGTTGGGGTGGGGGAGTGGGTGGTGCCCTGGAGCACAAGAGAGGTGGACATGAATGACCTTCCTCCGAGGCCTCAGGGCCCAGGAAGCAGAACCACGAAGACTGTTTAAGATGCTGAAGCCAACAGGCCTGTGACAGGGCCTAGGGGTGGGAGGGATACCCGAGGGAGAGGAAGGAGAAGAGAAATGGGGCAGGAGCTTCTCCGCTCCCAGGGAACATAGGCGGTCACCCCGGAGAGGCAGGGCAGGGAGGCTGCTGCTGTGGGGGGCCTCTGCGTGACCTTCCTCCGGCACCGCTGGCCTTTCGGGCAGCCCAGGTGGGCAGAAGGAATTCATTCACATGTGAGGAGACTGAGCCTGAGTCAGAGAGCAGCTTGTCCAAAGTCACTGAGGAGCTGGTGCCTTTCCTCCCTCCGCCGTCTGCGGGTGTCTTCCTCACACCAGCCTTGGGAGCCCGGGACTGTCCCCCTGCTTTATACTGGGGGATCTGAGGCCCAGAGAGGATTTGAGAGCCTATCCTGGTGAGCGACCAGCTGGGATTCAAATCACTGTCTGGCACCCGGCAGCATCTGAGGGCTCTGGCCTGTCCCCCCAGGGGGCTGTGATGACACCTGCCACCTGTTGCTGCCCACCGTGTACTGGGCACTGTGCCAGGCACTTAAATGTGTCGTGTTGCTCCATGGCCATGACCCCCCCGGGGGACAGTGTTCATCATTCTCAGTGACCGCAGGAGAAAACGGAGGCTCACGGAGCATGCGCATGTTCCCAGGGCCCCGTGGCTCTGTCGGAGGTGGGATCTGAACTCAGGGCTCACTGGTCCCTTTCCCCAGCACTGGGGACCTGGTGACAGTGAAGAACAGAAGGAACTCTGGGTTCACCTCTCCCTCCCCACGAGCACACAGCACAAGAACCCCAGCTCCGTTAGAACGCACTCCTCCTTGCCAAGACACCCCCCAGAGGAGGGTTCGCAGAGTTGGCGGCCTTGGCCTGGGGAGGACGGCGGAGTGGGGACTGGGCCGCCAGGGATGAGTGGGGCCGAAGGCCCTGCGCAGAGGCAGGGAGTTGGGAGGGGGCTTCGGGCCTGGCCTGCCTGGGCTCGCTGTGTGCCCTCAGGCAACTCACATCCCTCTCTGGGCCTCAGTCTATAAAAGAAGGGGTCGAGAGGATTTCCAGGGGCCTCAGCACCTGGGCCCTACGCTCCCCAACGGCCCACCCAGCCCCAGCACGGGGAGCCAGAGATGAGAGACCCCACTCCAGCCTCTGGGCCTACTCACCCAGACCCCCACGCCGATGACAAAGACGAAGTAGACAACCAGGACCCCGATGTCCGAGGCGTGCAGGCTGACTCCGGAGCCCAGGGCCGCGTGTGGAGCTGTCGCCGGCCTGACCCCATTTCCGGGAGCTCCGGGCCCCATTGTCGTGGGCTCCATGCTGCTCTGTTAGAGTCACTCACCACCGGCTGGGCTGGACTTTGAGGCGCTCCTGGCTGCGTTCCTGCCCTTTAATGATTAAACAGCCCCGAGTGCCATTAGCTGCTGAGAAAGCTCTGAGCCCCACTGGCACAGAAGGTCCCGGTCCCCTTTTCTCCTAACTGCCACCCTATCCTCTGCAGGACTCTCTCCCTTTCCCTGCCCCCAGTACACTCGCGTGTGCGTGCACACACACACACACACACACACACGTGCACAGGCATACGACGTGCACACTCCCACTCCTGGAAGGA